>NC_071280.1:2906308-3226308 GCF_023375685.1 Ictalurus furcatus
TTAAAGGAACACTTCACCTGCGATGACTAATCTGTCCAGAGCTAAATGAAAGAGAACGATTTCGCTCATCATCGCGTTCTTATTTGCACCGTATTCATTCATTCTTAGCATTTTTTTTCCCATTTTTTTTCAAACACAGCCTCAGATAAAGATCTGTCGTTTGATTCAGGACCTCATGTCTCTGAAGGAGAACCCATAAAGTTGATATACGCCGCCGCATGCACCTTCGAGACGAGCAGTGTTGAATTATGATAGCATGCTGGTGGAGCGTGTCACAGGAAATTATCTTTCTCACTGAAGAAAGAACGAATGCCTTCCTGTCCTCGGCTTCTCTCTCTCTCGCTCTCTCTCTCTCTCTCTCTCTCTCTCTCTCTCGTGTCTTAACACGATGCCTGAAGGTGTGCAGCTCTGAGTTAGCCATGTGCCAACATCTTCATAATAACCATCATGTTCTCAAAGTAAATAGTCCGATAAAACAAATCTTCAAAGATTAAGTTAATTAAGATTAAGATATGACTTAAAATCCTCTCAGAAATCCTGTCAAAGTAGCTCATTTTAGCTTCCTACCTATTATAAGCTGTAAAATTCTATTTTTTAAAATTAAACCCTTTCAGAAATCCTGTCAGAGGAGCTCGCAATCTAGGTATTATGTGAAATTATTTATTTTATATATATATATATATATATATATATATATATATATATATATATATATATATATATATTAATATGGTCTATACTATTCTAATCTGTTTAGAAATCCTGTCAGATTAGTTTACTATGTAGTATAAGCTGTAAAATTATATTTTTAAAAATGTAAACCCTCTAAGAACTCCTGTCAGAGTAGCTTATGTTATGTAACTAGCTAGTAGCAGTAAGCATTATGAATATTTATCTTACAGATCATCTAGAAAATTCTGTCAGATTAGCTTCTGTTAGCTAGTATAACCATTAAGGATTATGAATATGATTAAATTCCTCTTAGAAATCCTGTCATGCTCGCTAAAGCTGTCCACCTGGCTAGCATCAACAGTGAAGATTATATATATATTAATGCTCTTAAAAAACGTAAAGAAATCCTGTCAAGTTAGCTTATGTTGGCTTTCTAGCTAGCAGTTGGTAGTGGCATTTATGATTATGACTGTGAGAAAATGGTATCCAGTTGACTAGCTTTAGCATTGCAGGGCATGAACTTTTAGTGAAGACAATGGACACTCCTAGCTAGTTATCTTTGCTAGTTAGCTAACTAGCTAATAGAAGTGGTAAAGATTACATCCAGTTATAAATATGTGTTAAAATCCTCAGAAATCACATCAGGTTGCATAAGCAGAGCATAAGCAGAGAAGACAATAAACATTCTTGTCTGAAAACCTCTAAGAAATCCTGTCAGGTTAGCTTACATTGGCCAGTTAGCTAGCGATCGGTTGTGTGCATTATGAACGATTATGGTTATGACTTGAAAATCCACTCCAAAATCCTGTCTTACAGTACATTAGCCAGCTGGCTAGCTTGAGCAGTGAGGATCATAAACGTTTATGAACACAATTGAAAAACATCCTGACAGGTTAGCTCATATTAGCTAGCTAGTGTTAATCATAAAGATTACATCCATTTATGAACATGATTTCAAAATCCTTCCGAAATTTTGTCAAATTAGATTATGTCAGCTAACTAGCTATAAGCGGTAAAGATAATATCCGTTTATAAATATGAGTTAACATCCTGTCAGAAACCGTGTCAGGTTAACCCAAACAATATCTATGCAGCTAGCTAGCATAAGCAAAGAAAACAATAAACATTCTTGCCTGAAAACCTCTAAGAAATCCTGTCAGGTTAGCTTACGTTGGCCAGCTAGCTAGCGATCGGTTGTGCGTATTATGAGCGTTTATGGTTATGACTTGAAAATCCATTCCAGAGTCCTGTCAGCTTAGCGTACCTTAGCCAGCTGGCTAGCTTGAGCAGTGAAGGTCATGAACTTTTTATTAAAAAAATTTTTTTAAAAGCCTCTCAGAAATCCAGTCAAGTTAGCAAGCTAGGTCATCAATTCTGTAAAAATACATTTAGAAACAGCGGGGGAAACGTTCTTATTTAGACATGACACAGTTATAGATGGTTTAGCGGCACTGTTTTTATCATCCTTCATCGTGTAGGACTTCACCGATCGTTTTTAATCCTTTATTAAGCCCCATATTCCGGAAGTCCCAAACCATGTCCCTGAATTATTCACCGTTGCTGGATCACCGCGTGTCTCCAGAGAGATGTGTGGACGGAAATTCTCGGGCCCTGGTGTCAAACGAATGTAGCGCGGATGCACTGACGGGTCCTGGAAGACTCGCTCGCACGCTCAACTTCACACGGAGGCTGCATCAGATTGCTGCGTGTGGCAGATTGGCTGAACTAATTCAGGATTAATTGCATGCTTGTTGCAACAGGGTGTCCATATGGCCTCCAGCCTACCGGAGCGCCACTTCTGCGGTAGATCTCACACATTGGACTGAAAAAACAACGGCCGGCTTGAGGAGGAGGAGGAGGAGGAGGAGGGGCAAAGCGTGAGGTCCTCTTTAAGGATGATGAGCTTGAAGACACTGACCATGCTGGAAAAAAGGTGTGAAGGGATTATTAGATGTCCTTCAGATAATTGAGAAAACATAATTCTGTCGAAATTTTAGGAAAACTTCAAATTTCAGGAACTCCTCCCTTTTAATGTTTCCCTTTCTCTTTTCTCTCTCTTCATTCTCGCTTTCTTTTTCAAACTTTTTTCTCCAGGTCGCTCTTTCGACGCGCTTTCCTTCTTTTCATTTTTTTCCTTTGTTCATCTTTTTCATCTTTCTTCTCCCCTTCTTGCTTGCTTTATATTCTTCGCTTTTTTTTCAGTTTGCATTACTATTATTATTATTTTTATTCTTTATCTCAATTTTGTTGTTCGTTATTGTTTCTCTATCTTATTTTTCAGCTCTTTCCTTGTTATATTTTTCTTTCTTTCTCTCTTTGTTTACTTTATTGGATACTTTCTTTTTTTTATTACATCAGTTTTTAAATGATTTCTTTCTTTCTTTATTAGACACTTTCTTTGTTCACTCTTTCTTTAATAAATCAGTATTCAATTCTTTCTTTCATTCTTGGTTTACTTTATTAAATACTTTCTTTTTTGTAATTCTTATTACATCCGTTTTAGAATTCTTTCTTTCTTACTCCTTAATTTATTAGATGCTTTCTATTTTCATGCTTTTTAATAAATCAGATTTTCAATTCTTTCTTTCTTTCTTTCTTTCTTTCTTTCTTTCTTTCTTTTTCTTTAGGTTATAAACTCCTTTGTTTTTTACATCAATTCATTCATTCTATTTCCTTTCTTTCTTTCTGTTTTTCTTCTACTATATTTCACACTTTCTATTTTTCTCTCTTTCTTTAATAAATCAGTGTCTCAATTCATTCTTTCATTCTTTTAGTTTGTTTACTTTATTAGATACTTTCTTTTGGACTTTTTCTTACTTACATCAGTTTTTCAATTCTTTCTGTCTTTCTTTATTTCTTTCTCCTTACTTTATTAGATGCTTTCTATTTTCATGCTTTTTAATAAATCTGTTTTTTTTTCAATTCTTTATTTCTTTCTTTATTTTTCCTTAGGTTATTAACTCCTTTGTTCTTTACATCAATTCATTCATTCTACTATTTCCTTTCTTTTGTCCTTTCTTTCTGTTTTTCTTCTATTTTATTACACACTTCCTATTTTTACTCTTTCTTTAATCTATCAGTTCCTCAATTCTTTCTTTCTTCCTTTCTTTTATTTTGTTTTCTTTATTAGATACTTTCTTAATTTTTCTTTCTTACATCAGTTTTTCAATTTTTTCTGTCTTTCTTTCCTTCTTTCTCCTTACTTTATTAGATGCTTTCTATTTTTGTGCTTTTAAATAAATCAGTTTTCAATTCTTTCTTTCTTTCTTTCTTTCTTTCTCCTTACATTAGCTCCTTTCTTCATTACACTGATTTTTAAACTTGTTCGTTCTTTTTCTATTTCCCTCCTTCCTAGACTTTCTTTCTTTCTTTTTCACTCTTTCTTTATTACTTCACATTTGTAATTTGTTCCTCTGCCTACCCTTTCTACTTTTTTCTTTTTTCTTTCTTACTTCATCTTTCCTTCCTTTGTTCATTTCTCGCGTCATTTTTAAATGCACGCAAGGCATTATTTTTCCTCTCGATGTCTCAATGTTTCTTTGTCCCCCACCCCCGCTCGATTGAGTAGATTCCTTTATTTCCTTTATTCGTTCTTCCTTACGCGCTTCCTTTTTTTTTTCTATTGCACGACTTATTTAACATGAGAATGTCCTGTCGTGTCGAAAGTCAAACAATTGTCATGGAAAAACAGAGTCTATATTGATGTGTACTGGGCTGAAGTGAATAGTGGGAGTTCATTGGTCAAGGTCATGTCCCATTTATCAAGACGCTTAACCCTGAACCGCGTGCCTGTATGATAGCTTTGGATTCTGTCTCCGTTTTTATTTCACTGTAGACAACAATCGAAAATGCAGAACACGCATTAGACATGGTTAACTGCACTCGGGACATCGAAAACCGTGAAAATGTTCAAAATCTTCAGCTACTTTTAGACCACAATTCATGAACCAGTGCCATAACTGGTCCTTAAACCCAACCATATTTGGCCTGGAATCTTCTACCGTCTGATGGAAGTCTGTAAGACCGAATAATCTCCATCAGTTGCTCGGTTTTCTCCGATTTCTCAGAGGAACGAGTAATCAGGTCATTACTTAATCACATCTGCACAAGGCCTGATGATGATTGAGAATGAGAAACTAAAGAAGAAGAAGAAGAAGAAGAAGAGGATTCGGTGGAGGAAGGAGCCGCTTTGTTCCATTCTGATGTCCGGGACGGGACGGTTCATCTGAAGTAGAAAGCCATTAAAATCAAGCCGTCCCTCGTACGCTAGTTAACCCGTGACCCGTCTTGAACGTAAGGGGAAAATGTGATTAGGATGGAAGATTTGAGCTTCACCCAGGAGAGCACTTTCTTCCTCCATCTGCCTGTTGATAATCAGCGGCGGCCTGCAGCGAGTCAGCCAAGGCTTGATGTTCATTAACTCCCTGAGCTTAAGAATGCTACGTGCTTTATCCCGCCATGCTAACGCTACAAGACTAACGTTTTTAGACACGTCACTACATCTTTCACAAGTAGCCCATGTGCTACACAGGGGGTTTTTCGACACATGTAGTGAAAGTTTATTTATGGTTTTCATGTAATTAATTTATTTGAATTTTTTTACATAATTCACTTATTTTTACATTGCGAGTCATTCATTTTCATGTTTTTTCATTTTTCACGATTTTTTTGCACGTAATTAATTCGTCGTGTTTTTATTTTCAAATCTTGTTTTTTTACACAGTTATTCAGTTATTTTCACAAATAGTACTCGTGTTTGTATGTATTTTTAAAATTTTCTTACAGAATTCATTTATTTTTACATATGATTTTTTTACGAGTCATTTATTTTCACATTTAGTGTGTGTTTTTTTTTCACATGATTTTTTATCAATTTAAAAGAATAGTTACACAATTCAAGTGAATTGTGTAACTATTCTTTTAAATTGTACATTTGTTTTCACATGTGAATGTTTCTGTGCATCATTCTTTTCTTTTCACGTGAAGAACGTGTGATTTTTTTGGTTTCGTCATGCGATTTTAATTTATTTCTATCGTGTGATTTTTGTTTTGTTATGTATAACTCGTTTATTTTCATGTGATGTGATTTTTCTTTCCCGATTTTTCATTTATTTTGACGTGACTTTTTTTGTTGTTGTTTTCTTGTTGCGTATTGTTGATACAATGTGTTTACTTGAGTTCAGATTGCAATTTCAGGGCATAACCTGTACCACGTTCACACATATTACTCGAGCTAATGAGAAATGTATGTGATTTTACCATTTGTGAAAAACCCAATCTGATTTCATGCCGAATTTTGTAGACATTCTTAAGCAATTTCATTGGATGCATATGAATCGCTTGCAACCTTTCATCCAATTTAATGTGGATTCTTACAAATTTGCAAGTACGGGTGCCGATTATCTATTTTTTTTTTAATTCCAAGACCATTCCCAGAAAGTTAGCATAGTTGTGTGTCCCAATTGCAAATTTCAAATTTATATGTAAACAAAAAAATATGCCAACTTTTGTTTTAACCGCTCATCAGATTTTAATCTGTATATACTGTACATCTAATCTATATGGCTTTCGCGTCAGATCTGAATCCATATAGACATAAAACAACACATTACCATGGCCTTTATGAAGGATATATATGGCTCTATGTGGGATGTTATGAATTCAGTTCATTTCAGCCTCTGCCTGCATTCCTTCCTGACATCCTGTCACAACAGAGAACCATCAACTTTCTTCGCCCCACATATGAAGTTGTAAAAGGAGGAAAAAAAAGCTTCAGTGCTGTTTTTTTTTTTTTTTTTTTTTTTTTACAGCTATCTTTTGCAACAGATGCCTCCTGGTTGTGTCCCCTTGTTAGGCAAGGCTTGTCTAATTTTCACTCCCCTAATTTAATTAGCAAAGTGTGGCAAGCAAAAGGTCAAAGTGTTTGGAAGAGCAAATGTTTGAAATTGTCAGCTCTTTTTTTTCTTCTTCTTCTTTTTTCCTTACTGCCAATTAGCGACGTGTGAAATCCACCACCTAGAGAAAAGCGATTTAAAGATTTACAGCGCTGGTGAGGCCAGACGACCAGCTGGCTTGGGGGGAAAAAGAAGAGAAGAAGGAGGTGGAGGAGACTCACGGTGTGCCTCAAGGCTGTATCTTAGGTCTTCGCCTGCTTTGGTAGAAATCGCCTCACGCATCTCGAGCATCGCTGTCAAATTGTTTTAGTGTTTATCAAGAAAACACAGCTTTGTCCACTCCTGGGGCTTGCCACATGAGCGTTATTTTTACTACTACTCTCATTACAAAAAATATGGCAGCAAAACCCTAAAAATAGAGCTTATTCAGTGCAAATCTGTTTGCTATTGAGTCTATGTCTTTTATACCCATTTCTCTATAGGATCCTTTGGTTATTTTTTTCCATCCTTGTCTTTTCCCCTGTTTAGAAATTCATCTCTTTCACTCCAGTCACTCTGTATACCGTTCTGTAACAAAAAGCAATCAGATGGTTACTAATCCCTGTTTTGTTCCTCGACCCCGAGGGTCAAAGTTCAGCTCCATGAAGCTTTTCGGGGCTCGGAACCCTTAATTGTTTCTTTAGACCGAGGCTTAGACCCTCTTAAATGACTGCTTTCAGTCTGTCATGATTATTCTGTGTAACATCCCAGCACAATAGACTAAATTACAGACATGGCCTATAGGAGCCACATATATCTTTAAAAAAAAAAAAAGCCTGAAAGAATGAGACGTCATGTCATTTCGGCTTAACTGGGGGAGAAAAAAAAAGGGAAAGTCCTTAGCCTGGAGCAGAAGGCTCGGTGCTGCCAAGACGAAAGCAGACAACCAACGGCACATCAAATGGCTAACATATGTTCGTGAGTTCAGTTAGTATACGACACCTTGCATGGCGTTGGCCCCAAGGCGTAACCATGACAGGGAGGATTTAATTGTGCTTTTAACCCCAGTGCTGTGCAAGGTCATCATTTTCTCTTTTATAAGAAGTGAGATCGCTTCATTTCCCCAACTGCGCCAAGAAACAAACCAGGCTACGTTTTAGACCTATAGTGAGGGATTAGATGTACTAGCAGTGGTGGAAGGTGAAGATGGTGCTCCAAGGGGCCATAAGTCACTTGTCTGGAGGTTTCTGGGGGTACTTTGCGAAGGTGAGGGTGGAACAGCAGTGTTCCCCCTCTTTTCCCCCCCTCTTCCATTACTTTAATTGTTTCCAAACTGCTCAGCCTTGACGGTGCCCGGGTCCATACTCGGCTCACATGCTCAGACCACACTTAACATTCCTGGGTGCGCAAGCCCTTAATCTTTCCTCCACTTTCGCTGTCACTTCGCCGTGATCAGGGTGATATACGGCACTGAGAGACGTGCTGAAAAAAAAAAGAAGGACTGTATTGGGAGGAGGGAGCTTTGAAGACTGCAGCCAAAGGCAGCTTGTGTGTGTGTGGGTGTGGGTGTGTGTGTATGTGTCAGACAGCATTTTGTCTTTTGGCTAGGTTTCCTTTGCAAGTCATTACAGCATCCCATAATGCATACAGGATATTGCATCTTGCACTGTGTATATCAAAATACATATTGGAAATGCCATAATGACACAAGAGATTGGTCACTGGGAACAATGGTGATCAGTGATTGGTCACTGGGAACAGTGATGATCAGTGATTGGTTGTTGGGACACAAATTCAACTTTCACCAAATTCTACATGTGGTGGCTCGTGGTGAGTAACTAGATTTGTTGCCAGGTTCTTTTTTTTTAATAAAGCGGGTCATAAAGTCACCAAATTTACTAAGTTGGCCACACTGGTCTGTAATTTTTATATATCGAAACATCTATAACATAATCGTTGCTATAGAATGGAATGACAACATTAAATAATGGTTTACATTAGGCCTGTATTTACTCTTTGCTATCGACTAGCTAACTGACAATAAGAAAAAGAAATAATATGCTATCTTGGGGAATAAAAAGTTATAAAAGCACAATCAAATAATAATAAGAAGACTGCTGTTTTAGTTAGATAAGCATAAACAAAGCCACCGTTTGTTTAAATGCTGGATAGGACCTGTGGTGTAGACGATATAACAGCAAGATAAAAGCCGCCAAAACACTGCATTTTTCTTTTCCTGTGGCTCGTCTGTTATTTTCTGATGTCAAGACTATAGTTTAGACCTTATCTTGGTTCATTTGGCTGTAGATCATCTGCATACAGGACATATAAGACAGTTTCATAACTATGGAACTACGGTATATTACCATCCAAATCACTTCTTAATAAAATCTTGGCTGATGCATTCCATCCTTTTTTATTAATAATATATATATATATACAGCAAAACGTTAACAATATAACCATACTTTGATTATTATAGTATACCATCATACTGAAATATAGATACCGATCAGCAATAAGCACTTCTTATCTGCAGTTTGCGGTTGGTCCGGAAAAGCCTACAGAATTCCACAAAGCCAAACAGAAGTTTCTTGCTCAAGGGCACGAGTGCAACTTTCAGCCAATAGGGACTTCACTGATATCCCACAGTGCTTTGTGTGAGGATCAATCCAGAAACCCCCATGGATCTGACTTTCCCTTTTAGGACATTCGTCTTCTTTACGGTTTCTTCCTGAACACAGGACCCGTGTTTTAAACGTCTATAAAAAAAGAGATTTCTGGGCGGGTCGAGGTGCAGCTGGTGATTTCGGTTGAGTTATGTTCGGCCTTTTGAGGAATCCTGCGCTCCGTCCTCTAGTATATTTTAACAGACTCTTCTGTGACAGCTTTTCGGGATGATGTATGGCTCTCCCTCCGAGTAAAAACACTCTCGGCCTCCGAACCCTTCCTCCCCTTTTCTTTCTCCACCCTGTTGATGGATAGCCCTTCCCCTCCCCCCCTTTTCTTTCTTAAGCGCCCCCCCCCAACCCCCCCGATGGCCCTGTATATCAGTCCGCAGGCCTCGGCCGAGATGATGTCTCGATTTCCCCCAAAAGGTTGCCATTTCCTGTGAGCTCTGAGTCACACGGACTCCACCAAAAAAAGTATCGAGTGCAGAGTTCCCTGAAGTCTACTGTAAATCTCTAAGCCATAGTGAGAAGGAACAGGTCCCTTGATATTTCCAGCCCAATCTCCTGCAATGTTTCTTTCAAAGTGTGTCATAAATATACGGCATACTTGCATTGGCTGTGCTTACATGCAAAAGATTTTCAGCAGTCCAAATGATATCATTCCGATCTCAAATTCTAAATGTTTCTATATTTACCCTAAATTCAGCAACCTGTTGAAAAGCTCCACTTAAATGTAATCCGAAACAAATTTATGCTCATGCAAGGAGCACTGTTTAGTGTCTAGTCCGAAAATGCGATGAACGGCCAACACGAGCTTGGCATGTTAGCCGAAGCTTGGATCATTTTTATCACGTCGTTATGCCAACGAAATATGTTACAACGTATGTGCTAAAACCCAAACTATAGCTCGTTATTACAATGACCTAGCTATGTTTGGAGCGTTACACCAAAGGCTTGTTGATGGAGTAGGTAAATATGAATAGCTAAAAAACTACCTTAGTGCTTAGCTATTATCAAGGTGTTTCTTAATTTCCAAGATTTAGCTATATTACTGCACGCGTTCTTATAAATTTTCAACTATACACTGAGACTTGCCCAATCGACCCCACATAAATTATGAAAACGTTTAGGGAAGGAGTCTCCAGTGTCAGCATTTCGTAACAGAATGTAAACATGAACTAGCATGTTTTAAGGATCTTCTACAACATTCAATGTATCTATGAATAGATTTTTTTTTAAAAGGAACTAAAAATGCAGGTGTTGGCAAGTCGCTGTGGTTTAAGAGGAATAAAACTGTTCCGGATGTACGTTTATAGGAAAATAATCTATTTTTGGGTGATAACTGCTGCTGTTACCCCAAGAGAGAGTAGCTAAACATTACCAAAAGATCTGTCTCAAATTAAATTAACGGTCCTTACGTACTCACGTAAAAAAAAAAAAAAAAAAAAAAACCCTGCGGTTTCAACTTTCCTAGCATGTCAAACTCTAACTGGAGTTCACACATTACTCTATCCCAGATAATATGGTGTAGCTTCTAAAGCTTCAAGTGCATGTGTGTGAAAGGGGTTAAAGCAAGGCCCGGTAATCAGGAAGAGAGTGTAACCCGATCCAGGCTTTTCTCATCATGTGCTGCTTATTCCACCATGTCCTGACTCCAAAATCAACACTGCCACATTTTGCTCCACTTCGCCTCATTCCGATGGCATTTCAGTTTAGGATCATGTCCGAGCGTATTGAGAATGCCGAGCCCGTTAATGCAATAAAAGGGAGCAGAAATTAAAGCAAACAAAGAGCGGACAGGACGTGGCTCTCCACGGTGACAGAAATGTTTCTTTTGGCAGCTGGCTGGCGCTGAACATTTGTACGCTTTTTGCTCCATTGTTCTGCCCTGCGTAACACAAACACGGGCCTTTCCTGTCCGAGCCTGGCGAAGGAGCAGCGATCGTGGAAAAAAAATAAAACAGACGTAACACCTCAACACATAGTGGGAACGGGAAAATGTGACCAATATCGTCACGAATCCCAAATTCCTTTATGCCAGAGGCTGTTGTAGTGTAGAGCTCATTTTTATACTGTTTGTACTCTTGAGATACTTCAAAATACTTCAAAGACATTTTTAAAGACCTTTCTTTTGGCAAGAAAAAGCTGTAGATATTTTCTCAGCACATACCATGTTTTAAATTTAAAGGAAAAATACAACCTGAGTGTAAATATTCGTAATCATGACGTGATCTTGAACTGTGCGAAAGATTTAAGGGTCCTTCCGCAAACAATACCTACACCTACATCACCCATAATGCCATTCGTCTTTTCCTTTCGCAGTGGCATTTAGCCCTGGCGTCAATGTCTATCTAGACAGAGCGATGCAGCAGCACTTTCGTACTTCAGCTTGTCCAGCTCTCTCACCTCCTCGGCTGCAACAGACCGGCTTCCAAAGCTTCAACTTTCACACTGTCAACGCCTCGCTAACTAGCCAAGTCGAGTCTCTGGTTTGTATAGGGTACATTGCATTCTGGGACTTGAAGTCGAGCATTTGTGTTGGGAGTTCTCATTAATATTGAACGGTGAAGGTTGCTGGGAAATGGTGAGTCAGAAAAGAAACTCTCGATCATGTGAAATATCTCTAGGCCATTTTTTTTTGGACTTCTTGTGAGAAAAGAGTATTTATTATGCTTGTTCTTCAATGTAAAGACGCTCCAGGAAGCAAACAAACAAACAAAAAAAACCCAATATGGTTCATGTTTAAAAACCAGAGAAGCAAAATTATGGAGTTCGTAGCACAGGCAAAGCCTAAATACATGTTACGGTCATGTGACCTACTAATAATCGACATGCATGGCCACGCCCCTTGTAGCAGCACTTTAAATAAAGATCGAAAGAGTTTGCATTAAAACGAAACATATATGCAGTAGTATGAATGGAATTAGCGTGACAAGTGGGTGTACATTTTAAAGACACTTCTACGAGGATACATCGCTACAGTCCCGACTCCATTCTTAGTTGCAGGCAGGATTAAAATCTACTTTGTTCTTCCTTGATAATTTTGTTACTTCGGAAAGCTACTGTAGCTGGCACCCACTTGAGGCACTTCCACTTGAGGACGTCAAAACGGAGATGGATGAGTATAAACAATAGGACAGTATATAAATAATATTCCTTATATAAATAATAACCCATATCCCAAACATCAGTGATTGCTCTTTGCCAAAAAAAACCCCAAAACAACAACCACACCCTGTGACTGTTTTAGATTTTGGCTCTTATTTTTTTTTCGCACAGACGTCTATCTATCTATCTATCTATCTACCTATCTAAGAAGTCAAACACATAGTGTATCATGATATTTTTTGCCTTATTGCTGACATTAGCACTCTTCTTAACAGTAACTTTAAATCCAAATCTGACCCCTGAACCCTAAACCCGGTTCTAGATTATTTTATCAACTGAAAGGGCTGTTGGGAAAATTTTGCACGTGTGGACAATTTGTCCTTGTGAAGGTTTGGTGCTTGTGAAAGTGTGACAACAGCAAGGATAGTGGAAACGTGTTTGAGGTCAAGAGGTGTGATGGCTTTGTCTGTAACACCCTCAACATGCTGGTGCAGAAGTGAGACTTTTCATCACGCGTCTCGATATCACCTTCTGTAGAACAAATGGTGCAAATTTCTTTTTTCTTTTTTTTAAAGCTATCACCACTCATCAGGAAAAACTAACGAATGTAGAATTAGAGCCTACAGAGTAATCAATAAACTAGCGTTATAGAAAATAGTGTAACCCTGGAGCTAACGTTATACTATTACATGATAGCAAACTAACCTATAAATAGCATTACAGCAAACAGACATGTCCTTGAATTAGCATGATGGTAAACCACCTAATACAACAACTAGTATTATATTAAACAGACTCATCCCATTATAGTAAACCGGCTAATCCATAAGCTAGCATTAGAAACACTAAAACACAAACTATAGTATAGTAATAGTAAACACATTAACTAGTATCACGGGTCAGAAAAAAAAACACAAACCAGCACTATAATCAAGAAACTAGCGGGAACTTAGCATTACAGTAAACAAGTGAATCTCTAAACTAGCATTATAGTAACCAAAGTAATCCATAAACTAGCATCACTGTAAGCATGCTAATTCATAAACTGGCATTTTAATAGACAAATAAAGAAACTAGCATAATTGTAAACATGTCAGTTGTTAAACTAGCACTTTAATAGTCTAACACAGGAAGTTCACTATAGTGAACAGACAACTAAACAGTAGCTGAAAATCTAGCATTATAGTAAAGACGCTAACCCACAAAACTAGCATGACTTATTAACAGGAAAGATTATAGTAAACAGACGACTCCAGGGATTAGTATTAGAGCAATAATGATATAGAACATAAATGTAGTATGTTTTTATTTTTTTATGGCATAATTTTTTTAAATATGAAAGATTGTAAACTAGCAAAAGATAAAACACACATCAGCATGAGATTTTTCCCCTCAAAACCACTGTGCCACCGGCTTTATTCATTTTTTTCTTTTTTTGAAACAAAGCTCCTTTGGAAGCAGCACCGTCGTGAATGCATTCAATCGAACAATCATAAATCATTCAGCTGCAATGGAACATTCTTTGTGAGCAAATGACATTTGGACATGAACAATTCTGGAGTTTCATAAATCAGGGACATCAACGCCCGGGCCTGGGAAGGATATAAGAAACCACCCTCTTTATGGATCTATACAAAACATAATTTAAGACATAATTTATTACCAAAAAAAAAAGGCTTTAGGTAGTATTTACATTTCTGGGTAAACAAAGGGGACATGTCTTTTCTGCGCTGATTAAGATCATGACAAGACGCCAGAGGCAGCGAGATCCAGAACCACATGCAGTCTGAGGATCGTGCTAAATGTGTCAGACACCCTGATGCAGAAACAACATATGGAGGAGAACCAAGCAGGAACCTGATATGCGTTATGGGATGCAGAAAACATTTCTCCTGCAGCCTTGCCATCAACATGCTTCTGCCGGCGTCCAAATTTATGACTCAATCTTCAACTAACACTGCTTCAGCAGACAACCAAACTGGCTCGTGATCCAAATTCACTGAGACTTAAAGGGTCTCGTTTTTCCTGAACGTTCAAGCATTGTTGTCGTTCTACACGCCAGAAGATCTGCTCCCATAACCTTTTGCTTCTCCAACTGTCAAATATAATACTATTCGTTACAGAGCTAGATTTTAACGTTCTAGTTTGCTTTAAAATGTTGACAATGGCCTGAGGGAGGTTCATTCGAGATAAATCCCGTCTCAGGGCAGAAAAGCAAGGGTAGTTCTTCCAAAAAAGGTAATATATTAGCGTGATCCTGATGTTTAACGCTGACAGGTTTTTTCAGTAAAAATTCTTTGAAAATTTTTAAAATACAGAAGGGTATGGAAGCCCGTTTCCTCCACGGAGAAAAAAAAATAAAAAAGGTAACTTTATATCTCAGACTCAGACCTCTGACGTTTTTGTATCGCAATTTAGACATCTGCTTGACGCAATACCTGAAATGTGACTGACTTCAGATAACGAGCGTGCACTAGCGTCTGGTTTTCCTTGTCTTGGCTAGCTGATGAGGGTTCTTCTTACTGTATTTAACCTATTTATAGAGAATGACGGATGCTTTGTCGATGCATTCTTTGTAACTCACTAAATGTCAAGTGGATGTCTAAATTGCGAGAGAGAAAAAAGTCAGGATTGCGAGATATAAAATGAAAATTGTGAGAAAAGTCAGAATCGCGAAATGTTAACTCAAAATTGAGATAAAAGTCTTAATTGCGAGATGTTAACTCACACTTGTGAGAAAAAAGTCTTAATTGCGAGATGTTAACTCAAAATTGTGAGAAAAATGTCATAATTGTGAGATGTTAACTCAAAATTTTAATGTTTTGTCAACATCCGTAAAGTGACGTAGTTCCAAACCAAAAAGCTTACTGTTTTCGATACTGCCAAGTACCAGGGGTCAGGAGGTAAAACGAGCAAATATCAATTCATTTTGTATTTGAAAATTACATAAAACATCAAATTTTTAATTGTCTTAGAAAGGTTACCTTTAGCTACCTACAAGGTTCTTCGATTTGTTCTTTGGGACCTTCCACAAGGTTTTCCTTCATATACTGTAACACATTTCCAAATTAAACAAACGTTTACGCACCAAAATTGCGTCAGGGGAGGGTAAATTAAACATAGCATTACTATTGGTGAAGATGTTTAGAGTAACTATCAACGCACTCAGAACGAAAAAAATCACGAGAACAGTCATGTGACAGGAATTTGCAAGATAAAAAAGTTCTTGTTGGATTTAGAACGAGAAGCAGAAGGTATCTCAAGAGTTCTTCAGTTTGTTTCTCAGGAGGATTTTCTTTCTAAACAGACCCAATTTTTTTAAAAAGAATATATATTATCAGGAAAACGTCTACAAGTAAAAACTGCAGGGTCACGTATTGTTTAACTTTCTGGAGAATTAGCGTAGCTAACAATGCGGCTAGATTGTGGCTTAAAGAAAAAGAAAACAACAACCAGACAAAAAAACCATCTCAATTTCTGCCTCGTCTCTATTTCAGACTCTATTGGTTGTTGAAGATAACCAATCGTAATTCTTTCTGCCCTGAGAAGAGGTTTGGAGAAGTACAGCGTAAACCTCCCACGAATGGGTAATGATTATGCGGCTTTAAAGTTTTTGCCCTGATGCTGTTTTTTTTCTTTTCAGAATGTAAATCTGTGGAGTTTTTTTTTCGCCCATTTTTTTATAGGTCTATAGGTCTGTGCGGATTTGGCTCCGTTTTCTTCCCCTGAGCGAAACGCCGTCATGAATCGATACTCTAGCACCTCAGTCTGCCATAATGAATTAAGGCGCTGACTGGAGAGCAGAGAGAAAGTCTTCGCTTCGTTCCAAGAGTCATTCGTCTCTGATTCACTGGCGTGAGCCAGGAGCATGTTTCTTTTCTACAGCCAGGCTGAAACTTGAGCACAAGCTCTCAGTCGACACTTTCAGCCTCAAAGCTTTTGGTCCCTGACTGATACAAATCACACGGCGTCCATGTTTTAGAAGAAGTAATTCCCCCAACCCAGATGGCGATTCGGACCGTTTCCGGGGCTTTCGGGGCTCCTGGCCGGTCGACGGCTTCGTTCCAAGAGTCATTTATCTCTGATTCGTTTATTCCGAGCAATCAAGCTCTCAATTGAGACCTTATTTTCAGTCTTGGCCGAGGCTCAAAGGTTCTGATTAGTTCAGACTTTGTAGTAAACGTTGGCCGGGTTCTGGGGCTCCATTTCCTGGACGATGTAGACCGGGTGGCCGTAATCCCCGCTCACCTTCTCGTAATGGGGGCAGTAGTAGCTGTCGGAGGCTCGCAGCGGGAAGATGATGTCGCTGCGCTCCGAGCCATTGTTGTTGTTGCTGCGTTTGGGGATGCGGTGCAGCGCCAGCGGGGCTGAACACTGAGCCGAGTGCTTGCGGCGGCGCCGGCGTGCGAACACCACCAGCACTACGATGACGAGAACCACCAAGACGAAGGCTCCCGAGGCCAAACCGGTGAACAGGGCTACCTCGGAGCCTGACACACCCACGGACTCGCCGCTTTTTCCATCTTGTTCTGGATGAGGGGAAATAAAAGGTGGTTTGTCGATGTATGTCTACGTTCATAAATAAAACAATCGAATGTTATGGACTAATCATAGATTGGGTCTGGTATTGTGAGGGGGTTTTTTTCTTCATGGCAGAAAGATTTTATTGCAGCACAGCTCGGCTTTTTGTCATTTTTGGGGTTGTTTTTAAACACGTACGTGTTTTTTCCCAGCATGAAACTTTACACATTTGGCTCATGTTTTCCAGTTCTGTAGTTAAAGCGGTACCAAAAACAGAAACACATGCTACGTACCGCCTTTGCTGAGCACATCGTTGTCTTTACTGGAGGTGCTTTGGTGGTCACTTTCATATTTGGGAAGTTCTTTTGCAGAGACTGCGTCACTAGGACCTGAGATAAAAACACGCACACACACACTTATTTATTATTTATGAACATGACCAACTGCCTCATTAACTATAAGACATAAAAAAAGTTTAAAGTTTACACTTTAGCTGCTATAACGTAAGCGAGAACAAGATTTAAGATCAAATGTAACTTGAAATGGATAAAAGACGTCAGTATGTTGTGTATTTCTTTATGGCAGCTCTGGTGTTGGAAGCGATTGGGGCTGAAGGTTCCAGGACGAGGGGGAGAGACGTAATGAATTGGCTTAAAAGAGGAAGAACAGGACAGCCGGTGCAGCTACAGGAGGCGACTGCACATGACATTTCAATTACACGCTGAGAGGCAGCTAACACACACACACACACACACACATTGAACAGGCAACAGAAGTGATAATCGCTGATGAACTGAGAAATAATATGAGCTATTGTTCATGTGTTAGAGCGGCGCACCACTTCATAACTGCACTGTATTACAGAGTGTGTGTGTGTGTGTGTGTGTGTGAACACAAAAAAGCCAAATGGCCTGCAGCAAAATGGGGCATGTTGGGTAAAAAAGCTCCACTTGTCTCTCAGCATTTTCACTTTGCTCTCTTTCTTTACTCTTCTTTTTTCAGCTTCTCGCACTTGCTCTCTCTCTCTCTTTTCATTTGTTCCAGTCTCACTTTCTCACTGTCTCATCCTCCTCTCTCTTTTTCCACTTCTTTCCCCATGATGCTGTTCTTTCTCCCACGTTTTCTATTTTTTTACTCCGTCTCATTTTTACTCTTCTCTCTATTTCTCTCTTTTTGTCCCGCTCTCCTGTCTCCATTTCTTTCCTCATGTCTCACCGTCTCTCCTTCTTTTGATCTGTCTCACTCTCTTCCGTTCTCCCTCCTGTCATTTTTCTTTTTGTCTTTCTCTCGCTCTCCTTTCCTCTATTTCCCTTCTTCGGTCTCACTCACATTCTTTCTTTCGTTTCTCTTACCCCTTTCCCTCTTTTACTTTCTTCCTCTATTTTTTTGTCTCACTCTCTTTTCTCCTTTTCTCCATGTTGTCTTTCTGTCTCACCCTCCTCCCTCTATCTCCATTTTTTTCTTTTTAGCCTTACTCTCTCTCTCTTTGCCCTTTCTTGTCTTTCTCACACTACACACTATTTATCTTTCTCTTTTTTCTCTCTCTGTCTCACTCTCTCTAATCTCTGCTTTCATTCTGTATTATTTTCTCTTTTTGTTCCATTTTTTTCTCCCTTTCTGTCTCACCCTTCTTATCCCATTCCCCATTATTTTCTTTCTCGTCTCTGTCCTCTCATTCTTCTTTCTCTCTTTTCTCTCTCAGTCTCACTCTCCTCTCTCCGTTACTTTCCCCATGTCTCATTCTTTCCTCTTTCCGATTTCTGGATCAAGTTCTATCTTTAGTCATTCTCCTTTCCTTCTTCCCATCTCCATTTTCCACGCCTCACTCTCTTCTCTCCTTTATCTCCATATTGTCTTTCAGTCGCCTTTCTTCCTACGCTTCGTCTTTCTTTCGCTCTCTTTCCTCCATTTTATTCCTTATGTCCCACTGGTTTCTCTCTTTCTTTCTGTTTGTCTGCTTACCTGTTTTTCTCATTTTAAAAAAACAACAACATTTCTCTAGCGTCTCGCTGATGAGGACAGGTTTGACACATGACACTCACTCTGTCCCACTCGGAGCACCAGCTTCATGGATTTGGTTTTGCACACGCCGCCCTCTGTGTTGTCCAGGCCTTCTAACGTGCTGTTCGATGTAGCTGGAGGGGGAAAAAAGAAAAACAACAAAAGAAATATTTTAGAGGAGAAAGACTACAAGCTGGCTAAACTGGTGGCCCAGTTCTCTGTGGATTAGCGAGTGTGTGTGCGAGAGTGGGCTAAACTGGTGGCCCGGTTCTGCACTGGAAATGAGCTGGGTGATTTATAGGAAAGGAAATTTGCTATGCACAGCAGGCTAACCAAAACTGCTGTGTGTGTGTGTGTGTGTGTGTGTGTGTGTGTGTGTGTGTCTGTCTGTCTGTGTGTGTGTGCCACGGCGGGGGAGAGACTCCGGAGCTTCTCAGGAGCCTGTGTTTGTTGTGTTATAAAAATCATTACAGCACAGCCTGAAACAGACATTCTAAGCATGCACACTTACACACACACACACACACCAGAGATCAGACTGTCTTATGGAGTGTAAAGTTGTTTCATAGTTGTGTTTGTCATGCTGCTTCTTGTGCTGAGAGAGAGAGAGAAAGAGAGAAAGAGGCTGACATTCACGACTGGGATTAAAGAGTTAATGGACACACACGTGCGCACACATACAAAATCAGAAAGGATAGAGGGGGAGAAAGGAAAATGCATGTGAGAGAAAGAAAAGCAAAAGGAAATAGAGAGGAAAAGGAAAGAAAGAAAGAAAGAAAATGAGAAAGAAAGATGTAAAAGGGAATGAAGGAATAAAGAAAAACAAAAAAAATGAAAAAGAGCCAGAGAGAGAGAAAGACAAAAGGACCTGGATAGAGAAAAGAAAATGGAGAAATGGGGACCAATACAGAAAGAAAGAAAGAAAGAAAAAAAGTAAGAAAGAAAGAAAATTTTGAAAAGCACTGGGGGGAAAGGAGTAAGTAAGGAAATAGACAGAACTGAAGAAAGAATAGAGGGTGAGAGAAGGAAAAGGAAAGAAAGAAAGAAAGAAAGAAAGAAAGAAAGAAAAAGTAAAGACGGTAAAGCAAACAAAAAAAGTAAAAAAAAGTAATGGTGACAAAAGTGGAAAAGGCAGGCATAAGTAGGAGCAAAAAAGAAAGAAAGAAAAAAGAGCTTTTGTGTTCATGTGACCCTTCCGCCTGAACGAAGGCACTCAGTCACTCAGTCACTCACACTCTCACAGACACACACATACTCACACTCTCACAGACACACACACACTCACACTCTCAGAGACACACACACACACACACACTCTCACACACACACACACACAGGGCCTCAGGCTGTGCAGTCAGCCGCAAATTCACTGAGCACACACTGCAGCTGCCCCACACGCACACACACTGTACACACATCCTGTAACACAGATTCGGTCAGAGGCACGTGTTGTCGTATACACACACAAGTTGGAAACGTGTAATTAGACACACACATTCCAGCGGCAAAGGCTCATTTAGACTAAACATATGCAGCCATAATTGCAGCCGCAACCTCCAGCGCAAAACTGCAGCCACTCACACACACACACACACCCACACACACATACATACACATACACTCACACACATACACTCATATACACACACACACACACTCCTGTACAGAAACAAGCACACAGCATGACTCTCGACAACTCGACTACACACACTCACTTTAGCACGTTCAGGTACACAGACCCCCTGTACACACACTACCACATACACACCACCGACACCGCGGACCATCAGACACCAAACCAAATATCACCATCAGCATTACCATTATCAAAGAAAGAAAGAGAGAGATAGATAGAAAGAACAAAAAATGAAATAAAGAAGAAGAAGGAAGGAAGGTGGAAAATGAAAAAAGAAAGAAGGAAAAGCGAAGAAAGAAATATGTCAAAGATAAAAGGAAGAAAACATGAATGAACGAAAGAAAGAAAGTAAGAAGTAAATAAAGAGAAAGTGGTCCAAAAGAAACAGGGACAGACAGCCAAAAAGTAATGGAGAGGCTGAAGCAGAAAGAAAGAAAGAAAGAAAGAAAGAAAGAAAGAAATTGAATGAATGAAATTGAATGAAGAGATGACAGCAGAAATTAAGACCAAAAATTAAATAAAGAAGGGAAAGGAAAAAAGGAAGGAAGGAAAATGAAAAAAGACAGAAAGATAGATGGAAAAGGAAATAAAGATAAAATGTAAATAAAAAAAGGAAAGAAGCAAAAAGAAAGAAAGAAAAGGAAATGAAGAAAGAAGGAATAATGGATAAGTAATACAGATATTGAGAATGACAGAGCGAGTGACAGACAAAAAGAAATGGAGAGACCGAAAAAAAGAAAGAATAACGATGGAGAAGGAACTACTTTTATCACAATTAGAATTCTTAGCGATGAACAATTCGCAGCATTTATAAACGCCTGTAAACACTCGAGTGTGCTGATGCCATCCAAAAAGGCTGCCTACCTAGGGAACGAGCACATCCACACACCCACCCATCACCAAACCACTCATCTCTCTCTCTCTCTCTCTCTCTCTCTCACACACACACACACACACACACACACATCAAGACCATTTAGGTCAGATATCCCCGGCCCTAAGGCGGTGTGCCAAGCTGCCTAAAAAAATCCTGTCAAAGTGACCTGGCGATTTAGGGCGTGCAAATCTTTCCTTTCGCACTCGTTTAGGAATGTGCAGCTGAGACAGTGTCAGGGTGGACATGCGCTGGACCTCAAACACATACACACACAGTCCAACTCATAAAACCAGACATCAATAGACTAGCAACAAAATACACGTTTCCAAAATCGAATGTCAGCGATGTAAAGATGGTGTGATGGTCTTTCTCAATGCTTGAAATGTATAGCAGGCCAAGCTTCTGCTTCGACTTTTTCCATGCAAAATCGTGACAATATCGTAAACTGTGGTAAAGGTTTACTCAGTGATCATGAGGTGGAGCGTCTTTGATGCCCCATGCTATGCATTTCACCACCACCCAGCTGTTTCCCATAACTATGCTAATCATCATCATCATTATAATTACTCTGATTGCTGTTCTTTGTAAAAGCTTAATGCAGCCAAGCAGCTTTGGCAAGCCTGAACTGAGTTCATCGGTAGACTGAATTGGTTAAATTGTTAGCATGCTCACGGAAGGACGGCAAACGTCGAATACCTACTAACGTAAATGTTAGCTTACGCCGAATCGAACTGAGATGAACTGAATTAAAAGGTGGTAAAATTGTTAGCATGCTTAGAGAAGACATACAAACCTTGCACATGTGCTAACGTAAATATTAGCGTGCTTGTCAACGGCTTTCCTTATACAGGAGTAGAAAGTAAGCCTGGGATTAATTTAAGTGCACTCAAAGCAAGAAACAGGATGAAGCCATTCTCAGATAAGTCTACAGGAAAAGAGCGGTGGCGTGTTATGATCTTGAAGACGCTCCTCAACCCGGTTGTTTATCAGTTGAGAACTGACACTCAAGTCAACAACTTACTACTACTGCAATTCAAGCTGAAACAGACCTACAGCAGTCTTGTATTTTGGCTCACAGACACAAGTGTAAGTTTGTAATCTACAGATTTGGGCAAATTAAATTTAAGCCTTTTTTTTGATACCCAGTTAATACAACTTGTAATGTAATTTAAGGCCATTAAGTAAGCAATCATTGCCTGGTGCTAATGTTGTTGCCTGTGAAAAAACCATGCTGTAATGCAGGGGATAATGGTGCACAAATGTTGTAATCACAGAATACTGGTGAAAATCTAAGAGTAAGCAATGGCAAGATAAGAACTGGGGTTTATATATATATATATATATATATATATATATATATATATATATATATATATATATGACAACAAATAAACATGGGGAGAAGATCTAACAAAGTGAATAAAGCTGAAGCTGAGGTAAAATATCTAACAAGGTGAGTAATGCTGAGGTAAAATACCTAACAAGGTGTGTAATGCTGAGGTAAAACATCTAACAAGGTGAGTAAAGCTGAGGTAAAAATCTAACAACGTGAATACAGCTGAGGTAAAACATCTAACAATGTGAGTAAAGCTGAGGTAAAACATCTAACAAACTAAGTAAAGCTGGGGTAAAACATCTAACAAACTATGTAAAGCTGGGGTAAAACATCTAACAAGGTGAGTAAAGCTGAGGTAAATCATCTAACAAACTAAGTAAAGCTGGGGTAAAACATTTAACACGGTGAGTAAAGCTGAGGTAAAACATCTAACAAGGTGAGTAAAGCTGGGGTAAAACATCTAACAAGGTGAGTAAAGCTGAGGTAAAACATCTAACAAGGTGAGTAAAGCTGAGGTAAAACATCTAACAAGGTGAGTAAAGCTGAGGTAAATAATCTAACAAACTAAGTAAAGCTGAGGTAAAACATCTAACAAGGTGAGTAAAGCTGGGGTAAAACATCTAACAAGGTGAGTAAAGCTGAGGTAAAACATCGAACAAGGTGAGTAAAGCTGAGGTAAAACATCTAACAAGGTGAGTAAAGCTGAGGTAAAACATCGAACAAGGTGAGTAAAGCTGAGGTAAAACATCTAACAAGGTGAGTAAAGCTGAGGTAAATAATCTAACAAACTAAGTAAAGCTGAGGTAAAACATCTAACAAGGTGAGTAAAGCTGAGGTAAAACATCTAACAAGGTGAGTAAAGCTGAGGTAAAAAAAAAAATCTAAGCTAAATATCTTAGCAGATAAAGCTAATAAAATTTAAGAAAAAAAAAAGGTTAAGAAAAAAACAAAAAAAAAACGTGAGGTGAAAATGTAACAAAGCAAGTAAAATTGATGATTAAAAATAAATAAATAAATAAATAAATAAAGGCATAATTAAATCAATCTAGAGAAGTGGGCATAGCTGAAAAGACCAATCCCAGAAAAACAGGCAAAGCTGAGGTGAAATAAGTGGGCAGGTGGACAAAACTGAGTTTTTTTTTTTAATTCCTCAACAAAAATTTATTTTTTTTGCATGTATGGTAACCTCTTCTCCAGGTGACATACAGGCATCACTATTTTTGTCAGTGAAACAATGTAAATGAATACCTCCGATACACACAGTATTACAGGGCTAACATATTTAAAACCTCAGGGTAGAAAACAAAAATGTAAGACTTTCTGGGGCCTTAAATTAATTCAATTAAATGTAAGACTTGTGTAAGAAGCCGTACATACCCTGTAATCAGATGCGTTTGGCTTGCTATGCACAGATGATGTGATAGTCTACGCCTTGTAGGAACTTGAGGCCCCACAGGGCTGAACAAAAATACCAGACTGAGCTGTGGATTATTTTGCTAAGTGTGCACAGAGCCAGAAACGCAGGATGAAGCCATCCTTCGAGAAAGAAACAGTCAAGACATCTAGTGAATCAACGTGACTTGTGTTATAACCTTGAAGATGCTTCTCCACTCATCCGAGGAGTTTCTGATGAACCTATGAATATCTGATGAATAGCAGATGGCCAGTGAAAGGTCTCCAAGATTAAAGAACACATCCAATCGTTTTGCCGTGTTGCTACTAGACATTTAAAATGACCCGGATGACTAAAAACCTGGTCATACAAAAGAAACGCTGATCGTAAATCAGCAGATTTGTTAGACGTAGGTCTAATCAGCCACGTTTGGCTCGCTACACACAGATGATGTGGTGGTCTTTGGCTTGGAGGAAATCAAGGCCCCACAGGTTGGGGCTCAACAGAATACCAGACTGAGCCTTGGATTATTTTGCTAAGTGTACTCAGAGCCAGAACCACAGGATGAAGCCATCTGGAGCATCATGCCCATTCAAACTGAAGGGGCACACACATGGTAGGCCCCCGTGAACAAGCTAACTCTGAGCTATCATTGTAATAAATAGACGTATAGCTTGCTCAGTTTTATCATAATAAACAGGCACAGATAATTTATCAATATTTGTTAAAACCATCATTTTCAATTGGTGCAAATTAGCATGTTAAACACTGAGCTAACCTGTATTCATTTAAGATACTGGGCTGCCTTTGTCAACCTCTACTTATAACAGCGCCTATATGGGAAAAAAAACATTGAATCCCTGATGTTTATGGAGTTTTAGGGGACAAAATACAATGTTTTGCCAATTAGCAGTCAACACCTTAAACTGGAATTGATGTTTTAGGCTAATCAGCAGATTTGATGATATATTTGGTACGGTACTTACAGATGATGTAGTAGTCTTTGCCTTTGAAGAACTCGAGGCCCCACAGGTTGGGGCTGAACTCCTGGAACTTGAAGGTGAACTTGACGTCTTGGTCGGGCTTGTCGCAGTTCAGCAGCGCCCCACTGCCCTTCGCCACCCTGCAGCTCTCGAGCTGTTCCTGTGTGACCTGGTACACACGGAAATATTCGATACGGGTGCTCGCGCTCTGGCCCGGCCTGAGTCGGGGGCACACAATGTCCATTTTGTCCCCAATCTGAGGGTACAGGGTGATGCCTTTCCCGGGCACGAACCTGGAAAATTACAATAATGTTGAATATTATATGTGTCATATGTAAATATGCAGTTGGTCATTGTTTCTAGAAGTGTTTCCACTCATGGTTAAAGTGTCTGAAGTTAACGCCCACCACCTGGTTAAACTGTTGGGTGAAATCATCAAGCAGTGCTTTCTGATGGCTATCTGAAAAGTGCAAGCGAAAAGCCCACTGGGGCAACAGTCACTTGTCTGGAACCTTCACTCTCTCTGGAATCGAAATTTAGTATCGGTCAATTAGCACTCCATTTTTTATTCAGACATCCCCACCATGTGTCAAGTTTCTCCTCCAAGGGCTAAACATCTGCCAGGGAAAAACCAAGACGACGACCTACAAGTGACGTTAGCTTGCGTATAATTTGTGTCAGCGCTAGCCACAATGTGTGTGGCGTTTTCCTGGACGGGAACTCCTAGAAACTAGACAAGATGATGTAGATATGGAGGCAATTTCCAAGAAGACTGGTGTAACTAAGGCAAAACTGATGCACATTGGACCAAAATGATGCAATGAGTGTCTGTTTACAATTTCATATGGAGGTATAAAAAAAAGTGTGGTGACCGAAGAAAAAAAAAGGTTTTTCTCCTTTCCATTTGCTTCTAATCCACCAAAGCCCTTGAGCTGAATCAGTTGTGTAGGACCAGCTGTAGGACTAAATGCAAGTTCTAGATAAACAAGAATACAGAAGTGAGTTCTAGAGTTGATTCTGACATGTGGCTTAAGAGATCTGAGTGTCTTCGTTAAATTTATTATCGGACGGCTGAAACACTCCGGAGAAATCCGACTCCAATTAGAATAGCCACGATCAATCAGATCAGTTAAGCAGGAATGTGAGCAAGTCTGAATTATGTAGTCCTGTCCAAACACAGGGCTTTAAAGAGGAGCTTTGGTACACGCTGATTAAAATGCTTAACCCAGATCCACTCAAGGCGCTGACCCTCGAGACTGTTACGAGCTAGTGGTTTCAAACAAAGCAAGACAGCTTTTGTTTTACACCAGCAGGAAGTCTTGTGCTGTAAACCAGCCGGCGAATGACGCCATGCAATTTCCCTCCTCTGATTCAGACTTTTTGTCCCAAACCGAATTAGAAAGTGGTCGTATAGCAAATTATAGGAGAGCTTCAGAAACCGGGTGATTTGCAATCCTATAAATCCTCCTTCGCTTTCTCGCGTTTTCTTATTAAAAAGCGTGCAAACCATTAACATTCCTTTCCTCTCGGATTCACAGGTGTGGATTGCACCCTAAACGTTTCCATGTAGCGAACGTGACACGAGAGTGCACCCATACGCCATACAGACATCTGTTTCCTTTTTGATGGCGTTTCCTAGACTAACGAGACCGATTAGCTGCGAGCTTAATTCAGCCAGGGCGATTCAGGCTCTTACTGCTAACACGATACGTTCAAACCAAACGGCCTGGTTTTGATTTCACGCAATTGGGTCACAAGATCTACTTCACTTGAGTGTGTTTGCTAATACAGTTCTGTGTTTTTTTTAACAAATTAGGTTGTTCTCTATACTCAACACATGGCCATAATAAATTATTGAATGCCTCATAATCAACACAATATTGTTTGCATGGGCATGTGAAAAATATTGACACCCACCTTGTGTTCATTTTAGGGGTAGTTTAAATTTAGAACCTTAAAGATTTTTTTTTAGTTTGTCCTCCTGGGGAACTCTAAATGTTTTGTCTAGAACCCTACAATCGAGTGTTTCAAATCAGAAAGCGTGCCAAACAGAACCCTCTTATAAAGCTAACTATTCAACGAACTCTTGAGGAACACTTCAGGAAAGACTTTTAGGTAGCATTTGTGCGATAATATAGTATCCATTTGGACAAAATGGATGGCACATGAGACGTGTCCAATCCCATAATTCCATCCATCAACAAAAAAGTTTAGAGTCCATTGATAAGACAATCCAATGATGGACTGAATTCTTTGAAATTTGGTAAAATACAAAAATATGAATTGAAATAATATAATTATTTTTTAATACTGGCTAGGAGTGAGAGATATGACAGAAATGTTCACATTATACTTAAATGCATTTTCTTAATACATGATATGTATAAAAATATTTCGTTTTGTTGAGATTTTCTAACAAAGAGTTAATAAAATAATGGCACCGTGTATAATATTGGAAAAAAAAATAATAATGGAAAAATAGCGTTTTGATTCTATTGGTACAAAACTGGTATTAACTAGTATAGTATTAGACTTAGACATAAAATCACTTGTGTCTATTACTGAGAAAAGTGTATTATGATGTCATTATATCGCAATATTGATGTTGTAACCTATCACCCGTGCCGGATGTATAGTTCTGTCCAGCTGTGTGTACTGTTTTGTCTTGTGTGTTGCACTGTATAACATGTGGTCGATATTTTAACCCACTGTACACGTGTAGAACAGATTCTGAACCTGTCGCAAGCAATTTTTTGCCCATTTTAAGAGCCCATAAAACAAACAAGCTGACAGGCTTCCACTTTTTAAGGCCCATGTGCATCATCGTAAAACCATCAGGAGCTGGAAACACACACAGACAGACACACACACACACACAAAAAAAAAAGCCTGGCTGGTTTTGCTCTCCTGAGGGTCCCTGGGAAGTCAGGAAGCGTTCGCGCCCCTCCTTCACCCCCCTGCGGCTTTAACTCTAACTGCGCTATACAGACCTGACCGTGTGGAGAAACGGGGGATGGAGGAGGGAAGTTGGTGGTGGAAGGATTGATCTCTGAACCTTGAGAGCCTTTTGTCTCCAAAGCCCCGTGACAAAAGAGTTCCTGGAGCTCATGAAAACAGAATGCAGGGATTTTCAGGGGGTTTGCTTTAATAACAAAAACTTATCCCGATCTTAAGCCGGGTTAGTCCTAAACCTTTCGTCCTCACTTTATTTGACAGCCTAATTACCGGAAAATAAATTAATCCAAAAAATCTACGCAGTAGGATCTCTCCGGCTAATAAAAAACGCTTATTTTAATCCTCAGATTTTAATGTCAGTCAAATCTAAATATGGATTTGGTTTAGGGGTCCAAATGGGCGGCTTGAAGCCACCTCCGAGGGTTTTATGGTGTGACCAAACTGTGCCAGAAGAATGGAGAAAGTAACCACTGAAGCCTTTATTTGGCCTCATAATAACGTGTCATAAAAGTGTCGTAAAATCGAAACAGTCCCCATATTTTTCTTCACTCGACACCTAGGGATATTTCACTTGATGGAGCAAACAGATGGTCAGAATTATTGGCCCGCCTTCTCCAACGAAGGACACATGCCATGCTACCTTCAGATTTGCCCAAAATAAGGAACCTGAGCAGACAGCTGTCCTTATGCGGCCTTCCGAATTCGACACTGCCGAATGGAAAGCATGGGGTGTCAATATTATGAAGTGGCCATCATAGGAATATCATATAACCAATTACTTTCCAACCCACTAAGTATTTAATTTTGCTCTTAAAGTCATTTATAATGTGTACGATTGATCAGTAATCAGTACTAAGCAATTTCACATACCAATTTTTGGATATTACATTGGCGTAAGTGAAAAAATAAATCCCAGAACATTTCATAAATTATTTGTACCATATATCTCACCTCATATGGGCTTCTGTCCAAAGAAATATTGCTAACTGTTGTCTATCAACTTGTTAGACACATTTGGGGGAGAAAAAATTCAAATACATTTTCAAACATCCATCACAACAATATCTTGCATGTTGTATATCAAAACTAATTATTGGCCTTCATACTAAGTGGCATTTTATTATATATATATATATATATATATATATATATATATATATATATATATATATGATTGATCTTAAGATATCTTAAATCCTTCATAATGCATGTACATTGGTACAAATATTGATATTGTGTTAAAGTTTGCATTTTATTTGTCTAAGAGCGGAAGAAAGTTCATCCAGGTGGATAAATGCATCTGATTTTGGCCATGCACTGAATTATTTATAATCTTTTCTTCTTCCTTTTTTTTTTTTTTTAAGAATAATCATATGTACAGACGGTATATTGGATGATATATGGTATACAGACGGTTGGATGATATTCCTATCAATAGCAATGGAAAACGGATCGAGACTCACTTTGTATTTGACGTGTTCCAGTAAATGGACTCCAAAATCGTGGACATGGAGAGTTTCAGTCTGCACGCGATGAGAAACAGCGCGAGCAGAGTTTTCCACATCGGATCCATGACGGTATGAAATGGGATTACAAGAGTCAATCCCGGGATTATCAAACCTGGCAAATCAATAAATAACGGGAATCTCCAGATCAGGAGCTGAAGTCGGATTATTTCAGATATTCGATATACAAAAAATAAATAAATACAAAAACAAATAACAAACTCCGCCCAATTCCGTCCTTGCTTCTTTATCCAGATTGCGTGCTCTTTATAAACAACTCTGTAAATAATCCAGGTCCGACTTTCTTTTCAGAGCATCGTTCTGATGCGTTAACAATAATTAAATAACTGTTTTTTTCTTCCTCGAACGCTGATATGATCCAAAAACAAATCACTGCAAATCAGTGACTGTGTCGGAAATGTAGGTTTCTTGGTAAAACAGAACACACTGCTGTAGTCGGGATCAGACCGCCGCCGGTGCGGTAACGCTTTTAACTCAACCGGAGTCTAATGTGCGCTGAGACCTGGGAATAACCACGCCCACTGGGTTGGCATAGGGAACAATGGGCGGGGCTTAGTCAGTTCTTACTTGTATATGACATGTAATATGATGTGATATCTATCTATCTATCTATCTATCTATCTATCCCGTCTTTATTTTGGTTCTGTCTTATTTTCTCTTTCTTTCTTACTTTGGTTTCATCTGTCTCCTTTGACTATCTATCTATCTATCTATCTATCTATCTATTTTCTTCCTTAATTCCTTGCTTCCTTGTCCTTTTTTCTTGTTTTCTCTTTCTTTCTTTCTCCTTTGACTATCTATCTATCTATCTATCTATCTATTTTCTTCCTTAATTCCTTGCTTCCTTGTCCTTTTTTCTTGTTTTCTCTTTCTTTCTTTCTCCTTTGACTATCTATCTATCTATCTATCTATCCTATTCTATTCTATTTATTTTCTTCCTTGCTTCATTTTCTTTCCTTTATTCTTGATTTCTCTTTCTTTCTTTCTTTCTTTCTTCCTTTCTTTCTTTCTCCTTTGACTATCTATCTATCTATCTATCTATCTATTTTCTTCCTTAATTTCTTGCTTCCTTCTCTGTCCTTTTTTCTTGTTTTCTCTTTCTTTCTTTCTTTCTTTCTTTCTTTCTTCTATTATGTATCTTTCTTCTATATCTATCCATTACTTATTTATTCATTCATTCATTCCCATAGCTGTAAATAGTCTTTTTCTATCTGTTCTTTCATAATTCCTTTTTTTCTCTTCTCTCTTCATTTCCTCCTTCTCTCTGTTTTGTTTTGTTTCTCCTTTCTTTTGTATTCCTTTCTTTTCTATTATTTCTTTCTTCCTTTGTTTATTTCTTTTTTTTCTGCTCAGTGTGTGCTCCATTTCTTCTATTTCTTTTATTTTTAGTTCAGTTCCTTGTCTTAATTTCATTTTTCTATCTTTCTTAGTTAATTTCTTTCTTTTGTTCTTATTTTTCCTTAACTTTTACTAATGTATGTACATATGTATGTATGTCCACTCAATGAGCACATTATTAGGAACGCTATACTAATACGGGTTAGGGCCTCCCTTTGCTCTCAAAATAATGTCAGTTCTTTGTGGCATGGATTCCACAAGAGGTTGGAAAAATCCCTTGACATGATTGCATCACATAATTCCTGCATATTTTTCAGGTGCACTTTCATGCTGTGAATCTCTCATTCTACCCAGGTGTAACATTGGATTCAGATCCGGTGACCGAGAAGGCCACTGAAGAGCACTGACCTCATTGCCATTTGCATGAATCCAGTTTGAGACAACTTTTGCTTTGTGACGTGGTGCATTATCATGCAGGAAGTAGCCATTAGAAGATGGGTAAATTGTGGCCTTGAAGTGATACACATGGTCAGCAGCAACACTCATATGGGCTGTGACATTCAAACCGTGATGGATTGGTATTAACAGGTCCAAAGTGTGCCAAGAAAACATTCCCCATGCCATTTCACCACCTCCATCAGCCTGGACTGGTGGCACAAGGCAGGTTTGGTCCATGGATTCATGCTGTTGGTGCCATATTCTGACCCTACCATCTGTGTGCCTCAGCAGAAATCAAGATTCTTCAGACCAGGCTACGTTTTTCCAGTTTTGGTGAGCCTGTGCCCACTGCAGCCTCAGCTTTCTGGTCTTGCCTGACAGAAGTCGAACCTGATGTTCGACGTGTTGTGCATTCTGAGATATTTTTCTGCTCACCACAATTGTACAGAGTGCTTATCTCAGTTACTGTAGCCTTTCCATCAGCTTGAACAAGTCTAGCCATTCTCAAGGTGTTTCCGTCCACATAACTGCCTCTCTCTTTTTTTCTTTATTGCACCGTTCTGAGTAAACTCTAGAGACTTTTGTGCAATAAATCCCAGGAAATCAGCATTTATACATATTATATCATGCCACAGTCAAAATCACTGAGATCACATTTTCCCCATTCTGATGGTTGATGTGAAAATGACCAGAAGCTGCTGCATGATTTTATGCATTGTACTGCATAAATCACTCGTTCAAATTTGCTCATGGAAAAATAAACTCTCTGCCTACTACCTAGTGCCTGGGTGATAGAAAAGCAACCGACTGCTAGAATGAGAAAGACTGTAATTAATTTAGTGCCCGCTTTATTTGCTTATGTGTTTCTTTCTATCTTTCTTTCTTCAGTGTAAACCTCCATCAGAGGCTCTGAGTGTGAGCATCCTGTCTGCTTCAAGATCAAACAGCTTCACACACACACACACACACACACACACACACACGGTGCGAACAAACGGCTAATTTTGTGTATTGGCAGCGCGTGCTGCAATCCCCGAGCTCTGATTGGCTAAGATGGTGAGCGAGTGCGCGCGCCGGTCTTTACCTCAGACTGCTAACACACGCGCGCGCGCAGTCGTGTATTTAAGTAAATCAGCTCATTAGCCGGTGCTTCATTAGCGCTGTGGAGCCGGTGATGTGGATTCCCTCCTCTTCTCCACATCCTCTCACTGTTCCCACTGTGTATTGTGGATAAAAATAAAGCTCTTCTGTTCTGGAACCAAAGCGGAAATGATGTAATATTTGGAAACGTCTGAGACTGTATGAAAACAGAAAACACGTCGTGACATAATAGGCAAAATGATTTCAAATGGTTTATTATGTAATGATCTCTACTATTACTGTATTTCTGTCTATCTTTCTCTTCTTCCTCACTGTTCTCTCTCTCTCTCTCTCTCTCTCTCTCTCACACTCTCTCTCTCTCTATATCTATCTATCTATATATCTAAGATAAAACAAAGGCAATATGAAACATAAAATGCAGTTTTTAAATAATAATGTTATTTACTGAAGCAAAAAAGTTATCCAATACCAGCTGGACCTATGTGAAAATGTATTTGCTCCCAGTAGTTACAAATTCCCCAAATCTATGAAACTGCATTCATAATGGGGTTCAGCTGGACTAGACACAACCAGGCCTGATTACAGCAAACCCTGTTCAATCAAATCAACACTTAAATAGAACATTTTCAACAGTATGAAGTTGGTTAAAAGGTCTTACCAGAAATGATGAGGATGAAGGTGATTGAAATACATCAGTCTGGGAAGGGTGACAAAGCTATTTCAAAGGCTCTGGGACTCCAAAGAACCACACTGAGAGTCATTATCTCCAAATGGAAAACTCGGCACAGTAGAGAGAACCTTACCAGAAGTGGCCAACCTTCCAAAATTCCTCCAAGAGCATAGCAAGTACTCATCCAGGAAGTCACAAAAGAGCCAAGGACAACATCAAAGGACCTACAGGCCTCTCTTGTATCAATACAGGTCACTGTTCATGACTACACTATCAGAAGAAAAAAATCTGGGCAAAAATGGCATCCATGGAAGAGTGGTGAGGTGAAAGCCACTGCTAACCCAGAACATTAAGGTTCATCTGAATTTTGCCAAAACACACCTTGATGATCCTCAAAACTTTTGGCAGAATATTCTGTGGATTGATCAGCAGAAAGTGGAACTGTTTGGAAGACTGTCTGGAAGACATTTGGTGTAAACCAAACACAGAAATCCACTAAAAGAACATCATACCTATGGTCAAGCATGGTGGTGGAAGTGTGATGGTGTGGGGATGCTTTACTGCTTCAGGGCCTGGGCAACTTGCAATAATTGAGGGAAACATGATTTCTGCATGAGAATATCCTGTCTTCAGTCCGGAAGTTGAATCTCAAGTGCAAATGGATTATGCAGCACGACAATATTCCAAAGTGTAGGAGTAAATCCTAGTCCTAGAAGTAAGCGAAAGACTGATCTCCAGTTATCAGAAGCGTTTGGTTACAGTTATTGCTGCTAAAATAAAAATAAAAAACTTTATTGTGTGTTTATTCAGGTTGCCTTTGTTTTATGTTATATTTTGTCTGAAGATCTAAAATTATTTAGTATGAATACACACAAAAACTGAGAAATCAGGATGGGGCAAATACTTAGAGAATGGCACCTTTTGTATCAGAGCACCCATTTTTTACGTGAGCAAAAGTAATAGAACAGGTAGTCTTAAATTTCAGTAAATAACACTTAATATTTGGTTGCATTGCTTGCAAAAATTGCATCAAGGTGGTGACCCACTGACCCAACCAACTATTGCATTTTTCTTTTGTGTTGTTGCTCCAGGCTTGTACTGCAGCTTTTTTCCATTATTGTCAGTTTTTTGGGGTTTTTTTTGGGGGGGGGGGGGGTTCTCCCTTCACTCTCCTCTTAAGGTGGTGAAATGCATTCTCACCAAGTTCCTCCTGATTATTTGGATGCATTTCTCTGTAAATTGTCAGACAGAATGTTTTGTAGACTTCTAAATTCATTCTGCTGCTACCATTATGAGTTACACCATCAATAAAGATTAATTTGAATTTGCTCCAGAAACAGCCACGCAAGCCCAAGCCATGACACCACCTCCACCATTTTTGGACCATGAACAGATCCTGTCTTTCTCCACAGTTCCATCACTTTGCTAGATGTTCCAGAATATTTGTTGCTCATCTCTGCATTTCTTTTTGCGAATTCCAATCTGGCTTTCTGATTTTTATTGCTGATGACTAGTTTGCATCTTGTGGTATGACCTCTTTATTTCTGCTCTCTAAGTCTTCTTCAAATGGTGGATTGTAATACCTTCACTCCTGCCCTGTGGAGGCTGTTGGTGATGTCCCCAACTGTTGTTTTTATGTTTTTCTTCACAATGTTTGTCATCAAAACCTTGTTAGATACCTGGTTGTTAGCACACCAGTGGTTTGTTTCTTTTACACGACATTCCAAATAGTTGTACTGGCTATGCCCAATGCTTGTGCAATGGCTCTGATAGATTTTTCCTCTTTTCACACATAGACAACAAATGCAGTCCTCACATGTGAAATGTAGGAAACCAAGAGTAGACATTCAGAGCTATTAATTTTTTTTTTTTTTTAAACATGGGCAGTAAGAAACATCTGTCTGTTTGATCACTTGAAAAAATGGGTGGGTTCAAAAAAAATGTGCCATGTTTTAAGTTGTTTAGCACGTCTAGATAAACATCTAGATAAATCGTCTCATATTCATCTTTTGATCTCAAACCCAAATGTCTTCAATGTATGTTTTATATATTATATATTCTTTCTTTCTGTCTTCATTTCTTTCTTTAGTTTATCTGGTTTAAATTATTTGTGTTCTTCCTTTTCTGATTATTTTGTTTTCTTTGTTTGTTTTTGTAGATTACATATTATATCTATTCTTTTAGATATTCTAGAACGTCAGGTCTTTGATTTTTGTCTAAATGCTGCCCACTTGAGGACGGCATGAAGTTTCCAGGGGACAAGTTTCATGTTACAGCCTTCAGCAAACCATCTGGGTATTGTTGTGGTGTATTTGTGGTGGTTAAGTTGTTGTTGTTGTTTTTTTTCCAGGCTAACAATCAGGACTCGTAAAGCTCATGACATTTTGAAAAATAGTTAAGATGCCTCCTTTAAAAAAAATACTGCATTGCCATAATAGGACTTGGCCTACGTATCCCATTAAACATGATTTCATCAATATCTAATTGTTTTAATGGTTCGAGGATGCACTTGCTTCAGTTACACTTCCGGGATATATTTTGTTGTGTTTAATTAAGTGAATTGTTGTACCTTAGTGCAATATTGGCCTGTCTAGATACCAACACTGCCAGATTCCAGGAGTATGCTTTAAATAATTTTAAACAAGCATGAAATTAGACTAAAATCAGTCACTGGTCATTTTTATGGAAGGTATAAATCATCATTAGAGAATATTACAAAACCCTGTAATGTTTACTGTGATCATTTTAACATAGAATATTATTACAAGAGCTTTAATTACTTTGTGATTATTATGGAAAATATTTTCCAAATGAGGCTGATTGGCGTGTCTAAAGTGTTCATAGTGTATGAATGGGTGTGTGAGTGTGTATGTGATTGTGCCCTGCGATGGACTGGCACCCTGTCCAGGGTGTACCCCGCCCTGTGCCCGATGTTCCCTGGGATAGGCTCCAGGTTCCCCCGCGACCCTGAAGAAGGAGTAAGCGGTAGAAGATGGATGGATGGATGGATGGATGGATATTTTCCAAATGTCATGTGTTAATATTATTATCAGAAAAAAAAGTCAAAATTCACACAGGTCTCTAAAAATTTTAATTTTTCAGACAAAATTGCACCATCAACACTGTATGTCCAGAGTGTTGTTTATAATATCTGAGTAATGACAGCCATTTTGGAGTAACTGGGGAGATAATAATAGAATAAACCAGGTTATTTAACCTATGTGATTGATTACAGTTCAGGTACGAGGTCAGACGGTGGCGCTAGAGAGCCACACAGCCATGACAACGCTCCACAGTGTAGCTGCAATGCTCGTAGCCGCCGCACGGACGTAGGATTTATCGTGGACGTACGTGATGATGGACAATGCACCCTGATACGCCTCCTCACACGTGGGCTGGATCTGGTCCTCCGGCAGCTTGAAGCCGTGCTCTCCCTTATCACGGAGCTCAAACGTGAAGGAGAACGGTATGCCGATGAGACGTGCAAAGTCACGGGACGAGCCCGAATTGGGGTCTGAGAAATATATGGAAAATATGCTGTCAAAAAAATCATGACTTTTATTTTCCCAACTGTTTAAACTATTTAATTTTTTTTAATTAAACATAAATCATAACATTAAAAAAAAACTTGTCAGAAAATAAGATAAGAATTGAAAATAAATAAATCATTTAAAATCTAAAAAGTTAAAACTTTTTATAAAAATAAAGCTAAATAAAATAAAAATAAAATTATAGGGGAGATTAAAAAAGAACTAAATACAGGAAAATAACTAATAACTAAAGAAAAATCTTCTTTTTTAAATAAAAAAAATTAAAAAATAATTCTAAACACATGTATCTAAAATAAAATAATAAAATACATTGGGGAAATAAATAAATAAATAAATAAATAAATAGATTAGAAAATAATAACAGTATAAATAATTCTTATCCCAACCAAAGTCTCGTTAAATGTTTGTAAGAATTCTAAGGATGCAAAAATATATATATATATCTCGTTGTATTGAATCCCTGGAGTTAAATCATGTTAATGTTGTGGGGGGAAAAGGAAAAGGTGTCAAACTCACACAGCACATCAGGAGGCGTTCCCACTGTGTAGCTCATACCGTGAACAGCTTTAATGGCCTCTGCTGCAGCCAGACCCACTTTCATCTACACACACACACAATTGCAGTTTAGTTGGTAAAATGCAAGACTTTTAGCAAACTCTGAGTCTTATCAGATTTCTTTAATGCTACCATGTGATATGGTGAGAAGGAAAATGGCGGCTCTCACCAGCTCGTCTTGATTGGGGGCGGTGATGTTGGGGTGCCCGTAAGGCAGCAGGATCAGCTGGCCGTACGAATGGATGGTGAGGAAGCATAGGATGTTGTCGCGATTGGTGCTTAGGAAGTCCGTCACTGCCTGGGCCTCAGGCTCCGAAAGAGGAGACTTTCCATTATAGATCTCCGAGCAGCAGTTTCTGGAAATTCCCACCACTGTGCAAATCACAATGACATGAAGATCTGATGAAGGAGGTGTGGCCTGTGTGTCTGTTAGTCATAGTGAAGGAGGCGTGGCCTGTATGTTTGTTATAGTGAAGGAGGGGTGGCCTGTGTGTCTGTTAGTCACACTGAAGGAGGTGTGGCTTGTGTGTCTGTTAGTCACAATGAAGGAGGCATGGCCTGTGTGTCTATTATAGTGAAGGAGGTGTGGCCTGTGTGTCTGTTAGCATGAAGGAGGTGTGGCCTGTGTGTCTGTTAGCGTGAAGGAGGTGTGGCCTGTGTGTCTGTTAGTCACAGTGAAGGAGGCGTGGCCTGGGTATGTATTAGTTTTTAGCTTTATTAATAAAAATTTTTTTATTCTAATGCAACTATAAGGTGAATAAGGCACTATAATAAAAATGAATTATTAGTAGTATTAAATATTTTTTTTATTTAAATAATGACTTACTTCCCCAGTTAGCATAGAAGTTGCGGTTGAGATCCGTGCCAAAACACGTGCAGTTTTCAGACCCAGGTGACCTTGTTTTCCTCCATAATCGCGTCTGAATAACACAGCACACGCAAAATAAGAAATAAGAATTGTTGATGATAATTAGAAACTATGGCTATGGGCTATGGTAAACATTTATTCTAATAATTATCTATAACATTTACTCCCATTATATATATATATATATATATATATATATATATATATATATATATATATATATGTGTGTGTGTGTGTGTGTGTGTGTGTATATATATATATATATATATATATATATATATATATATATATATATATATAAAATTTTACTCTAATAATGCTTAGCCTTTATTAAAGCTTTTAATAATATTTATTCATTCAATTTGGTCTGTGCTTATTGATGATTATGATTATGTCTGATAAAGCTCAAATAAGGTGCAATACCCCGACAAGAATTCTTGTTCATTTGTACTTTGTCATTTGAAGATATGAGTGTTTTAGATTATATACTGTTTAGATAAAACTTTATTGCTGCCTTTGAGAAAAGTAATAACAGCAGCCTTGATTAAAATGCTTGGTAATGCATTAGCCTGATTACTGCTTACTGTTTACTGCTCCAATTTGAAGATTAAAAAAAGAAAAAGAAAATATCATAATTTTGCATTTTATGATTATTTATTAGATATGTCTTTGTTTGTTTACTGTATTAGAAAATTCACTTTAAAAAGTAAAAAATGTAAATAGTAAAAAAAAATCTAACAATTATTTGTATTTGAATATTTTCTGATATTATATATTTATATGAATGATTCCTAACACTTATATATTTGAATGGTTATTTAAGTTTATAGATGTACTGTATTCTATGCGACTGTAAATTCACCGTGTTGTCTTTCCACGAGTACAAATATCCGTCCATGTTCAGCACTGGTGTGATGTAGAAGTCCAAATTTTTCAACATCTCGCTGATCTTTGAGTCTGTTTTGTAGGAGCCCAGGATCTGTTTCAATTTTTAAAAAATGAAGAAAACAAACCACTGTAATGTAAGAAACAGTTTTAGATGGTATGGTATGAACTAATAAGTTATGAACATGTAGTCATGCCCCACCTCCTTCACAAAGTGCTGGCAGAAAGCCGGAGCGATCCATTCTCGAGCGTGAATCCCACAGTCCATCCAGATTATCTTCTTCGGCTTGGTACTGTTCAGACCAATCTGCGTCACACACAAGCACACACTCATCAGCATATCAGAAATTCAGTACAAAAACAGACTTGCGACCATTTAGCCATATGATTTTACGCCAGGAATAACGTCTTTGCAACTTATCATAAGGTGTGATCTTATAATCAGATATCACAACATACCAAACCTGTCATTTCAGATGAGACGGTTATCACAGAGTAAATTTCTCACAGCTTCACACCGAAACTACCTTCAGCAGTGTGATGTTCCTCTTTTCATACGTGGTTCCGTAGATGACGCTGGTAACCACGTCAGGATGATCCTTCTCCATCGTCCACATCCACTGCAAGATCTGTGAGCAAACAAATAGGCCATTAATTTGAATAAACGCATGAACAAATCAACCGACCAGTACGCAGAAAGAAAGAAAAAAAATTGTGTAAACATGGGTGAACGAGCAAGGTAAATAATCCATTGACCAGCAATTTAAATAATTTAATTTGCTGTTTAATGGATGAAATACCTCAAATCAATCAATATCAACTGAATACTTAACCAATTATTGAAATAAATGATAGATAGATAGATAAACAGATTACTTATAACTAGAATAATTAACTCAATAAATAACTTAAATAAATAACCACATCAAATGTTCATTAAGAAAAGGAAAATGACATTTACAAATGAATTTGAAAAAAGGAAATATATATTTTAAAAAACATTATTATTTATGTAAATATTCAAATTATATTGAAACAATAAATAAATCAACAGAAATATCTCTCTATCTATTGTATATAATTTAATATGTTTATTTTAGTACAAATAAAACCAGACGAACAAATAAATGTTAATTATGGTATGCTGAGTAGATCAATTAAATAATAAAATTAGAAATTTAATGAATGTAGAAATGTTTAAAGGAATTAATAAATGTATGTATGTATGTATATATGTATGTATGTATGTATGTATGACCTCATCCATGGTGTGGTACTTGGTGTAGTCATACGCCCGCTGCTCCAGACCCTCCACTGACCTGGAACATTAAAATATATAAAGAATTAATATGTTCTTGATGAATTATGCTTGGACCAAATGAACAAAAATAAAGTGTACGCAAGTTCCCCATTCCCACAAATGTAGTCAATCAGGCAAAGGTATATTTAGTGGATTCAGCGCTATTACACATCTGTTTATTGTATTAGACCATGATAATGTTGAAAAATTACCTGTCATGGGTTTGCAGGGTTAAAACGAGCAGTACGGAGAAAACCGACCCCAACATGTTGAACCCTAGGAATCTGCACACAGTTACTGATAGAGCTGGCTGTAATAAGTGCCTCTTTAGTTGTTTCTCATCTGATAAAGACTCTATAGTCAATGATTAAGCTGAAGACCATAAAGTTGAATCATTTGCTTATACTTGTAAAGACAACGAGGAACAAGCAATTTAATCAGGAGTACAGTATCACATGGAAAATAATTAGCTTGTACACTCCTAGTCATTCCGTCACACACTGATAAACATTTGACGTACATGCAACATGGTATTTTATTGGTACTGAATGGAATTTTATTTATTTTTATTTTTTTTATGAGTTAATTAGTAGCTAGCTGGCTAGTGCTAGTAGACTTGAATATCCTTTCAGAAGACTTGTTATCCAAGCTGGGTAGCATTAGACGTATTAGAAGATTAACATTTAGGAATATAACTTTAAAATTCCTTTCAGAAATCCTGTCAGGTTATCTTTTGTTAGCTATCTGGAAAGTGAAGATGACTAATGAATAACATTTATTAAAATCCTCTGAGAAATCTAGCCACATTAGCTTATTGTAGCTAATTGTAACTGGTAAGCACTAGCACTGAGGAGTTTGAGTATCTACCTTGCATTAGCAGTCAGGATTATAAACATTAATAAATATAAGGATTGTGTGAGAAATCCTGACAGGTTAGCGCACATTAGCTCGATTGCTAGTGTTAGGAGTAGGAAATCCTGTCAGGTTCACTAGCTAGCATTAGCAGTGACAATGATGAATTTTCCATTCAGAAATCCTGTCCGGTTTGTTAAAGGTAGCCAGAAGGCTGACAAAAATGATTGAACATGTCTGTATTTATATACCAGTACATCTGAAATAATGTTTTAAGCTCGTTATCACTGAAATTTACACCTAATGAATATTTATTTTACACAAAATGGATCCGACATTCTTGCATTTCCTTTATTAACCAGCAGGTGGAGGCATTGTTCAGTTCCAACTCCAGAACCTGAGGAAAATATTCAAACAAGAGTACAGTTATGTATCGTTCGTGAAGAGTCGGTTCTTTGAGTAGACTCATTTAGCTGATCGCTAATAGAGCCGACTCGCTTATATGTGCCGTTTTTCTTCGTTTTTTATTATTTTTATTACTTTAGTAGATGTAGGAAATATATTCCCCACGTCATCATGTATTTGGCTTGATTTCATAGTTAAAAATATTACAAGTTTTTGTCCAGTTTAGGACAATATTGCAATGAGCCGAAAGAGTTGACTCTTATTGCTGAGCTGAGTGAAATGATCCGGCTCACTGAAAAGATCCGGAACTCCCGCCACTACTCTGGACTTATTTTCCTAAAGGTGTTTACATTTTTGAGTTTACAACGAGGCACAGAGCAAAAGAAAAATACTGGAACGTTTTTAACTCTTTATTTATGCCTTTTAAAGAAATGTATTGTTATTTTTCTATGTAATGTCAAAATAATACATGGTACTATTATAACTAATAAATTATTATTTCCATGACACTAGTAAATAAATTATTCTTTTCATCACAAGTAGCAAGAAAGATAATGTTAATTTGTTCCCAATGTTCTACACATACTCTACAAAATGTGTGTGGGGGTGGGGGGGGGGGGGGGTTGGGTGTGTTTCCTCGTTGGACTCCAGGTGCCGGATGTCAAATGTTTATGTCTTCACTTGTTGCTCTGAGTCATCAGGAAAGAGAGTGAGAGAGAGAGAGGGAGAAAGAGCGAGAAAGAGAGAGAGAGAGGGGGGGGGGATCTCTGGAACTGCGCTGACCTCTGACCTTGTGGCATTCTGAGCACGTACACACACACACACACACACAGTGTAGGTACGAACCTATATTCCAAATATTTAGTAAAATACTTTCATTTAATGTGAACTTAATTTAAACTGAATTAATCAAAATAGTGTAATTGAATGTTGTAATTCAACACAACTCCATATCTTATAATAATTTTCATCCCAGTTGCACAAACAGGAAACCGCAGCTCGCTCTCTCACTTGAGATAAAGTCACTCAGTTCAGAAGAGTTTGCAAGTTTGGTCATCAAGAATAAGGCAATAAAACATGTAGTACACAGACAGACAAACAAATGAACAAACAGAAAACCAGACAAATGGATGGACAAACAGTCAAAAATACAGACAGACAGACAAAAGGACAGGCAGACAGAAAGACAAATGGGCAGACAGACAAATGGGCTGACAGACAGACAAATTGACAGACAGACAGATAAAGGGGCAGACAGATGACCAGAAAAATGGACAGACAGACAGACAGACAAATGGACAGACAGACAGGCAGACAAAAGGACAGACAGACAGACAAATGGACAAACAGACAACAAGACAGACATACAAATGGACAGAGAGAGAAGCAAACAGACAGATGGTCTAAAAGAAAGACAAGGGAGAGACAGACATGTCGATGGGCAGACAGAGAAACGGACGACAGACAAACAAATGGACCAAGAGACAAATGGGAAAACAGACAAATGGACAGATGAATAGCAGATAGACAAAATAACAAACAGACAAATGGGTGGACAGACAGACACACAAACAAACAAAGGGACAGACTGGCAGACAAACGAATGGACAGACAGACTGACATCTGGAGATACAGGCAGTTTTGCTCCTCAAGAACAAGACAATAAAACAGTATAAGAAATAATATATTATGTGTGAGATGCTTTCTCAATATTGTGTTCAATAAATAATGATTAAAAATAATGAAAGGCTGTTCCTAATAAAATTACCCTGTTTTGTTTTTCACATTTTTATTAGCTTAAAAGTTGCAAAGATACTTTTACTAAATCACACACACACACACACACACACACACACACACAAACTGAGTAAAATGTTCCTTCCACGCTCATCTGCCAAGAGAAGCACTTAAGGTAATTTTTGCTTTGAGTCCTAGCATGTAACAGGATTTAAAGCCTTGGCCTGTGAATACCGAACATGTTACTCAACGCTGTAAATGCTGTAAACAAAACACGTCAGATGTGATGTAACACCACCGTGTTATCACTCCTCACAGCAATACTCATGCAACAGCTTTTACTGCAGGAACACTGACATGGGCTGTAAAGAACTATAATTAGTAACGTATGCTGTCTGATAATCCGTCTGGGTTCTAGACAGACAGATAATTGGACAGAGAGACTGACAGACCAATGGAACAGGTAAAACTGTACGAAGAAAGTTACAGACAGAGAGACAGATGGACAAACAGTAGTATAAACAAACAGATGGACAGACAGACAGATAGAGGAATAGACAGATGAACAGATTAACAGGACGAGGAACTGACTGTCAAACAAATGGACAGCTAAGTGGAAGAGGTAAACAAGTGATAGACAGATGGTCAGACAGACAGACCGAGGAACAGACTGTTGGACAAACAGGCAGACAGACAGATGGGCAGACAGGCTGAGGAACAGATGGATGCTCAGACAGACAGAGGAACGGGCTGTTGAATAGACAGACGGACAGGTGGACAGACGGGTGGAACAGGTAATTTCATTGGTGGAATGTTACAGACTGACAGAGGAACAGACAGATGGACAGAGGTGGAAAAGGTAACAGAATGATAGACAGATGGACAGACAGACAGATGGATAGACAGATGGACGGACAGACAGATGGATAGATAGATGGACAGACAGGCAGACGAAGGAACAGGCAAGATGACAGGAAGTCAGATGAATAGATTGGTGGAACAGGTCATTTCGTAGGTGGAATCTTACAGACAGACAGATAGATGAACAAACCGACAGTGGGACAGACAAATGGACAGCCAGGTGGAACAGGCTGACAGACAGACGGATAGACAGACAGACAGATAGACATAAAGACATATAGACAGCCTTCAATCTTTTCAGAAACCCTGTGTTTTAACTTTTTAAAGGTTCCCCCAGAAATACAAACCACAGAACTCATGAGGGTACCACACAGAACTGTCCGAACCAAGATTCTCGTATTCACTTACAGCACTAATTTAAAAATGTTAAATGCATACGTTCTAGCTCAGCAGTCGAGGGTCTCCTCCTCTCCTATTGGGTGCTTGAGAAAGTTTCCAAATGATATGATTGCAAAAGTATCATTCAGAATAAAAGCGTCTGATCCAAAAAAAAACAAAAAAAAAAAAAACAAATGTAAATAGCAGATTTTTTTTCTGGTCTTTATTTATGTTACAGCTACGTCTTTTTTTTGTAGGCTGCATGGATTCATACGGGTCATTGTTCTAAGGACTTCCTGCGGTTCCAGAGAGATTTTATCAGATTGTAGATGAATACAGAAAGCCTGGCGTGTTCAAGCAATGCATCTAAAAGTGCAGACATGCTATCAGAAGTTCTCCAAGCATGATACATATCTCCACAGGAGTAAACAATGGGTTCTGAACAAACATTCCAACATGACCTTAGAAAAATGTCGCCTAGTCAAATGTCGTCTAGCCACAATAAAGCTTGCTGCTAAAGTCAATGCAGTGTCCATAAAATCAGTCACTAATCTGGCTGTATCCCAAATGTTAGTGTTTGAAAGAAGAAATTACGGCTGATGTTGACCTAATTTTTGCCTTTTTGGAATCTCATGGAATTTGGTGGGTATCATCTAAAATGTAAAAGGTTGTTGAAAGAACTTTGGCATGCCAAAGGGTACAGATGCAAGAGACCAACTGCGAGAATTGTTACGGTGTCATTAGTGTGGGGCCCAGGAGCTGTCTGGGACCAAAAAGTGGCCCTGGACTTTTTGGCCCAGAGCGGCCCAGCCCACAACATACCACATCATAACACACCAGCTCATTGATGGTTAGACCAATTTTTAATACCGCTTACTAGCATAAAAAAATATAACACAATACAGAAATATAAATGCTATTTAAACAGATTTATTTGAAGTAGCACTGAACTGATATCAAGTCATATTTGTAAAACAGGCAAACAAAAACAGAAACATTATATAATATATTTCCATAGCAGCGGGCTGGCCCACTTTGTCCATTGGCCCACTGGGAAAACTTCCGGTGTTCAAGAACGCCAGTTTGCCCCTGGTGGAGCCTTGTGAATGACAATGTTACAGTAATTTTCATTAAATTTTTACTTGACTTGGGAAAAATCAATGAAAAAAATGCCCCCTAACAATGAAAACTCAGGAAGGGTTTCTCAATTCGAAGTTCAGCATATGACATCATAACAACATGGCTGCTTACAGCTTCAACAGTCAATAAAGTATGAGTTTTCTACTTTCTACAGCAAATTTACACTGTTATACCAGCTGTACACTCACTACTTTACATTGTAGCAAAGTGTCATTTCTTCAGTGTTGTCACATGAAAAGATATAATCAAATATTTACAAAAATTTGAAGGGTGTACTCACTTTTGTGAGATACTGTAAGTGCTATGAGAGCGATTATTGTGATTTTGTTCCAAACGGCCGGAAAAAGCGTTTAGCAGCAAACAGGATAATTCGCAGATGCAATTAGCTCTCCAGGGATCAGTGATCTTTTGAAATAAACTCACCATTTTTCACCTTTTCCTCTTTTCATTTGTCTAGTCATGTAACAGGAATTTGGTTCACCAAAGCACACGAATGCACTATGTTTATTTTGTACGAAAAATTATTTTCCACTAGAAATCCAGAGTTGCCTAGTTGTACAGCTTCAACATTAAAAAACAAAGAATGAAAAGCTTAATAATCCTTTTTTTTTTTTTTTTTTTTTTTACATCCAATAAGCTTGCCAAGACGCAGCAACATTGCACATCTGTATTATCTCTGTGAGGACAGATGTTATCAATGCTTCCAGTTTTCCTGTGATGACTCAGTGTGGCCATGTTAGAATGTCTGTCTTTTGTGCAAACTTCTACCTCACCACACTACCACACCCACAACATTAGCTAACATATATAAATGTCTTCTTGCAATGGCTTCTGGGTCCATTATGCACCTAAAGAGTGCGGTCAAGGTTGCCAGACTGTAATATTATTAATCATTTTGGCATGACAATAAAGAACCTTGTGCTAATTGATATTTAGTTGCTGTAATTCAGGCATAGTTAGAGATGGTTTGTAGTCAGTTGGGATATAGTTGGTACAATCTGGCAATCCTTTTTTACTGAAAAATGTAATTAAAAAAAAGCTAGTCTAATCATGTGCAGTAGCAAAGCATATGCTAGTTTTATGAATTTTATGGCTCTTGTTGAAATGACAGGCAGAGTATTTATCTTCCTCACACTGTTTCCTGAAGATTATCTTCCCAACGTTGTGTTTCCAGTGCCGGACAATAATAAGGCTAGGCTTGTGCTAAAAGTTTTCTTCATGGTTCTTTCACAATCATGAAAGAACATGTTGCACTGATGTTCCAGTATTAGCAAGTGTTGTGGGCGAACTCCCACTGGACATGAGGAGAATTAGCAAATGGTTAGAATTAGCAAGAGTTGTAGGAGTCATATTGGATATATTTGACTGGACATTAAAATATTCCATTACGTGCATGAATGCATGTACACACAAGACCACAGTCTCTAAGGAGTTTTTTATTTCATTATTTTGTTGTTCCCTGCAACAACATTCTATTTTTTCAGCAAAATATGTTTAGCTTAGCCAAAGTGAACTCACACCCTGTAGACTTTTCTAACATTCAGTCATGGCTAAAAAATAAAAAATAAACATTAAAAAAAAAAAAAAAAAAAAAACCTACTCATGCATGCTATTAGATTATCATCAACATGTTTATTTTCTGTCCTATGCTATTTTTTGCTAATTGGCAGATATTAACAAGCAACAGTGGGTGTGAAATGCTGCCAAATTGGACATTCGTCCTCCTACAGTGAGGTTTTTTTTTTCCACAACCACAAAAACACAGCATTGTAAATCAGGCCTTGTCTTTCATCACACGTGCAGTTTATGCCAACTCACTGTGAAATTATAGCACTCATACTAGAGTGAATCAAGATTAGTAGCTAATAACCTAGCTAGCGAAGAGACCATAATCTATCAAACTTCACATCAAATACTAAAGCCAATGAGCATATAATTCTGTTGCTAACATTGTTTATTAGCTTACCTGTTGTTGATGCTTCTTAAACCTTAGTATATGCCTGTACTTTTAGAACTGAAACATGGTAAATATGTGTGTCTTCAGTGTGTGTGTGTGTGTGTGTGTGTGTGTGTGTGTGTGTGTGTGTGTGTGTGTGTGTTCAAAGGTTTTCGTGAAAGATACTGAAGTAGCCTTTAAGAAAAACAGATTTTCCCCTCAGACAAACTTCAGCTGCTGAAAGACAGCAGATCTAAACAGAGATAATCAGAGATAGAGGCAGCTGGCACAGGTAGGTACAAGTACTGTAGCTACATACACATATTATATGTCTAAATTCCCAGGGCTCTACGTTTGCTCAATATGATACATTAAAGAAACTTATGAATGGGTTCCTAAATTGAGATCATGGAGTCATCAGAGGTCATACCACAAAAGACCATTTAAAATCTGTCTTCCAAGTGCTGTAACTAATCCATAACTTCAGAGATTTATTTATTTACTTGGCTGCAGTGGACATTTATGGCCCTGGAAACTGAGGCTTGTTTAAAAAAGATAAAAATGTATATAAGGTTCTGGGAAAATAGGACCCTGGATATATAAGGTCTGGGGAAAATGGGACCCTGGATATATAAGGTATGGGAAAAAGGAGACAGTGGATATATGAGGTCAGAGGAATAAGGGACCTTGTATATGTAAGGTCCTGAGAATATGTGGCACGTTGGGTATGTAATGGGAAAATGGGACCCTGGATATATGAGGTCCTGGGAATATGAGAACATTCAAATCCATAAAATTAGAATCAGGTGTTGAAGATTGGGTGCCAGTGATTAGAACCTGCTCATGGAGTGCAGGTGGAACCTGTCTTATTTATACCCCTCTCAAATTTAGTGTCTGGTTTTCCCTTTACTATTGAGGTGTGTGGTGTCATCATGCCAAGATCTAAAGAGTTCTATAAGGCCTTCAGAAAAAGGTTGTGGATGCCTATGGGTCTGGCAAGGGATTTAAAAAGATCTCCAAATTATTTAAAATACCTCATTCCACTGTAAGGAAAATCATCTACAAGTGGCGCAGATTTCAAACGACTGCCAATTTGTCCTGGACTGGCCGTCCCAGCAAATTCAGCCCAAGAGCAGACCGTCTGATGCAAAAAAAAGTCTCCATAAACCCCAAAATTTCAACACAGGATCTGCTACTAAGTCTTGCAACTGTTGGTGTCAAAGTGCATGCTTCTACAATCAGAAAGAGATTGCACAAATTTGACCTGCATGTGAGGCGTTCCAGGAAAAAGCCTTTGCTGTCTATTGTAAAAAGAACATTAGAGCAAGACTACAGTTTGCTACTAAAAACCAGGCCTTTTGGAATAATGTGCTCTGGACAGATGAATCAAAGATAGTTGTTTGACCAAAGTAACAGCAGACATGTTGGGCACTGATCAACGACAGCTTTTCAGGAGAAACACCTCATACCAACTGTGAAGCATCGTAGTGGAAATGTTATGGTTTGGGGTTGCTTCACTGCCTCAGGGACTGGACAGCTTGTATTCATTGATCCAACTATGAATTCTGCATCATATCAAAGAGCGCTTGAAGATAATGTGAGGGCATCTGTCCTAAAGCTGAAGTTGAACTGAACGTGAACCTTTCAACAGGATAATGATCCTAAGCACACGAGCAGATCCAGTAAGGAATGACTCAAAAAGAAGAAATGGAGGGTTATGGAATGGCCTAATCAAAGCCTGGATTTGATCCAAATGAAATGTGGGAGGATTTGAAACGGGCAGTACATGCAAGAAAACCCTCAAACATCTGGCAAATGAAAGAATATTGCATGGAAGAGTGGTCAAAAATTCCAGCAAGCCGATGTCAGAGACTGGTGGACAATTATGCAAAAATGCCTACAAGAAGTTATTTCTGCTAAAGGGGGCAATACTAGCTTTTGAGGCCAAGGGTGTACTTACTTTCTCCACAGAAGAATATCAAATCTATTGTTATTTCTGTTTTGCTGTTTTTCTCCGTGGTTTTGTTCAGGTACATCAACTTTATTAATAATCACCGTTTCAAAGATTTGCATTTTATTGGGATATTTTCACTAAGACTATTGTGCAGGTCCTGAGGCAGGACGAGATGAGAACTGCTGATCTAAGCAATTTCTGAACAAACACACTTTTTATCTTTAAAGCTCGTGTTAATGCTCCTCATCCGTCATTGTGTGCACAGTTTGTCTCATGTCCTTATAAGTACCGCTACACCCACACACACACACACACACACACACACACACCATCCATCATGATTAAAATGACTCACGGGGCAGTGTGTTCTTCTACCACAGACTAGTTAGGAGACGTTGTCACTGTGACTGAGTGTGTAATGTGGTGTGTGAGTGTGTGTGTGTGTGTGTGTGTGAGAGAGAGAGAGAGAGAGAGAGAGAGAGAGAGAGAGAGAGATACATTACCTCATAGCCTTTGTCATGTAGAAAACATTTTGTTTGGGATTTCTGATCATGTGCATACACACACACACACACACACACACACACACACACACACACACACTGATTAGACAAAATCTAACAATAGCTGGCTAATTAGTTAGTGTACCTAACACTTTCTTAACCCTTTTAGCTTTCTTTCTTTGTTTTTGTTTGTTTGCTTCATTTATTCGTTTGTCATTATTATTTTTCTTTCTTTCTTTCTTTCTTTCTTTCCAAACATTCTTGAATATTTATTTTTTCCTTTTTCCTTCTTGTTTACTCTTTCCGCTCTTTCTTTCTTTTTCTTTCTTTATTCTATTCCCTTTTTCTCATTCTATCTCATAGTTTTCCTTTTTCTTTTCCCCGCTCAACTCTCTTCATTTTCTCCTTCCTGCCTGCCTTCATTTTCTTTCCTTTCCTTTTCTTTCTTTCTTTTTTTTTCCTTTTTTCTTTCCTTCTTATTGATTTTTTTCCTTCCTTCTTATTGAATTTCCTTCCTATTGATTTTTTTTCTTTTCTTCCCTTATTACTGAAAATTTCCTTCCTTTTCCTTTCTTTTGGTTTTATAACAATATTTTTTAAATGCATTTTTATTCTTTCTTTTTTCTGTTCCCCTTCCATATCTCTCTCTCTCTCTTTCTTTCTATAACCATTTTTTCTACAATACATATTCTTTCATATTTATTCTCCCACTCATTTCTCATCTTTTCACGTTCTCCTCCCTTAGTGACTTTATTTTCTTTCTTTCTTTCTTTTTTATTTTTACCTCTCCATGAGGATCTGTAGATCTGGTGGCTATGACCATCAGTTCTATCTATCAGACCATGACACAATCAATCACCGATGTAGTTTATAAGCCTGTAGTTTAAACACACTCTCATGTGTGACTCAATAAAGTGTGTCTGGGTGTGTGTGTGTGTGTGTGTAGAGTTTGTATTTCCTAAATATTTATATAAAGATAAAGAGAGGTGATAAAAGTGAGGGTAGAAAGTTTCAGCTTGACTTTTACAAGACTGCAACTGTTCCTGCTGCGTGCTTTTACTGTAAATTCACATGCGGCATCTCAGGTGGATGATGTCACCGTTTCTGGACGTGTGGTGACAGGCGCGAGTGTGAACCCAGGAAATGACCTGTTGACACGTTCCCGCATTAGAGACATGCTGTGGTTTTCTGGTTGATGTTATTCCAGTCTGGAGCTTGAGTACTGTGAACACACACACACACACACACACACACACACACACACACACACACACACACACTGCTGTAAGTGCGACCATACAAAAAGAATTTGTTCCACTGGGGTTCACTCCCACAATCCAGTACTGAATCCATTCATTTCCAGAAAACATGGACGGGTGACTGATTTGACCAACAGATGTTTTACGTAGTGAGCTAAACACGTTTACCAGTAATTACTGGAATTATTCATCATTAAATACATGGGACTGAAACACTACTGGTCTTTTCACACAGACAGCTGTAGATGGGAGAAAATTACCCAAGGTGAGAAAAAATGGCATTATTGTCTCTCCCCTGTCAATCATAACAGGGACTTTAAACAACAGCTGCGAATGGAATGGCAATGAGGACCGGAAGTAAGCTGTTACACCGCCGTAGCCGAGAATGTAAAAATCACTAAGCAACCATAAACAAGACGGCGCAATGCAGCATTCAATCATTTATTGAAATACAAAAAAAAAGTCATTTAAAAAAGCAAGAGAATGATTGTTTTTGGAATTACATAATAATCTATTGTCATAAGAGTTTTTACTCTTGAATGATGCCAATAAGTCTAAAAACCTAGATTTACCGTATAAGCAATACAGTACTTGCCTTTTAATCTTGATTACAGGGAGGAAGACGAATGTCTAAATGAATTTCGTGTCAGAAACTTAAAATTAGCTTAAGTTTAAAACAGATCAACACACATTAAATAAAACACTAAAGGTAAAATCATATACTGATGCAATTACATTCATATCATAAAACGTAACATTTTCTTGCCTAATCTGTCACATTGTAATGACTACGGCAAACCAGCTGTTCTAACGTAGTAGACTGTTACAGTAGAATGTCACGAAGTAGCATTGAAAGTCGTGCATGCGCAATACGTCAGAATGCCGCCGCGTTCCATTCGCCGCGTTCCATTCGTTCATTAAAGTCTCTAATGACGCTAGGTGAACTGTGAGCTCATGTATGTGGAAGAGGGCAGGCAGATCTTTCCACTGAGTGTCTCAGAAGAAGCACGTGTTAGCTTTCACCCTCCCCGGTTGGTAGCTGTAGTACGATAGAAGAGAGCTGGGAAGAAAATGGGAAAAACAAACAAACATACAAACAAACAAACCAGTGTGACATTAAACAGTGTTGGATGGAAATTGCTATGTGGGCGTGGCTTCGGAGAAAATACAAACAAGGAGGCTGTTTGTTGACGTAGTTGAAGTGATTAAAGTCCGTGACGTTGTCTATCTACATTTCAAAACGGCCAACTTTAGCTAGCACGCACCATTAAATGCACTTTAAAGCTAAAAGTGACGTGTTTAGCATCTCTATGCACTCTGTCAGGTTTCAAAACAATGTGCTGGGAATTCACACCCGCTGTTTCCAGGAGAAACAGACACTACAAACACAGAAGCGTGGCGAGTCTTCATTAGCTTTGCGTAAACATGTTCACCACAAGGTAGGAGACAGATATTTTGCACATTTTTACCTCGACTTTCACTAGTATTCCCGCGTCCTTATTCGACCACATCACTGATTACGTTTCCATCGTTTCTTTTGGGATTGTTAGGTTACGTCCGGTAACATCAGGACCTCTTATCGTTATCATGGAACATAGGAATTGTTATGAAATTTATGTAGGGATTTAAAAATGATCTAAATAGCTACTGTTTAGCTATGATATAACAAATATTTCTTTAAAAACGAAGTATACTAAGAAAAAAATGCACAAAAAACACCCTAGTTGATTTTACATGCCTGATATGTATGTGTCGCGATTTAAACATTGATTTAAGGTAAGCTGCGACCTTAACGTAACATGATGGAAACATCTGTAATGAACTGCAAACCCAAACAAGTCTGTGCAGATGCTCCGAACTGTATAAAAAGGTACAGCTGCTGACAAAACAACTAATTAGCCATGACTCCATGAACAGACAGTGAGTCACACAGATGATTCCACTTCGATCTAGAAATCTATCCAAGTTGGTGACCTCAGTGTTTGTTCCACCTCGCCCTTTTGAAGCCTCCATATCAATGCTGACTCGGGTGTTTTTAAACATACCTACACTGACTTCGTGCTGCTGTTTACCCTGGGGCAGAACCCTTGCCGCTAATTTTCAGTCCTTTATCATCAGTGATGTTCGCTAGATGAACCCTTGGAGAACTGAGGGATAGAGTCAACATGACTGTGGACTTCAAAACTTAACCCAGATAAGCAGAACTCACACAGGAAGGCAGTAACTGTGATGTTATTTCCTTAAAAACAGCAGCAACGACGGGCTGTTTCTATGTAAATAGAAGTTTAATCCTGAAATTATTTTGTGAACTAGCAAGATAATTATCATGCTAGGTCAATATCTTTCAGGATACATTTTTTTTTTAACTCCTACATAAGTCCAACATATACATAAATTGATGCACATTCAGAGTATAATTTTGTTAAAAGCTAGCTAACTAGCTAGTTACACTTCCCCACTGTACTAGAGTTGTGACAATCTCTCAGCAGAGATCGTCCTCAAATTTGGATCTAAGAAGAAGACGTAAACACAAACTAAAGCTCCTTAGCTACTAGAAATTCCCAAGTAAGCTCTCAGTGTTCATCCATATATTCCTAAACATTTTGTTCCCCCTTATTGAATCCTGTAAATTGCAAATATTTTGAAACGTTCTACTACAACATACCTGTCTTCATACATATTACGGTTTTATATTTTGCAAATTCGTACGGCAAGTTCAATATTAATGACTATTTTTGAAGTTACAGAGGTTTAAAAGGTATATCCACCCTCAACGTATCTGAAGTGAAAATATCTTGAATTTAAGCAAATTTATAGAATATTTCTTATTATGAAATGCTGATTATATATATATATATATATATATATATATATATATTATATATATATTAGGCATATTTCTAGGTATTGCTGCACATTTCAAGTTTGAAATCACCTTAATGTATTGTTATAGAGTTTTTGCTAGGTATTTACTTTTACAGAAGCAAAATCATATGTCAAGTTCATGTTAGTCAAAATGTTAATCTTCATGTTAGTCAAAATGTTTAGAAATATGCTTAATAGTCTTGTTTTGATATTATCACAGTCTCATAATGAGAAAATATGAAATAAATTTGCCAATATTCAAGAAAGAGTGCTACAAGCGTACTGTACCGTGGATAGTTAATAGTTCTTGGCCTTTTGGTTCTCCTACGGTTCTCATTCTCATCCCACGTTCCTCAACCGGTGGTTCTCATACTCCTTTTACAGTGTATGAACAATAACTATATCAATAATAAATAAGTTAATTTTAAAAAATCAGGTTAGCAGTTTTTAAAAAAAAAATTATTACTCCATTAAATTTTTCTAGAAACTTTGTTTTAAGGTAAGGTTAAACCTTGAGTTAGACCATTCATTTCATTTAATATGTATGAAACAGTATGAAAAAACTTGAACTTGAGGTCAATTCTGCATGCGCCATTTCATCAGTAGTGGACGTTTGACACGCAAATCGCATGATTTATCAGAATAATTGAATAATTGAAATGAATGGGGGCAAATGGGACAGTTTCGACTGGCGTGTTTGGGTTGCTAGTGTGAGAATTTCATTCAGCCATATCCAAATTGTAGCTTTTGTTGGAGAAATACCAGAGGCCACTAATGCTATGAAAAAGTTTGCTTGCAGTAGTACCTTTTTCGCCACCTTTTCAAGCCTAATAAAGGAAGTAAAGAATTCAAGCCTATGAAGCTAAATGACCCCTGCTACTCAGTGCTCATTTCTGTGCTCCCATTTCCACTAAAGTCCTGCCGTCAGCACTGTGGGAAAATCTGCTATCTAAATTATCCGAGCGCTGACCGGTGAACTGAGCCTGGCTGCGGTCTATCCAGCCTCGCTCACTCGGTCGTTAACGGAGTGTGGTATTTCTCGTGGAAAAACTGCGGCGGCCATTTAAGGAGGCCTGATAAATACTGTGAGGCAGGCTCATATCCTTTTTCTACCTCCACGCCAGCAGACTGTTTTATTATGACTACGAGAAAGAGATCATACGAGGGAACAGACGTTCTTTTGGAGGGACCTGGGCTGAGCCATGGTATGGAGGAGAGTAAATTTAGAGCTCTCGTGAAAGAACAAGATGAAAACTTGTAGCAGGAGGAGGAGGGGATGAAAACATGGAATTGTCTCCGTTGGTGAATCACGTTGTTGCGGGTTGTGTGTGTGTGTGTGTGTGTGTGTGTGTGTGTGTTGACCTAGGAAAACCTTCTCAGACCCTTTTCAAAGTGAAAAAGGACGTTCCAGAGGATTTTATTTTTGAGTGAGCCTGAATTGCATTCACATTACTATCTTGGTAGACATTTCCTCATTTATTTATTTTTTTTAAGCTCCTTTACATCTGGATGTCTGTCTGTCTAGCTGAAAGAAACGCTGGGGTTTTAGTCATGCGGGAATCTGAGATCAGCATCACCTTGTACGGTACTCAAACGCACAAATATGTGAGAGAGACGTCCAAATGTGGTCGAGTCTGATTATAAACCAGGCTTTGGTATGCAAATGGGAAGTACGCTGCCGTCGCTCGGCTGGGTTTGTGGGTTCTTAACTGAGCAAACACAAGCTCCCTGATGCTGGCACTATCTACTCAGCCATCAGCTGTGATCGTAAAGCTAACGTTAATGTGGCTAATAACAGTGTAACAGTTACCATATTCAAATATTTGCCTCAAATGAGCCTGGTACATGGTAAATCTGCATTAAATAGGATTTATTTCCCTTAAAGTCGTAGTATATTTATTTTTTTACTTACAACATGTTGGGTATTTTCCTCTAGCAAGTCGTTCATCTGAACCGCTAACTGCTAGTTGTGTTGTTTTTAGCGAAATGGCTTACTCAGCTAGCTCTTAGTAAAGATGAAATAAACACACAATAGTTTTGTTTTGTTTTGTTTTTTTAACTAATAGCACCAAAAATAGATGAACAAGCAGAAAATGAAAACAAAATGAGCTTAGCTATAGCAATTAGACAGGGACTGTCCCTGCTAGACAGGTTGCTAGAAGCTTAATGGCTAGAAAAATAAGCTAGCATCATATTGCATAAAGTAGCGCTCTACGCAGGTAACCTAAATCACTTGTAAATGAATTTTTTTAATTAAAATTACAGGATTACAGTAGATAGCCGAATCATATTTACCTTTAAAAAAAAAAAAAGTTAATGAGACCTAGCATTCCACAATTATAGTATCTATTAGCATTTATTTTGAGTGAACTGTTTCTCTTTTCAATGCTAAAACATTTCTAAATGTTTCCTTGAACCTTTTGAAATGTCATTTTACTCAAAATAAGGAGTAAGTGCTCCTTTAAAATCGCAGACGTTGACCAGCTGCTGGTCTGAACAGCTGTGATGCAAAAAACTACAGCAGGTTTATTAAGTGTCCTGCGGTTAGCAAGGATGACTCAGGACATTCTGGTATTTGGCTAATTCTCAATGAACTAACAGCACCATCTTTGTCTTTGGAAAGCATGCTTTTGGAATTAACCTGTTTGTGTGTGTGTGTGTGTGTGTGTGTGTGTGTGTGTGTGTGTTCATGCTGGCCTGAGTATAGATTGTACACTTGGCCTGATTTGAACAGTTTTCAGTTGAGTTCCAGTTAATCCATGGGAGCTTCCTCGCCCGCTAAATCAACTCCAAGTGGGCACACACAGACACACACACACATACACACACACACTCAGCATAACGGTCCGGACGTCTGGACGTAGCCAAACACAGGAAGACCACAGCCGTCTGGGGCCCGTACAAGAGAAAACAGAGAGTGTTATGTTCAAGAAAAAAAACACAATGATTTCTTTAAGAAGGCTGTGGTCAGTTAGCCAGATAACAAGTTCTTGCTGACTCATCACCACACCATTCAAGTCTATAATGATGCTAGTCATAACGTTGCGTCTTTTCAGTTGATAGCTAATAGCTGCATACAAATATGCATATCAAAGTCAACAAAGTCAACAAAAGCTAGGTTTGTGGTTGATGCTAGCTGTAGTACTGGGTAATTCCAGTCAACCAGAATCTAGGAAAATCAGGTTGTCATTTGAAGTACTAGTAGTTTGTGGCAGTGTACATAGACACAGCTTTACAACAGAAGAGAAGGTCAATTTGGGGTTAAAAAGTAGTTAGCTCACAGCCTGATAGGAATTAGTCTATTACGTGTCTTGCTCTAGGAGTTACCTTGGTTGTTCAACCACTCCTGTGGAGGGTAATAATGGTCTTTAATGTCCTCTGTCTGTCTGACTGTGGATTGGAGGAGTCCAAACGCTTTAGAGATGGTTTTGTTCCCTTTTCCAGCCTGATGAGCTTCAACAACTCTTTTTTTCTGTGGCCCTCAGAAGTTCCTTTTGTTCTTGGCACAATACACTATCACAAGCATGAGTTGTGAAGATCAGACTTAGAGGTTCACATGCTTTTGCCACTCACTGATATGTAATATAGTCTAACTAGCGGTTACTATATGAAAATAGATAGACTCAACACACATCTGCAAAGCAAGCCTCATGGCCAGAAACTGGTATATTGTGTGTTCTTCTACATTTATTGACAGAATGGCAGATCGTAAACAGACTGTCTAGCCATATATGTTGGAAAAGACTATGTACCTCCACCAGTTTCCATAGCTTTGAACTAAAACATTTGGAAAACTGAAGTTTTACAGCGGCATATACCGTAACCAGAGGTTTACTAGGCTGTATTTTTGGATGTTTTGGGTGTGATGGTGCCTGACAAGAGCGTTTAAAAAAAGGAATAGGATATAGAAAGTTGTTGATGGCCCCTAACAACATGGTAAAATGTGCAGACACCTCAACAAACAGAGTCCTCAGGACAAACCCGCTCCATTGGTGGGGGGTGGGGAGGCGGGGGAGTGAGAGAGAGAGAGAGAGTGTGTGTGTGGTGTTTGGAAGGGGGTCGGGCAGGCAGTGAAAGTTTCCAGACGCTGTTTAGACTTTCCTCAGGTGTTGCCTACAATCCCTACAAACACGTTACACAGTAAAACAGGCTAACTGTGCTTTTTCTTTACTTGAAAACGATTCCTTCTTGTCGTGTTTAACCACACACCTACACACACATAAACACGCAATTACAGTAAGGATATGTGGCTTGCTAATTGCTCGGTTAACCCCGTTTCCCCAACATTCTAAAAAGTTTGTCACCGAAGACCAGGCACGTACTGATACGTGATGTTTCATATCGCACATTTAGTCATATTTTCTATGATAAACAATATAGGATAGTTGATCTTATTAACATATTTGGTTCTTGCAAGCTAGCTTGCTGATGCTAGCTATGTAGCAGTATACAGCAAAAAGCAGTACACGTAGCTTGGGCTGTCCTTAACTAGCTAGCTTTTTTTCTGCTAATTGGTTATACCTTCAATTTTTGGAGAATTAATGGTTGGAGTTTATTCATTAGGAAGAGGGCGGAGTTTGTGCGAGGTTGCATTTACATGCATATTGCACACTGCATTTCGTCATCTAGAACATCACCCTCGTTTAGAGGCCATTTCATGGGGACTTTAAATAGGTGATTGACTCTTTTTATTGAAGGGCGGGACTTACGCAGTTTTGCTGCCATTTTGAGAGTCTCCCTCTGCCATGTTTATATTTTAACGAGTGTACCGTCTCTACTCCATATAGTCTTTGCTTACATGTAGTTGAACACTGAGTAAAAATGGTGTGCCACCTCTAGATGGCGTTATAATCATTGTTGAATAATGCCATTTGTGGCTGTTAAATTGCTTATCCTTGTAACAGGTAGGTTTGAAGGTTTTTTTGGACTTACACTGAGTTTAGACGTTAGCCTTGTAGCTTGTAGCAAAACCGAAGAAGCAAGTCGGCTAATCGTGTACATGTTTGTGAGCAAGGAAAAGCTAGGTTGCTGCTTGAGGTGTCAACAGTGGGTCCCGTCACACCTGGAGGCCGAACTCGGCGTCTAGACAGAAATGCTTGAGTAATCCTTTCACCAAAATGGGTGATGTGACTCAGAAAGTAAACCACATGTTTCTTTATTCAGTTCAGCCAGCCATTCTTTTCATTCATTTAATTCATTAAAACTCGTTCCATAACGCATTTATCTGAAGGCCTGGCACATGAGTTTTATTTACGGTCAAAGTGCACAGTTTAACTGTCAACACACACACACACAGAAAAAGGAGTTGTTAAAAAAATGGATATTGGCGTATTAATCAGTCAGATAAGAAAATACACTCGAGGTCAAAGTTGAGCTCGAGAATGCAGAGATATTCCTTCAGTTAAAGTATTTAAACACATATCATGTGTGTGTTTAGGAGGTCTTTCCCAGAATTCATTCCGTAACACTAAGGAGCAGAACTTTGGTGGGGGAAACAAAATAAAAATATTTAGAATATATTATATTATATTAAGGCACACGGTGGCTTAGTGGTTAATGGCCTCACACCTCCAGGGTCGGGGGTTCGATTCCCACCGTGGTCTTGTGTGTGCATTTTCTCCCCGTGCAGCGGGGGTTTCCTCCGGGTACTCCGGTTTCCTCCCCCAGTCCAAAGACATGCATGGTAGGCTGATTGGCGTGTCTAAAGTGTCCGTAGTGTGTGAATGTGTATGTGATTGTGCCCTGCGATGGATTGGCACCCTGTCCAGGGTGTACCCCGCCTTGTGCCTGATGCTCCCTGGGATAGGCTCCAGGTTTCCCCGTCGCCCTGAAAAGGATTAAGCAGTATAGAAGATGGATAGATGGATGGATTATATTATAATAGTACAAGTAATTTTATGCAATTTCATAATTAACTGGAGCTATAGGAGTACAAAAAAATTAAATAACTGAAAATGTCTCTTACATGTACTATGCTAAAGTAAGTGTCTGTGTAGTATGTACTACTTTAAATATATATATATATATATATATATATTTTTTAAACTTATCCTAAAGTTCTGTCAAAATTTGATTAATGGCCACTTACTGGCCTTCAGTGTGTCATGGTGTGTCATGTGCCAATAAGAAAGAAAGCTTTTGTTCCTAAAACTCCAGGACAAATATAGCTAAGAAATGCCTCAGCGCTAGCAGACACAGACGTAGCATGGTCCGAATGCACGTCCCTGACACCGTCCAGTGATCAAAACAGACGTCACCGTCTTGCCTTGACCTCGCCGACACACACTGACACACAGACACACACACCATCACCCCGTCAGTTGATCCAGTGCTAGCAGGGGCAGCTAGCGCCACTGCTTGACACCTAGTTTAGCATCTGTGCTAACAGGAAGTAGGGCTTTGTGGGAAATGTAACACCTTGCCGAAAATCTGACTGTGAAGCGTCAAAGTGCTGGTCTTTCGAAATGATTAGCAAGTAGATTCGGGGACGGGGGGATGGGGCATAGACGAAGAATAAAATAAAACGCTTCTGTCAGGGTTTAGTGTTACAGAAGTTTAGCAAGAAATATTAGTAATAAAAGAGAAAATGAAAAATGAATAAAGAAACGGATGACTTGGTTGTTAAAATAATTCACTTTCCCATTAACTTCCTTGTTGTTGTATATTTAAAAAGGGTCAGAGGTATGCCTCCCCCCCAAAAAAAATCCTATATATATTATATAATAGGAGTAACTGCAGGATATTTTAGTAATGAATGAATGTAAGTTAAAATGACCAAAAAAAAGCGTAGATATGATACTATGGCCTCCCACTTACAAATTTGTAATAATGTGTACATTTTGTATGGAAAGCTACAAAAGTTAACATTGAAAACCCTTTTTGTCAAATTCAAAGAAATCCATCCAATTGGCCTTCAATTGTTTGAATTTTCTAAGGTTCCTACGAGATTAGGTACAGAAATGGTTCATTTAATAGCTTTAATAACTTTACTGTAATCTAACTAAAACTAACTAACTAACTGAAAAAGTTCTTTAATCTTCAATAAATAAATATATTCACTTTAGTTAACTTTCCTGTAGTTGTCCAATTGCAGGTGTCTTTATATATGTTTATACCACATTTCTCTTGAATTCTGGATTCTGATTGGTCAGAAGGTGTTTTGTCTGATTTGTCTGATTGGTCAGAAGGCATTGCACATCACAGGTTTAATAATAATGTGCTCTCTCTTATAGGTTATCGTTTCTATCGTAACAGCTCGTTCACAAGTACAGCGGATGCTCCGTATAACCTAAGAATCTAACAATAAACATGTTTATAATTTTGTTTAAACTTTGCTATGGTTAAGTTTTCTGTAAGGAGTTGTTTATTTAACATTTATGGAATTATGCACGGTGGCTTAGTGGTTAGCACGTTCGCCTCACATCTCCAGGGTCGGGGTTCGAGTCCCGCCGGGGCCATGTGTGTGTGGAGTTTGCATGTTCAACCCGTGCTGCAGGGGTTTCCTCTGAGTACTCCGGTTTCCTCCCCAGTCCAAAAGACAGGCATGGTAGGCTGATTGGCGTGTCTAAAGTGTCCGTAGGGTGTGAATGTGTATGTGATTGTGCCCTACGATGGACTGGCACCCTGTCCAGGTCGTACCCTGCCTTGTGCCCTTGCGGGGATTGCCCTTGGCTCCACGTTCCCCGCGACCCTGAAAAGGAGTAAGCGGTAGAAGATGGATAGATGGAAGGAGTCTCCAGTGTCAGCGCTTTGTATGCAGAGGTAAAAAGCTGTGTTTTCTGGCCTCATAGTTTCTCGGTAACATGACAAGCATGATACCTGTACTTAACGTGTTTCATGGATGTTCCACAACATTAAATGTAACAAGAAATTGATAAAATAAAATTTAGTAATAAATGAAAAATTTGAATTACTGACAAATATAATAGGAATAAAACCCTTCAGGTGGTGGTTTTTTTTGGAAAATGATGAACTTCTGGGTGGTAACAGTAACTCCGCTTCATTACACCACTCTGTCGTTGATTATTTTCCGATAACAGCATGACACCAAGAGTTTCATTCCTTACATATCATATACGTTTTATAACTATATTTTCACCACAGTATTACAGTTATCCTGTAAAAAAAAGTGGAAAAAACAAGATAGTAGTAACAAAGAAATCCATCACTTTCCCAAATGTTCTACAAATGACATGAGACCACAAAAGCAACATGATGTTGAGAAACAATGAACAGTACTGCCATGATAAGTCTGAGAGGTGCATTGTGGATTGACTGAGGATCTCAAATAGTCTTGCCAGGTCATGGCCTTGATACACCTAGCAAGAGTCACTCTGGGTCAGCAGGCAGACAGACAGAGAGAGAGAGTGAGAGAGAGAGAGAGGTGGGGGGGGGGTGTTAAGTGATTCACTGCTCCACTTGACGGTGGTTTTAACACTCGTACGTGAATTCAGCTTGGAAATGGAAATGAGAGTACACTTTTCCAGTGGTTTCTTCTGCAGGCTGTTTAAAATCATATGTCTATAAATGTACAATTGCATATTTGTTTACAGCAGCAGGGGTGAGAGAACTGAGCGACAAATCTTCTCATGCAGTTCACAGATATGCAATAAATCATTTAGATGTGCACCATGTGTTATCTCAGCAGTATGATGTGTGTGTGTGTGTGTGTGTGTGTGTGTGTGTGTGTGTGTGTGTGTGTGGGTGGGTGGGTGGGTGTGTGACTCAACTGTTACAGAAAACCTTATAGATACACATGTAATCATATAGTCAGATGGATGGAAGGACCAATCGATAGATACATAGATGGATGAAGGGGATAAATAGATGGATGGATGGAGGAATGGAAAGACATATAACAAAGAAACAAACAAACAGTTGGTCAAAAGGTCAAACAAATTGACATATGAGTAGACAGATGGATGGATGGATGGATGGCGGGAGTGAGGGAGGCATGGATGACTGGATAGACCAACAGATAGATGGATAGATATGTATGTAGACATGAATGGAAGGAATAATTGATCAGTGGATGGATGAATGTATGGACAGTTGGATGTACATATAGATAGTCAGAGAGATGAATGGAAGGAAGGGTAGATACATACAAACAGATAGAGGGATAGACCAAAGGATGAACGAACAGGATGAATGGACAGAAAGATGCTGTGGATAGGTTGGACAGATTGCAGGACAGACAGATGGAATAGATGGCAGGAGGGATAGCCCAACAGACAGATGGAGAAATATCTAAACAGACATGGAAGAAAGGAAAACTGATGGACAAAAACTGATAGATAGATAGATGGACAAAGAGATGTATAGATGGGTGGATGGATGGACAGATGGGCAGTTGGACAGACAGATGGACAGGCAGAGAGATGAATGGAAGGAAGGGCAGATGACATACAGAGAGATAGATGGATGGACCAGAGGATGAACAGACTGGATGGATGGACAGAAAGATGCTATGCATGGTATGCATGGACAGTTGGACAGACAGATGGTTAGACAGAGGGATGAACAGAAGTAAGGACAGATGGACATGCAAAGAGAAAAATGGATAGACCAGAGGATGAACAGATGGACAGAAAGATGTTATGCATGGTATGATTGGACAGATTGGTAGACAGACAGACGGGTGGATGGATGGCTGGATGCATAGACCAGCAGATAGATTGAGAAACACGTAAACAGGCATGGATGGAAGGAAAACTGATGGCTAGACAAGGGGATGAATGTATGGATGGGAGGATGGGATTGATGAAATCATGGATAGATAGAAGTTCTATGTAGAACCCTAAAACAGAGCGTTTATCAGAAAGGGAAGGCATTTTAGGTAGCTTCCTTTACAAAAGGTCTCTGATGCTACCACCACACAGTAGATTTCAGAGTCTCCCAGGTTCTTTACTTCTCTGGAGAATCACTCAAATCTCAGCTATGGAAGCTTCTAACTCCATCAGAGCTGTCACTAGAACTCCGTTTTGACACTCATGGTTTATGAGGATGGCCTGTGCCAGGCAGATTTACACCTGAACCCGTATGTATGTATGTGTCCAAGGAATATTCATCCATCCATCCATCCATCCATCTTCTATACCGCTTATCCCTCCTTCACATTCACAGGGAACCTGGAGCCTATCCAATGGAGGATCGGGCACAAGGCGGGGTACACCCTGGACAGGGTGCCAATCAAGGAATATTCAGTGACTTGTAAATTTTTGTCTATCCATCCTCTGAATGCTACATTTGTTTGGAGTGTTCTTCATATTCATTGTGTATTTGCCAGGAAACTGATTCATCAGCAGTCGGACCTTTCAGATACAGCTGCATTGTATACCTTGACTACACAAAGGCGACCTCATTTTGACAAATTAAATGACGTCTTATAAGTGTATATAAATATGAATCATTTTGTAGAGATTTGTTTTCACTTCACAACATTAAAGAGTCATTTTCTGTGCAATGAAGGTATTGTAAATAAAAATAAAACAAATCAAATTCTGGATGTATAATAAGTAAAGCAATGTGTTCGCTAATCTTTATTGTGAATCTTTTTGAAATCATTTGAGGTTTATGAGGAATTTTTTTTTTTATTATTATTATTTTTACATCTCTGTGTACATCATCCTGCCAGTATCTGATTTCACATATGTGGTGGTTTCTCACACGTGATTAGTTGGAAATAAATCAGAGGTGCAGCTCGCAGTTTCTGTAGCACCACATCTGTGTGTTTAACAAAACCAGACTCAACAATTACAGACAAAACCATTGTTTACTCATGTCACTATGGCAACAGACAGGTAGATAGAGAGCCAGATGGATGCTTTATTAATGCAGTAAGGGAATAACAGTCTCACAGCCAAACAGCGGTAAAAAGTAAAAAACCCAGTTCTACATGTACCAAATCGTACATAACATGTACCAAATCATCAAGTCAAATAAAGCTCTACAATTACAGAGCAAAAGCAGGTAAGAATTTCACATGTCCAGTAGACTGTACATTGGGTACACAATGAAAATATTGTATTTTGAACATAATGAAGCATTTTCCATTTACCTTCACAAAAAATACAACAACCGAAAAACAAGAGCATTGCATCAGTGCATCTTTCAAGCACCATAGTAGGAAGGGGCGGGGCTTCCAGGTGGTGTCAGTAAATATCAAATATGTTGCAAATGTTGACTGGTCATCAAAAAATCTGTCATTTTTATTCTAAAAAAAAGAAGACAAATCTTTTGGCGTATTTTTTTAAATTACGCTCCAGCATACTACAAAATGCAGAACTCCTACACAAAATGCTTAAATGTTGTCACATACGGTGTACAATTTGGGATTCGTTAAACACGTGTATCCAGGTTCTACGCGCACAAGTAAGGAAATTCCGAAGCTTATAAATACCAATTGTTCATATCCATCATGTGCATGCATGTTGCATCCTATTTAAATACAGACACGTCTACAACAAACCATATATGGTGTGTAAGCATCGCTTCATATGGGACCTTTCGAAATCTTATATAGCCATCAACCTCACGAATCTTAGAATTAGTTCCCACCATGAAGTTGAGTATTTTACTATAACAACTGGTCCTGAAGTGTATTTGCCAATGATTTGCAAATTTTTAAATAAATAAATGACTACATGTGGTACTTTTGTTTCTGTTTATAGTTAATTTAATGTTAGTTTAATGTTGTGGAATGTCTGCAAAACAAGTTAGTCTCTGTTACTGCTTACGTTATAGCAGCTATAAGACAGTCTCAGATTTTTCTCCTTTCTTGAAGTTATCAAGACAAAAAAAAACCCCATGAAGGTCATAGGTTCCTGTGTAAGTTGTCGGAGAATATGAAAACTCATAAATTGAATTTCCTTTTTAGGATTAGGAAAGGCAATTGTGTGCGCTTCTCACTTCTGGATCCACTTCAGTGTACCTAATGCCTCCGCCGCTTCATTTGCTTTATTGCTGGAAAATGTGGCACACCGTTGGCAGACCCTGCTTACCCCCCCACCCTCAGCCCACCCCACGCCCCGTTGGCCAGCAGACAACATGGTTAAGCATTAAAAAAAGAAAAAAAGAAAATGTCTTTACCATTCTAAAAAGAATTAGAGCAAGGCCCATCTTAAAGCTGTGTTCCTGGAACTTATGTCCACCTACATGAGTCAGAGAGACACTGGGGAAGACAGAAAGAGAAACAGACAAGACCTTGTTCATGACTTTGATTAGTAGTAGTTATTATAATTAATGTATATCCTTTTAAAGATAATTCAACTGTAAGTATGTAAGAATAGCATCTGTCGAGTTTTAGTTACAAATGAATGTAGATTGACCAGGTAGTTATACAGATTGTCTTTCAGAGTGCCTCTTATGGGTTTTAAAACCCATGGTCAGGAATGAGAATCTGGGACACTCATGTGATGTCGGCTAATTGTTAATCACTGTTAGCCAGCATTGTGTGTTAGAGTTTTGGACATACCCGTGACATACATAAAAAGCTCTATATGAGTGCACCATTTTACATAATTAAGAAAAAGACTTTGGTTAAAATGGTTGCCTACTAACACGCAATTCTAACTGCAAACCTGTCATTGGGAGTTTTACGCTTTGCATGCATTAGCATGTGCACTGTTAGCCCTGCCCCTTTCCCACTAACAACCAGCACAAATACAGTTAACTGAATAAACACACAGAGACACCTACATAGTCGTGACAGTAAGCTTCGAGTGGCCTTTGAACCAGTAAATATACAAGTGAGCAAGTCCATCATTCTCAGAGACATGAATCAGGGGCAAACACACACACACACACACACGCACACGACAGGCAGTGACTAACACATCCCTAGACAGGTGAACTCATCAAGATGGAAATCATATAATAAGACAAATTGCTTCTAGGAAAGGCACGTGTGTATTTTAGTGGCGCACACACACACTCACACTCACACACACACACACCGGCATAAAGAGATCTGCTCATACTCATGTTTCAGGGTGTTTTCTCATTCTCTATCCTCCTCTCTCTTTTACAATCCATCTCTTTTAAACATTTCGTAACCGGTTTTTGGACGCAAGGAGGTTAATAACCAAACAAAATGTCGCGCTAAGAGCTCTGCTCTTGTATAAAAGTGAATTTGTTTAAAGTTTGATATAAAGACGGCATGACAAGATGAATCCTCCTCTCAGGACGATGAACTTTTCCCCTCAACGTCTGATGGAGTGCAGGAGTTCCTTGACAGCCGCGACCTAATCCTTTCCAAAAACGTAATGTCCTCAGTGCGTATATGAGCTATGCTAATAGGCTCAGACACATCATTTATCATTTCAGTTAAGATAACTTTGAGTTCGGATTTGCTTGACTGGGCGTATTGACATCAGTACATGTCGCTTTGCGTCATGTAGACGTGAGACGAACAACTGAAACATGATATAATAGTTTTGAAACACGTGAAACATTTCTTTTCATATTAATCAATGCTACATATAACTAATTCCAGAAGAAAATCCGATACCTTTGCAATGCTGGACAAGCTGAAGCTAGTTAACTACACTACCTCAGCGAGTCATTTTTTGTTGTTGTCGTTGTTGAATGGTTTATTTATACTGGTTTAAAAACCGGTCTGGTGAAAAATGGGCTTAAGACGAGCTCAAGGAAGGATAATGAAATGTTAATAATACTAATTTGAGGGGTTTTAATGATTAATAAATATGACATAAGTCAAGTTTGTATGCATAGAACTGCATTATAAATAATGAATTTTTGTTGAGAACATTTTCCCCACCAAGAAAGCATAAAATGATTTTATACAGACAGACAGACAGACAGACAGACAGATAGACAGACAGACAGACAGATAGATATGATGTCACAACAGTTCAAAACAATATATTTATTCAAGACTGTGTTAATTATTTTTTCCATTTGGCTACAACAGTTAGCTGAGTCATTTCTAGTCATGGCGGTTAGAGAGGATGCTCTCGCGCTCGCCGAAAAAGCAAAATTCCTACCAATCAGAGAACGTGGTCTGGTAAACTCCGCCCCAACACCAGCGCGTGCGGGTCTGTGGGGTATATAAGTCAAAGCTGAGCCGCTTCAAAGCGCACGGTGCGGCTCAGACGCATCAGTAGCACAGCCTACCCCAAGAATACACATTAACACCAGCAAAGCCTTTTTTAAAAAAAAAAAGAAGAAGTTTTTTTTTTTGACGTTAAATAATAGTTTCTGTCATAAATTCGATTTTTAAATATTTTTTTCTGTGCGCGAGTATGAGGCGCTTGGTGCTGTTGGCGCTGTGCGCGTGCAGCGCGGTGGTGTGTGTGCCGAAGTCAGGCAGGAATAAGCGACAACAACAACAGGTGCTGCCGGGCATACCGGTGGAAGAGCGGGCATACACACGGCAAGGTGAGGCACAACACACACACACACACGTACGTTATGAAAAATGTCCTAATGGAGAGACTGGAGAGTGTTTCCCAGTAAAAGCTGTGCAAGTGCAATGCAACTTACAGTCTAAAAACCTAATGCAACGTTATAAATAACTGTTATACATCATCACATCATATTTTCCCCACAATAACAGCTACATTTGTTTGTTTGTTTGTTTTTTTAAAATACGTGTTGCATTGTAAAAACTGTTCAGATATATTATGAAGAACCAAAACTTGAGCTACAACACTTACAAGTTGCTTAAAGTTGTGTTTTCTTAAATAAATGTTAATACAAAGATTTCCTCATTACCCCAAATGTACAAACTCAACCTAGACATGTTTTATGTCTATTTTTTTAAATTTACTTTAGTATTGCAACTAATGCTCAAAAGTAATAAAAGTTTATTTCACCTAAAAATAAATTGTTGTATTTACTTTAAGCAACATTGCGTAGCTACAAAATCTCATATTATTGATTATCAATTGTGAAACTTAACAGAGTCCGTATTTGCACATCAAAGTTTAGTTCACCCCAAAAAAATCAATACAGGTACTTGTTTTAAACGACATTGTATAGCTACAAAATCTCATTTTATTGATAACTTTGCTACTTGCGGCATGACACAAAGTGATGTAGTGTGTGCCGCAGCATGCTTCATAACCTAGGACAATTAATTTCTAATGAATTTCGTAGCAAACTATTCAACTATCATTTCAGTCACTGCATAAATTGTTTTCTTGTAATGAATCTTTTTTTTGTAAATGCAGATGTTGCATTCAAATGTAAAAAGAAATGTATTGATTTGTTGAGATTTTTTTTTTAAAATTACATAGGCAAGATTTCATTTAACCAAATCATACACCCACAAATCTAAACATGTTAAAATTTCTTTCACAAGTCAACGTTCCTCTCTTCTAAACATCTTTAGAACTTCACTAGTCTATTCAATGATGGAAAAGGTACTGCTACTGATAAGTCACATGTGTACAAAAAACTTCTTAAGTAACACTAAATGTGTTGCTTGCTAGAATACTACTAAAGCTACAATACAATAGTAATACTACTATTTGCTACTTTATAAATAACCACTAATCGCCATAAACTGAGCTGGTGAAAAACACTTCACAAAGTAAACGTAAGTTAAAATGACTCATGTAAAAGTTTAAAAGTATGATTATATGTACTTAAGGTAGCATTTTGTTTAAAAACAATAATAATTATGCTAATTTTCCCCTTTAATACACACATATTTGATCATCCAAGACAGGTTTGGTGTCTGATATTTGTTACTTTACTTTTTCACAGGAGTTATGACTAATGTTGCTAAAAAAAAAAAAAAAACAACAAAAAAAGTTAATTCTTATACTTACTTCAAATATTATCATTAGCTGCATAGCTACAAAATCGTATTTTATTGATAAATGACTGTAGCAAATAACAGGAAGAGTCTGTATTGGCACATTAAGGTAAGACTAATGTCACTCAAAAGTAATAAAACTTATTTCAGCCAAAAATAAATTTCTGTTCATATTTTAAAAAAACATTGTGCAGCTACAAAACCCCCATTTTATTAATAAACAATTTTACAATTGTAAAATAATCTGAAGAGTCTGTATTTACCTGTTAAGTTATAACCAACGTTGCTAGAAAGTAATGGAAGTCTAGTAATGGAGTTCACCCCAAAATAAATTCCTATAATTACTTTAAAATAACATTTGTGTAGCTACAGAACCTCATTTTACTGCTAAGCAATTGTGTTAAAAGTGGAAATATGTTATTCCCAGCATATTATTGTAAAGTTTGAAAGCAGAATTACACTGAAAAGCTGGCAGTTAGATGGATGATAAAGTTCTAACTAAATTATGTTTGAGATTAATGGAAGCTGAAATTTGCAGAATAGACACTTATCTGTTAGATTGCTAATTCCTGTGATGGGAAATTGGTGACTAAAGTAAGAAGCAGTCATGAAATTAGCAGTATGGCATGAGTATACTGGTGTACGTTCATTTTTATATTAAGATCGATGTTTCAAGGTAAACTATCTGCCCAGTAATATAAATTGAGCCCTTGTTTTATTGTGTACTTCCCTGAAGTGAAGTTCTGGACGTTTCCATTTTTGCACTAGAAGTTAATATATACCTACTTAGAAAAACAAGGACTTAATTTAAAATGTGCAGCAACCTAAATAATAAATGCATTGATTTACAAGCTGTTATGGAAAAGCTTAGACTATAGTCACATGGCATAGTTTGTACAGTGTTCTGTTTGTTGATAACCTCTAAAATCACCTATTAGATCCAAAACTAATTTTCCTAAAATTGCATAAACTGATGTCACCACTTCTATGGCTTTAATGTAAATTTATTAATCAGTATTAAAAAGTATCAGTATCAATTTCGATGAAATTCCATAGCAACAAACAAATGTTAAAACTTGATTCAACTCATCAATATTGAGAGATTATATTTGCATTCTATTGTGGAGGAACTTCCGGTTGTTTGGGTTTCAACCTGCGGTGGTTTATGGGTAATATTCTTTCTCACACAGCTGTCTGTACGGAGAATGGGCGTTTTTACCAAGTCAATGATCAATGGGAACGACCGTACATGGGCAGCACGTTACTGTGCACGTGCAAAGGATCGGCCGGCATCCAGTGTGAATCCAAACCCGCAGGTGAGAATGAAAATGATGCACAACATGAGCTTTTATGTTGTTATGAAAATACAATTATATTGGAATAATACTGAATTTGAACTTGGACTTGAATGTGTACCAATCTCTCCACTTCAATTCTAAACAGGTTGAGTAGCATATAGTTAAATCTTTGTGCTCATATTTCCAAATAAAGACTTAAACAAAATCATAGATCAGTTCATTTGAATAAAAGTTTTTATCATCCCAGGGAAGAATACAAAAGTAAAATCAACAGTAATATTCCTCAGAACACACAGTCATTCCCGACCAATCGAGCCACACCCGCTCAGCAGCATGCCAGCTACATGACAAAATTATAGCACAATTGTTAAATCAACTCCGTGTCATTGTTGGTTTCTGACCCCTTTTTCACAACGTTATTTAAAGAAACGTATGTCATGTAGCTTTTGTGGTGGCCATTTTGTATATTTACAGCACTTTATTATGCTATGCTAGTCACTTTTTTCACAGCAAATAAAAATGTAAGCGCTAAAGTGTGCTCTGTTCCATTTAGGTGAAGAGATGTGCTTTGATAAAGTCAACGCGAGGTCGTACCGCGTGGGCGAGACGTACGAGCGGCCGAAGGACGGGATGATCTGGGACTGCACCTGCATCGGCTCGGGTCGAGGCAAAATCAGCTGCACCATCGCAAGTGAGTCAAGTTTGTGATGAATAACTGACAATTTTGTATTTCAAAAAAAGTGCGTTTGAAAATTTTGCCTTGCTGTAACGTAAAACACACTTGGAAAATGTACGAAAAGATTTTTTTTTAAATGCCCAAATAGAAAAGTTCCATTAATTAAATAATAATAATAGCAGACTTTTCTACAAACTAGCCTTAGAGTAAACAGGCTAACCTGAACTAGTATTATAGCAAACAAACCAACTTACTAACTAGCATTGTAATAAACAGATTAATCCGGAAATCATTATATCTTTATCATGACAGTAATCTTGTTGATATGAAAAGCTCACAGTTACGCATGGAAGAGGTTTGTGACCTGTCACGATGTCTTGTTTTGTCTTGGTGACAGATCGCTGCCACGAAGGAGGTCGCTCGTACCGGATCGGCGAGACCTGGACAAGACCTCACGACACAGGCGACTACATGCTCGAGTGCGTGTGCCTCGGAAACGGAAAGGGCGAGTGGACCTGCAAACCCATCGGTGAGCGCTCAAGAAATGGCCTGGGTCAAAGGTCAACGTGGTCTGACTGTTTCTGATAGTGCACAGATGATAAACATGCCGTGTGCTTGAATTCTTTAGTCATCACACTTTAATTATTATTCATTGTGATAATGTTAGAAACATCACCTGCAAGCGCAATATCTCTCTCTCTCTTTTTTTTTTCCTTTTTTTTTTTTTTTAAAGTACAGACGGGTAAATCGGGGATAATGTTTAAACTCCGTGCAAATACTGACAGGACAGCGGTCAATCTGAACAGTACAACAAACACAAACAAACCCAGTAACCTTGTGGTTGTAAAATTGATGCATTATATATTTGTCATTAGACATTTTAAAATACATAAATAAAACATGCAATAAAAAATGCACAATATACGTTAAACATAATGGAGAAAATAACACTGATAATAAAAACTAAAATGTTAAATATATCAATATTATCAAAATAAATATAATAAATACACATATAACACTATTTCAAATGAAAAATATATAAATCTAAATAAAGTATTTAGACATGTTTGTTTTTAGTTTTATCTTTAATTTTCTTGTTTCAACTAGTTCTTTTATTATTATTGTTTGAATTATTTATTTGTATTCAGTAGCATTTAGGCATTTATACTGTTTTATTTATTTATCCATTTGCATTTATTATTATTTATCTATTAACATTTTTCACTTATTTTATTTATTTAATACTTGTGTTTTTTAAAATGATTTTTTAGTTCATTTTTATTTGTCAATTTTTATCGTTTTAGGCATTTTAGGGGGGTTTAAACTTGTGAGCTCAGCAATATGGTTAAACTTTAGATTGCTATATTATCTCCACCTGTGTATCACAGCATTCATTATGTAACTATTTCTCAGTGTATCGTTATTGTGTGTTTATTTCACAGCTGAGCGCTGCTACGACACATCAGTCGGCGCATCGTACGTGGTTGGGCAGACGTGGGAGAAACCTTATCAGGGCTGGATGATCGTCGACTGCACATGTTTGGGTGAAGGGAATGGGCGCATCACCTGCACCTCTAGGAGTGAGTGACGCATCACGTTGTCGTTATTTTGTCATTTACATAATTTATGTCACTATTAATAAAGTTCCCTTGAGGACCATTTTCAAGTTAGAATTGTTTGCTACATTTGTTAGATCATTTGTTAGATATTTGTTGAATATATATGCCTAGCTACACATGACTAGCTATCTATATTTCATACTTCAATGACAGATTCTTACACAGTGTAGCTAGTTTTAGCTCATTTTTTCTTAAAGATTAAAACATATAGATATATAAATAAAGACATTTTGTTCAATTACTAGAGGTGTATATATATACGATACAAGGTACAGCTAGAAAATAACTAGGAAGCCTTTTTCTGCCACGAAGAAAAATTTTTAAAAAGGTAATTGTGACTTTATATCTCAATTTTTTTCACAATTTTTTTCACTTTTTTCTCACAATTTTGAGTTAACGTCTTACAACTCAGAATTTTTTTCTCACAATTTTTACTTAACGGCTCAAAATTCTGACTTTTTCCTCACAATTTTGAGTTAACGTCTCACAATTCTGAATTTTGAGTTTTTCTTTTAATTTCACGGAACTAGTCGCATTGGTAGCTATGATGGATGAGTAAATAGCATCAGTAATAAATCTATATAATTATTCTGTCCATATATAGCAGCACATATATACTGTAGATGCGTTATATGTGTTGCAATATTCCCTTAATTAAAAACATAATAATAATATTGGTCAGTAATAATATCGTTGCTGTTTCAGACCGCTGTAACGACCAGGACATGAGGAAGTCGTACCGTATCGGCGAGACGTGGACCAAAGTGGACTCCCAAGGCCGTGCGCAGCAGTGTGTGTGTACAGGAAATGGACGTGGCGAATGGAAGTGTGAGAGTCACACGTCTGCGCAAACGGCCCTCGGTGAGTGCGATACAGGTAACGGTATGATTTATCAAAATCTTTCTATCCCAATCATTTCCTCATTAATCCCTCAGATCAAACAGTGTGCTCAATGACTTAACATACACTATATTAACTATATATGACTGACCATGTCTTTTTATTCTAGCATAAGGAGTTTTAGCAAAAGGGTCTTATCCACATTTTGCTGTTTTTACAGCCCAAGAATTGTGGTTTGTAACTGTACTTTGGAATTTAAATTAAATAAACCCATCATTTTGGCTTCTATGCAAAGTAAGTGTGTATATTTGTATTTTAACTAAATTATAGGGACAAATATGGGTCACAAACTACTAATCTTTAAGCTTTTTAAGTTAACAATTTGTTTGTTTGTTTGTTTTTAGAAAATAATCAATATTGCTTGCATTTATTTAAAGATTTTTTTAATAAATAAAAAATATTGAATGCTTCAGTTTTTCTGGGGGTTTTTTTTTTGACTGGGCATTACTTGATTTAAAAAAAATGTATTTAATTCATTTATGATTTAATAATAATTTAATACTTTATTTAAAAAAGATTTTTATTATTGTTGTTGGTAATGTAGGTATGTGATTTTATATTTGTACAATTATTTATAAAACTGTAAAATAATTGTTAATTATTATTATTATACTTAAATAATAAAAAAAAATCATTTCAAATGTACTCCAGACACAAGTCTGAAACTCTGGTGAAAAATGTCTAAGGTGACTTAAATTGGTTAAGTGAATCAAATATATGTACAATTATAATTTTCTTTTTATAATTACATATATTTTAATTCTTTAACTGCTTTGATTTCTACCTAGGCTTTTCCTTTTTTGGTTAATTTGACTTTGTTTGAATGGTGTAGCTTCCCAATGCTATGCTTACATTTTTGCTGCTGTTTGTTCTTACCCTGGTATAATTGCTGATAGGTTCAGGCTCAGGCTTGTCCACTCAGGTCAAACCCGTCACTCACCAGCTGAACATCCTGCCCGAGCTGGCTGAGATCGGTACGTGTCAGACTGGATCTGGCACCATCTACTATGACGGCATGCGCTGGGTCCAAACTCAGGGCAGCCAGCAGATGATCTGCACCTGCGTTAACGGAGGCATCGGCTGCGAGGAATGGGGTACGCCCGAATTTTATCTTCACTTTAATCATCACAACACTTATGGTCAATGGAACAACAATTTTCCAACCCTTTTTTTTTTGGGTTCAGGATCACTAACAAACAAGACCCTTAACTATTACAGAGATGATGGTTAAGTCATTTTGAAGTGAGAACCGTGAGGTGAAATAAACGTGTTTGAGATATGGTGCAGTAAACACTACAAAACCTCTTTAAACCTCATCCAGAAACTTGCGTGCTGTTTTGATGGAGTGAACCGTACTGGAGTTTTATGACTTGCTGTCATGGAGGCTTCCACATTGGCTCAAATTTTGAATTCCCTTAATTCTGTGTGTGTTTGTGTGTGTGTATCTGTGTGTGTGTGTGTGTGTGTGTGTGTGTGTGTGCGCAGATGGTCAGTCTCATGTGTATGGTGGAAACTCTAACGGCCAGCCGTGTGTGTTCCCCTTCACGTTTGGTGGAAAAACACACTACTCGTGCATCTCTGAAGGCCGAACTGACGGCCAGCTTTGGTGCAGCACCACCTCCGACTACGACACGGATCGGCAGTACTCTTTCTGTACTCAGAGGAACTGTAAGTCAAACTTTGGTCAAACATTTCAACGTCTATTAAACCAGATTTAAGCTGAATTTATAGTTGTGGGTTTGAAACCAGACTTGAGTCAAGTCTGAAGGAATGGGATTTTAGACAGTACTGTAGGTTTGGGATTTAATTAAAACTTGTTGTCTCTTGGTTTTTAACCCAAGACTCATTTGGACTTATTTAAATAGATGCATAGTTTTAGCATTGGGATTTGAATCGCTAGTAACACATCGATTAGGACTGGCCATAAAATGACTGCTTTGGTGTTTTGCCAAAATTCTTAGCTTTGTAATTGAACCAGCAAGAACCCAAGCTTTGGGCCTTAAATCACAGCTTAGGGACTAGAACTAACATTTCCCATTTGGTATCGGACCTAATATCACAACTTTGGAATTGAAACTACAGATTGAGCTTTGAGATTGGTCCTAAACTCCCAGCTTTTGGGATTGGACCTAAAGTCCCAGCTTTGGAATACTACCCAAACTCTCATCTGTGGGATTGAAACCAAGGTCTTGGTTGGGTATAATCGGTAAAAAGATCCTAGTTTTGTAATTGGAGCTAAATCTTTTGGGTTTGGAATTGAACTAGGACTGTACATTCAATCCAAACCCAAAAGATGGGAATCTCAGATGGGATATTGGGATTGGACCTTAAGTAACAGCTTTAGGATTGGACCTTAGGTCTTAGCTCTGAGATTAGACCTAAATCCCCAGCTTTAGGATTGGAACTAAAGTCTCAACTCTGGGATTGGACCTAAAGCCCCAACTTTGGGATTAGAGCTAAAGTCCTATCATTGGGATTGGACAAAAAGTCTGAGATTTGGGATTGGACCTAAAAACCCAGCTCTGGAATTGGACCCAAAGTCCCAGCTTTGGGATTGGACCTGAAGTACCAGTTTTAGGATTGGACCTGAACTCGTAGCTTTAATGCAGAGTTTGAACTTTGGAAGTTGATACAAAAATCAAACCTTTGAGATTAAATGGAAGTGCTAATTTAGTTTGCTTATTTGTTTGTTTGGGTTTTTTTTATACTAGGACCTAAATATCAAATTCCTTATCTTTGAGATTCAGCCCAAAGTCCTATTTTGAAGATTCAGCCCAAAGTCCCAGCGTTAGGATTGATCCCAAGATCCCATCTTTAGGACTGAGCCCAAAGTCCCTGATTTTAAATTGAACCCAAAGTCCCAGCGTTGGGATTGAACTCAAAATTCCAGCTTTGGGATTAAATCTTTAGGATGCCACCCCAACTGGACCCACTTACAATTAGCATTTGATTTAATATAGACCCTTAATTTTGGGAACTGACTCGAACTCTTTTTTTAAAACCCAGATTGCTAGTTTTTGGATGAAATCCCATTTAATGTAATATAATCTGTAGGATTCTGATTACTAACAGGAGAGTACTTGCTTGAAGCTGCTGCTTATAGGAAGATTTATACTTTCATTGCAGTGATGGTGACGACTCGTGGTGGAAACTCTAATGGCGCGCTGTGCCAGTTTCCCTTCCTGTACAACGGCCGTAATTACACAGACTGCACAGCCGATGGCCGACGCGATGGGATGAAGTGGTGTGGCACTACAGCGAACTATGATGATGAGCGACGCTACGGATTCTGTCCCATGGCAGGTACGCCGAGTCCACAGTGAACTACGAGCAAGTATAGGGTACACGTGGATGCTAACAGCTGGCTGTACACAGTTTACCTGCGTAAAGGCAGTATATTTGATTTAGACTGGATACTAAATACACACTCTAACAGGCATGATGGGACACAGCTGGCCAGCCAGACTCTTGCACTGAATCATCCTTTTTGTCTGAATCTCTGCCATGAGGTTTGGTTTTATAGACGCAAATAGCTTTTTCATGAAGGCAGCCACGCCGGAGTCCAGGTCGTCAAAACCCGAGTGCAGGATTTAAGGGTCATTATGTAATTATGAGAGGGAATCTTTATGAGCGCATAATAATTGGCTATAACTAGTCGCTGATTTGTAGCTGTCTTGGCCAGAGCTACATGATTTTTTTCTTTCTTTTTTTTTTTTTTAAAGAGAACACGCTGAGATTTAGATGAGAACGAGATCAGAATCTAACACATGCACACACAAACACAAAGTACATAGCTGATATAGGACTTTGGTTTTAAAAAAAATTTAATAATAAATGATGGGATTAAAAAAGCATAACATACGGTACACTAATCTCACTGAAATTCCTTGTGTTCTCCAGCTCATGAGGAAATTTGCACAGTAAATGACGTCATGTACCGCCTGGGGGATGAGTGGGACAAGCGCCATGACACCATGGGTCACATGATGCGCTGCAAGTGTGTGGGTAACGGCCGGGGCGAGTGGAGTTGCGTCGCCCACTCACAGATTCGAGGTGCAAACCCAAACCTGATTCTGTATTTAAATTGATTCTATAGCTAACAAAAACAGCTCATTTAATATTTGTTTAGCATTTGTAGCTACCTTAACACAAATGTTATACATGATTCAATTCTGTAGCTAACTAAGTACTAAGTATTTTTTGTTTACCTTAACCCAAAATTATTTGTATATTATCGTATTTATTTCTATTGCTATCATAGCTTAAACTTTGTATATTATTATGTAGCCACAAAAATCCAAACTTTGTATTTATTTCTAGTGCTATCATAGATTAAACTTCAGGTATTATTTTTTAGCTACTTTAAGCATATTTATTTCTATAGCTACCATAAAACTAATTTAGTTCTTATTCCCATAGCTACCATAGCTTAAAGTTTGTATTGTTTCATTCCTACCAAAACCCAAACTTCTACAGCTAGACTGTAGCTACTACATCCATGTACATGCATTGAAGTCTATATCTACCTTTAACTTGAACTTTGCAAATTATTTTATAGCTTATATTCGTATATTTTTCTATAGCTACTGTAACTCAAACTTTGTATAGATACTGTAATACAAAATTCATGTATTATTTTATAGCTGCATCACAAACTTTGCATTTATTTTTACAGCTAACATAGCTTAAACTTTCTGTATATAATAGTATTAATTTTTATAGTTATAGATAACATAACCCAAATATTGTATTTATTTCTATAGCAACTGTTACCCAAGCTTTGTATTTATTCTCATAAATATAGATACCATATACTCAAACTGCATATTTTTATTTCGCTAACTATAGTTACTCCGAATTTATTTCTATCACTATAGCTACCGTAACCCAAATGTTGTATATATTTATTTAACTGTAGCTACTGCAACCCAAACTTTGTATTTATTTCTAATAACTATGGCTTCCATAACCCAAACTTTGCATTTCTTTGTATAACTGAACCTACCATAACCCAAACGTAGTAATCATTTTTATCACTATACCTTATGTAACCCAAACTTTGTAATTATTTCTATAACTGTAGCTTCCATAACTTAAACCTTGTATTTATTTATATAACTGTAGCTTTCATAACCCAAACTTTGTATTTATTTATATAACTGTAGCTACTGCAACCCAAACATCATATTTATTTCTATAGCTATAGCTTCTATAATACAAATTTTTATATTTATTTCTAGAACTATAGCTACTGTAGCCTAAATTTAGTAAAACTTCAAAATAACAACGATGAAGTTCACGCCACACCATTGTTTCGAATTCAAACAAAACGTAACACAGTGTTTTTGGCCATCAGATCAGTGTATTGTAGACGGACTCACATATGAAGTGGACCAGACGTTTGACAAGCGCCACAACGAGGGCTACATGATGAACTGCACGTGCTTCGGTCAGGGCCGTGGCCGCTGGAAATGCGACGCTATCGGTAAGATACACTCACTCCTCGTGTTCTTTATCATTTCCAGCGCCTGGAGACATTTTCACGCCAACCAGAGGTTTTCTTGCGCTGAGAAGTGCCTTGTTTAATTTTTTTTTTTCTTCTTCTTGCTTTTTACTAACATTCTAGAGAATAAAAGCTTACAGCTGTGTGGACTCAGACAGGAGGAGAAGTTTGAGAGCTTCTTTTGAAAATGTGCCAGTGCAAATGTTTCCCAGCCAGTTTGACAGCTCGAGGGGAAAAAAATAAGAGCATCTGCACTTTAGTAATATAAATATTTTCCAATCCTCCAGATCAGTGCCAAGAAGCCGAGACGAAAGTGTTCTATCAGATCGGTGAGACATGGGATAAAGTGAGCCACGGCGTCCGATACCGGTGTACCTGTTACGGAAACGGCATCGGAGAACATGCCTGCGAGCCTCTCCAGTCCAGGGGTGAGTTATAATGTGTACAATAATAGCGAAAATAATAACTAAATAACAGCTAAACAAAGGAAACTGTGGGAAAAGTGTTATGTTACAGAAGTTAAAATCTAGTGAGGGTTAATAGAACATAACCAGCATTCGTTTCTTCAGTTTCTGTGTAAAATGGGTGGAGCTAATCGTAGGTCGATGGCGCTCGTCTCTCCCACCAAGCTAATAGTCTCGTACAGATGGCTGTCAATCAAGCATGCACATTAGAATATTCAGCCACCCCCATTCTATAGCTACTACTGCATTAGTACATGTCTGATTTTTTATAATTTTTTTTAAAATAAAAAATCCGATACACACATTCATACTGTAGGGATGGGCATTTTTATTTCAGTGTAATGGAGTGTATTAGGTCAAGTAGCAGCTTGCCAGTTTTACTCCTCTTGCTTGATGGATGGAACTTGGTGTCTTAAATGATTAAAAGCGAAGGCCAAAGTTTGACACTCTCGAAACAAAAGATTCAGAGTTTCCTTCAGTATTTTTCAGGAAATATGCTTCACAGGAAGCTGGATTCAGAGAGGAGAGGGAGACTGGAAAACGTTACGTAAAACACGTTTGATCTACAGTTTGGACCCTATTCAGGTGTTGACGCTGTGAGTCCATATCCAATGGTTAATCAGAGTTTGTCTCGCATATAAAGGGTCAGCTGATCAATCATCTTCCCCTTTGATCACATCTTCAGAGTTTTGTTAAGGAGAACGTTTCCTCACATCTTCGTCGACCAAGCTGTTATAAAGAACTTTTGGGATTAGTTTATTCAACAAGTTAGACCTTGTCCAGACGTACATTGAAGCACAAGGTGCTGCCAAACTGTGCTCAAACTCAAAGGTCATTTTTTTTCTCTCTGTTTTTTTTTTTTCCTTTTAAATTCGTGTTAACTTCATTACATTGCCAGAGTACTGAGAAGTAACTATTCGTGAAAGGAGGTAGAAGGAGGGATGAAAGATGGAGAAAGAAAGAATAGAAAGAGGGAAAGGCAAAAGAAGGAAAAAAGGGTTATGGGTGAAAGAAAGAAAGAATGTGGGTTTAATAATAAAGTAAGAAAGAAAGGTTTTAAAAAGGAAAGAAAGAGAGAATGAGTAAATAAGGACTGTAGTAAACATGAGAGAAAGAACGAACGAAAGAAAGAAGGAGAATGGGGTTAAAGAAAGAAAGAGAGGTTTTAAGAAGGAAAGAAAGAGAAGAAGTAAATAAGGACTGTAGTAAATATGAGAGAAAGAAAGAACGAAAGAAAGGAGAATGGGGTTAAAGAAAGAAAGAGAAAGAAAGAATGAAAGATTTTAGGAATGAGAGAAAGGGGTTGAATTAAATTTTAAGAAAGAAAGAGAATGGGGCTAAAGAAAGAATGAAGATTTTAGGAATGAGAGGAAGATTTAAAGAAAGAAATGGGTGGTATTGAATGAATTAATGTTTTTTTTTTTAAATGGATGGTCTTAATTAAAAAAGAAAGAGAAACAAAGATTAAAGAAAGATTTTAAGAAAGAATGAACATAGGGAAGAAAGGGAGAGAGAAAGAATCAAATAAGGATTGAATAGCAACTAAGAAAGGATGAATATAAAAAGAAATAAAGAAATATGGAAAAGAATTGAGGCTAAGGAAAAGAAAGAAGGTTGGCATTAAGAAAGAAAGAAAGAGTTTAAATAAGGACGAAAGAAAAGAAGAAGTGTGGTGAAATAAAAGAAAGAAAAAATATAAGAGAGAATGTAAGAAGAGCCAGAGGGGTGTGGCGTTCTCCACGGAGTCAGAGGGAGTGACGTCCTCCACAAACCCAGAGGGGGACGCGATGTTGTACACGAAGCAAGAAGGGAGCGCGATGCAGACCGCAAAGCAAGGGGGAGGAGCGGCATCCTGAGTAGAGCTGAATGACATCCTCAAAGGTGCGAGGAGGCGGAGTGATGTCCGAGGCAGAGCAGGGAGATGGAGTGACTCCCAAGGCGAAGCTGCAATCTGTAGTGGCATCTTCTGCGGGGCAGAGGGGCAGGGGAACACCCCCAGTGAAGCAAGGAGGCAGAGTGACATCCAAAGTGGAGCAAGGAGGCAGAGTGACAGCCGAAGTGAAGCCAGGTGGCGTACTGGTGTCCGAGGCAGAGCAGGGAGACGGGCTGATGCCTATGTCGAGGCTGTGGCATCTTCTGCGGGACAGAGGGGCAAAAGAATTCCCCTAACAAAGCAAGGAGGAAGAGTGACTCCCTCAGCGGAGCAACGAAACAGAGCAACGTCCTCAGTGGGGCAGGGAGACCTGGAGCCCCCCTCCAAAAAGAATTCTCAGAAGAGGTGCATGACATCGGGCCTAGCCATAAGGTGGTCTAGAAGGGCCCCAATCTGTTCTGTTTATGCTGGAGTTGCTCACTCTGGGCCCTCACGCACTGAAACATATCTGCTGCATCCATTTTAGGTCAACCTTTCTGTCACGCAAAACCCGGCTTAAGACTTTATAACCAGCTAACTACAAATCTAGCTCCAGTTTGAATCCATAATAAAGATTTATGACTAGGTTTGTTGTAACCTAATACTAAATCTACGGTTCTTTATCTTTGTCCCACTAGTTCCAGTACGCGTGACCATCACGGAGACAGGAAACCAGCCCAACTCGCACCCCATCCAGTGGAACCCACCAGCATCAGCCCACATTACTCAGTACATCCTCAAGTGGAAAGTGGTAGGTTCACACTAACGTGGTTTAGTTTGATTGACATGCCATGTAACAACCCCATGTAACCAGGTCTCTAAATCCACAGAAAGTGCGGTATTTGTAGTTACACAGTTTTATTATGGGATCCCTCAGGGTTCGGCATTTGGACCGGCATTTTTAAAAATATATATATATTTATATATTTTCCATGTAGAATATACATACTGAAGCCTGATTTTTAAATCTGTACTATTGCTCAAATTGGACAGGGAAAATTTCGCTTCTGTACACAAACATGTGAAAGAGATATTTGCATAGAGGTACAGGAGTACAGGACGTTACGTGTTATCATGCGCAAACAAGCACACAGTCCTTGAACTTCACACACATGAGTTAGGAGAATTAAAGGCAGTTTGGATGTAAAGAGGACTTGGAGTGTTTTGTAAAAGTTTAGGAGAGGTGCATTATTTCAGCCAGTGTTTGAAGTTTTTGTTGGACAAAACGCTTTTTCCTCTTTTAAATTCGAGTTAGCTTCATCAGCTATTTGTAAGAGATTAAAAAGAAATGAGAAATGAAAGATGAAAAAAGAAGAAAAGAAAGGATTTGAGTTTAAAGAAAATGAAATGAAAGAAATAAAGGTAGGATGGGGTTAAGAAAGGAAGAAAGACATGAAGCAGAAAGAAAGGAATTGGGATAAATACATGAAAGAAAGAAAGAAGAGAAAGGTAGGATGGGGTTAAGAAAGAAAGACAGGAATTGGAATAAATGAGAGAAAGAAAGAAAGAAAAAGTTGGGGTGAAAGAAAGAAAGACAGGATTGGGTTAAGAAAGAAGGGAATTGGAATAAAGAACGAAAGTGGAAAAAGTAAGCAGGAATAGAAGGAATGGAAGAAGAAAAGTAAGGGATTCAACAGAGGGAAGAGTGTAAAAGTGAAAGAGAGAGAAGATTGAGTTCCCAATGCACTTGTGCTGTTGTTGTGAACAGAAGAACACGCGGACTCCGTGGAGAGAGGTCATCATCCCCAGCCACATCAACTCCTACACCATCTCCGGCCTGAAACCGGGCCTCACCTACGAGGGTCAGCTGATCAGCATCCTAAACTACGGTCACAGAGAGGTGACTCGCTTCGACTTCACCACTTCCTCCGGTTCGCGTAAGTCACGCCCCTTTCCTGTCCTCCTCACAGCACTTTGCCATGTTTCCTACACTAGCACTGTAGGAAACAACTTAACATTCAAACTAGCACTGTAGCAAACAAGCTAACACTCAAACTAGCACTGTAGCAAACAAGCTAACACTCAAACTAGCACTGTAGCAAACAAGCTAACACTCAAATTACCACTGTAGCAAACAAGCTAACCCTCAAACTAGCACTGTAGCAAACAAGCTAAACCTCAAACTAGCACTGTAGCAAACAAGCTAACCCTCAAACTAGCACTGTAGCAAACAAGCTAACGCTCAAACTAGCATTATAGCAAACAAGCTAACACTCAAACTAGCATTGTAGCAAACAAGCTAGTGCTCAAACTAGCATTATAGCAAACAAGCTAACACTCAAACTATCACTGTAGCAAACAAGCTAACGCTCAAACTAGCACTGTAGCAAACAAGCTAACGCTCAAACTAGCATTATAGCAAACAAGCTAATGCTCAAACTAGTACCTTAGCAAACAAGCTAATGCTCAAACTAGCACTGTAGCAAACAAGCTAACGCTCAAACTAGTACCTTAGCAATCAAGCTAACGCTCAAACTAGCACTGTAGCAAACAAGCTAACACTCAAACTAGCATTATAGAAAACAAGCTAACGCTCAAACTAGTACCTTAGCAAACAAGCTAACGCTCAAACTAGCACTGTAGCAAACAAGCTAACACTCAAACTAGCATTATAGGAAATAAGCTAATCCCAGAAGTACTATTATAGTCAACTAGCCATTCCAGTAAACTTGTTAACATGTGACGGCATGTTTAAGCCTTTTGCATTTTTCATTTCCAGTGGTTCCTACAGAAGGTGTGACGACTCAGCCCACTCGAGTGTTGGACACGTCTGAATCCATCACCGAGATCACGTCCAGCAGTTTCGTTGTTTCCTGGACGTCGGCGTCTGAGACCATCTCCGGGTTCAGAGTGCAGTACGAACTCTCTGAGGAGGGAGCTGAGCCCACGGTGATCGGTAATGATAACGCTTCATAGCATTATAGTAAACAGGCTAACACACAAACTAGCGTTATAGTAAACAGGCTAACACACAAACTAGCGTTATAGTAAACAGGCTAACACACAAACTAGCGTTATAATAAACAGGATAACACACAAGCTAGCGTTATAGGAAACAGGATAACACACAAGCTAGCGTTATAGTAAACAGGCTAACACACAAACTAGTGTTATAGTATCAAAAACAAAAAAATGCTACTCTGACAGCAGTTTATCGGCTTGTATTTTTCACCGGGTTTTGATGGTTTTTTCAGATCTCCCACGCACGAGCACATCGGTGAACATCGACAGACTCCTGCCAGGCCGAACGTATCACGTCCAGGTTTACGAAGTCGAGCCGGAAGGAGACACAAACCTCATCCTGACCACCACTCAGACCACTGGTACGGCTCAGTTATTTAGCTGTCGTTTAGACCTCCTTCCACTAGGGGGAGGTTTCAGTTTTAGATGCCAAAGCTAGCTACTAGCTAGAGCGTTACTATGCTACTTCGAATGTCCAAACCAATCAGTTTTGTTTGTGCTAGCTGTCAGTTAGGCAGCTGAACTGAAACCGGCGAACTGTCATGTTTGAAAGGAAGATAGTCAGTTAGCTTTCTGATGTAACGTTTTGGAATCGAGTTAGCGGTCGGTTAGCTCGTGAATTACAGTAGCTATGTGCGCTATGTCTGAGGAGAGCAGCTAACGTGAGAGAGGCTAACGTGTACTGTGTGGAATCGTGTTTGTGATTGTCAGCTCCCGATACGCCGAGCGATCACCGAGTTACGGAGGTTAGAGAAACGTCCATCGTGATCTCCTGGACCAAACCACATGCGCCGATCACCGGTACGTTCTGCGCTCACTTATTACAGAAGGGTTCTGTTTATCCGTAATTGTAGACTGGAATTTTATTGTGTGTGTGTGTGTGTGTAGGTTACCGTGTGGTGTACACCCCGTCCATTGAAGGCAGCAGCACTGAGCTGAACCTGCCTGAGACGGTGACCTCGGTGACCTTGGTTGACCTCCAGCCCGGACAGTCGTATAACGTCAGTATCTTCGCTGTGGAGGGAAACCTGGAGAGTGAAGCAGTGGTGCTGCAGGTCCATACGGCCGGAGAGTCACAGCCCGGTGAGAGAGAGACACACACATACACACACGCACACATACACATTCACACACACACACATACACATACACACGCACACACACATACACATACACACACCCACACATACACACACCCACACATACATATACACACACACACACACACACACACACACACATATACACCTACATACACACACACAGACATACAAACACATATACACTAAAGATGCACCGATACTAAATTTCTCAGCCGATACCGATAACCGATTATTCAGAGTGATATCGGCCGATACAGATAACCGATAGTTATGCCTTTTATATCTTATTTTAAATTAATAATAATTTATTCCACAATTCTGAAAGAAATGCATATAAAAACTTTATTCTCTCCATTTCAACAAGTTTTTTCACAGTAACTGGTCTCTTAAACAGAAAACATATACTCTAATTACCATTAACACATTAAATAAATTCTGAAGATTAAAGTGGGGAGGTATACACACATACACACTTCCTTTTCTTTCATCTGTATTCTTTCTTCATTTTGTCACTCGTTAACACTTTCTTTCTTTCTTTCTTCTTATATCCCTTTTTTCTTTTGTAATCTTTCTTAGAAGTTTTCATTCGTTTTATTTCTTTCTTTAATTGTTTCCCTCAATTTTTCTTTTTTCTTTCTTTCTTTCTGTTATTCATTGACTTTCTTATTTCTTTCATTTTTTTACTCTCCCCCTTTCTTTTTTATTACCATCTATTTTTCTTTTTTCTTTTGTTTTTACTCTCTTCTTTCTTTTGTTCCCTCTAATTTTTCCTTTTTCTTTCATTTTTACTCTCCCTTCTTTCTTTCTTTTTTATCCTCTATTTTTCTTTCTTTCTTTGGTTCTTTCTTTTTTTTATTAATTTACTTTCTTTTTCTTTTGTTTTTGCTCTCTCCTTTCTTTCTTTCCCTCTGATTTATTTGTCTTTCTTTTTTCTTTCATTTTGCTCCCCTCCCTTTTTTCTTTTGTATTCTTTCTTAATTTTTTTCATTCATTTTCTTTTTTTTTACTTTCTTCCTTGTTTTCCTCAATTTTCCTTTAACTTTCCTTCTTATTTCTGTCATTTTTTACTTTCTCCCTTTCTTTCCCTCTAATTTTTCCTTCCTCTTTCATTTTTATTCTCCCTTCTTTTCCTTCTTTGTTTCTTTCTTTTTCATTCATTTACTTTCTTTATTTCTTTCGTTCCCTCTAATTTTTCTTTTTTCTTACCTTTTTACTCTCCCTTCTTTCTATATTTCATTTTACTCCCCTCCCTTTTTTTTCCTTTCGAATCCTTTCTTCAGTTTTTCATTCATTAACTGTCTTTCTTTCTTTTTGTTCCTTTCCTGCACTCCTTTCTGGACTGTAACACAGTTCTGCGCATGGGTTCATGCTTTAATTTTTAATATTTTTGAGGTAATTCATACAAATAGGAAATAAAATAAATTGACTTTTGCAGCTTTAAAACTGGTTTCCTTCTTAAAAGCGGCGTTGTGCACCAGGACTCTGTTCCCGTGCTGTATTAAATAACAACAAGGCCAAATCCCAAAATCCTAAAATCCTAAATCCTATCCCAGGAGCAACAGTTAAACATTTTTACACATTGGAAAGCATGATGTAAGCTCGGCATGTGCCGATTTAAATGCTTACCGCAGTAACTACTAATTTCCTATAAGGCGTAACAGCTTTTTTCCCAGCATGCACTGGGCTCACACATACTCCTCTCTTACATGCCGGTGTGCGCCAGGTTTCCATGTGATTCACAGTGTCCTGAAAAAGGAGTGCATTATAGGGCCACAACAGGACGTGTGTGTATGTGTGTGTGTGTGTGTGTGTGTGTGTGTGTGTGAAATTATCAAGAAAAGGAACCAGAAAAAAAAGAACAACACACACACACACACACACACACACACACACACACACTTGCAGAGGAAACTCCAGAAAGGAAAGCAGCCTCCTTGATTTTTTTCTCCATCACTCGTTCTTCATCTCTTTTGTTCTGTTTTGTTTTTGATGGATCTGAGAGACTCTGTTCACATGAACCTTCTACAGCAGTGATGACGCGCTTCTCTGGAGGAAACGCGTTCATGTTGAGGAAAGCTACGTTGATGAACAGGGTGTTATTTGGACAGCATACACTAGGGGGCGCTGATTAGTCTTTTTGTGAGATTCAAACTTCTTATTAGATCAGCTGAGTGAGTGCGTGATGGTGTGCTATAAAGAAAAAGTATTTATTTATTTCTTTCATATTTTCTTCCATTCATTTCATTTCTTTCTTTTGTTTTTACTCTCCCTGTCATTTCTTTCTGTCTTTTGTTTGTTTGTTTGTTTATTCATTTTGTTTCTTCTGTATTTCTTTTTCTTTTTTACCCTGATCTCTTTTGGGGTTTTATATATTTTTAATTTATATATCTTTCTTTCTTTCTTTCTTTATTTCTTTTTTTTGCTTCATCTTCGTTTTAACTTTCTTTCTTTTCTCTTTTTTCTCATTTTCTTTCTTTTTTCTTTCATTTTTGCTCTCCATCATTTTCTTTCTTTTTTCTTTCTTTCTTTTCCATTCTCTTTCTTTCTTTCTTTCTTTTTTCATTAATTTTCTTTCTTTCTTTTTCTATTCATATATAAACAATAAAGCATGACCTGTAACACGCTGAATACCAGCATCACGTTGGGATTGCCCTTTAACGTTGATGTTCATCTGAATAATTTCATGTGACTTCATATGACTCCGCCCTCAGAGGAAGTCCAGGCACCGACCGAGCTGCAGTTCTACGAGGTCACTGACGTGAAGATCACTATCACCTGGACCGGACCGCCCAGCGAGGTGTCGGGCTACCGCGTGACCTACGAACCCGTGAGTTCGGACGGCCACTCGACACAGAGGCCGCTAGCGCTCCCCACCACGCCCAACGCCTACGCTGAGATCACACACCTGCAGCCCGGCACCTTGTACCGTTTCTACGTGTACGCCGTCTACGGTGGAGCTGAGAGCCAGCCGCTGGTGGGCGAGAAGTCTACCCGTGAGTCTGCACATGTTCTCGTATGGTACTTATTCGTTATTTAGACAGTCCCGTTGTTAACCTTTGACCTCTTGTTCCTTCAGGACCTGACGCTCCTACGGACCTGCGCTTCCCAGACGTGACAGAAGACACTGTTCTGGTGGTGTGGTCCGCCCCGCAGGCCCGTGTCACCGGTTACCGCCTCTACATAACCACAGAGGACTCCACCTCTCCGACGCTGCTCAGAATCCGACCCGAAGAGACCCAGTACACCGTCCCGAACCTGCAGCCTGACACGACGTACACCGTCACACTGCACTCAGAGCACGGCAGCACACTGAGCGAGGGCGTCTCCGGAACCGTCACTACCAGTGAGTTCTCAATGAACATCCAGGGGAGGCTATGCTAGCTACCAGAGAGTCTTCCGTTTCCAAACACCTTGAGAAAAGAACATTGTTACTTTCTTTTAGCCATGAGCAGTCTCTGTGGAATTAGCATGTAAACGTTTGTGTTGCGAGTCAGTTCGTGTCATGTCTTGTGGTTTGTTTTTTTCCCATTGCTCAGCTGTGCCAATTGGTAACGCTCCCCGTTTCTCCACGGACGTCACCGACAGCTCCATCATTATCTCCTGGACTCCTGTTCCTCGCTTCAGCTACAGGGTAAATACACAACATCACGTTCGAATTTTAGTTGCAGAGTCGTTTTTTTTTTTTTTATAAAGAATTAACCAACACATCTGAGGAAAACGTTGATCTTCTCTACACATTTGTCACATGGTCTTTGCCTGTATACAAGGTCTTACCTAGCTAAATGATTAGTGTTGTTCATTAGCTAGCATATATGCATTGTTATGTGCTGTTTCCCAGTTGCCGAGCAACAGTGTTGACACAACTCGAACCATGTTTTGATTTGTTTAAATCAGATGTCGGTGAAGCCCAGTCAGGGCGGCGAGGCTCCCAGGGTCGTGACCTCCGACTCGGGAAGCATCTACATCTCAGGCCTGACCCCCGGCGTGGAGTACACCTACAGCCTGCAGCCCATCATCAACGGCCGCAAGCAGGGCAACGCTATCACGCGCAACGTCGTGACACGTAAGAAACCCAGATGAGAAGAGCGTGTAGGACAAGCGCAGGTGCGTATGGTTCGAATGTTAACGCGTGTCTTGTGTCCTTGTTTGTTCTGTAGCGTTATCTCCACCGAGCGATCTGAATCTGGTCTCCAACCCCAACACGGGCGACCTCAGCGTACGCTGGCGTGAGAGCACGACGCCCGGTAAATACACACCTGTGTGTCTGCTGTTACTGTGGATGTTTAATCTTTTTTTTGTTACGTTTAGAAATGCAGTCAGAACTTTTTTGTTTGTTTGTTTTTATTTTTAGAATTTGTCATAGAAGCACAGTAAACTTTTTTAAATTTCTTTTTTTATTTTTAAAAATATTTCATAGTAACGTTTTGGCTTAAAAACATGATCCGATTAATTTTTTCATTTCTATTTTTCGGGCAATTTGTATTATTATTATTATTATTATTATCCCTTAAAAACAGTTTTTGGCAGAATTTTTCCCCCCTTTTACATTTTTTATTCATTTTTTTTCATGTTCAATTTTCCATTTTTTCCCCCTCTGTCTCTTGCTATTCTCATTCGCATTTAAAAAAGAAATATTTAGTTCACGCTTTATTTTTATCTTATATTTTTATTTATATCTTATATTTCTTACTCGTTTTTATCCCCACCCCCTCCCCATCCTCAGACATCACGGGTTACCGGGTGACGTGTACGCCCACCTCGGGGCAGCGTGCAAATTCCCTGGAGGAGTTTGTTCGAGGCCAGCAGACCTCGTGCACGCTGGAGAACCTAAGCCCTGGTGTTGAGTACAATGTCAGCGTCTACACCGTTAAAAACCACATCGAGAGCGAACCCATCTCCTCAGTTATCACGCAAGGTAGTCACCGATCGTCGTCATGCGGAGGCTCTGGTTATGCTAGCGTTATTCCTTACAGGAAATCGTAACATAACAGTGTTGCAGAAGCACAATGTTAACTACGTTTGTATTGCTAATAATTGCGGTGAATAGATTTTACTTACAATTAGCTAGAATTTTTGTTTATAATATAAATTTCCATCAGGGGGGTTAATTCCACATTTCTTAACCATGTTTCCAAAGCGTGAAAAAAAACAAAAACAAGATGGCGGAATGTGGTCTTCTCTCTGAGACTGAACGATGGTGCTAAAATATCCGGTCTATTATTGCGAGAACTTGACAGACGTCTTTCTCTAAACCTTAACGTTTCTATCTTTACTTATTATTATTATTATTATTATTATTATTACTGTAGCTATTGATTAGCTGTCAATCACTTCTGTATGAAGTCTGTAATTCTGGCTGCCTCTATATCTTAATTCATTTTCTGCACTAAATATGATCTTAATTAATTGCATAACATTTAATTGCCGGTCATCATTCTTGTAATTGTTCACACCGTGTGTATGTCGTATCTGTAGTTATTTACAATGTAAGCACTGTTTGTTTGTTGAATTCAGTTCAAATCTCACGCATGCAGTTTTAATTTCCTCTTTCAATCAAATCTCTAATCAGCGCATGATCATGATCTGTTCTCTCCTCTGCTCACGTTTCTGAACGAACTCGGTCCAGACGTGCCGAAGGTGAGCGACCTCGGCTACGTCAACGTCACCGACACCACCATCGGGATTCAGTGGACGCTTCTAAACCACGCCGCCGTTACGGGGTACCGCGTCACGGTACTGGCCGCCGGGGAGAGTTTGCCCATCCTGGAGGATTCGCTGGATTCGGGCACCGGTTTTTATACGGTTCGGGGGCTGGAGCCCGGGGTCGACTACCACATCAGCGTCATCACGCTCACGGAGGAGAGCGAGAGCGAGCCAACAACAATCACGCAGCAAACGCAAGCTGGTGAATTTTATTTAACGTGCTAAGCGGCGGTACAGCGGGGAAACCGGGTCGTTTGGTTAAAAAAAACAACTTTTAAAAAACGCAAACTCGGTGTTGGAATTTGATTTAAATCAGTGGTTTAGCTATTTAAAACAAAAAGAAATGATCAGAAGTCTATTTTACATACAATATAAAATGTTTTACAAACATAATTTTGTTTAAAATGCAAACTTTCATTAAAACACAAATGACTTGGGAATACAAATAATTCAAATTGGAATTCAAACAAATATGAAAATGTTAAGGATTTGAAATAGAAAACAATGTTTGGAATTTCATTGAAAATTTCAAATTTGGTCTTAATTACACAATGAAATATTCGGGTTTTAAATCGAATAAATTTAAAAAAACAACTCCATCAATACAATCAAAGAGTTAAAATTTGGTTTAAATGTAAAGATTTCGATTTTTAATTTAATTTGAGGCAAGTATTAGTTTAATTCTTTTTTTTAAAAATTTATTTATTTATTTATTTATTTATTTATTTATTTAAGTTTGCTTTCACATTGAACCCAAAATGTTTTCATATTGACATCAAACACAATCAGCGATATACATTTTAAATGTTTGGAAACGCAGACAAAAGGTTTTTGACGCTGACAAAACTGGAGTAAATAGCAAACCAGGAGGTTCACTGCGATGTCAAATGTGTTTGGTTTCAACAAAAGGTAAAAATGTTTCAAATCCAGATTAAAGAGTATAGATTAATATTAGATGTAAAATGCAGGGTTTTGATCGAAATTTTTGGGATGACCTTGGACTAAAGGAAACGAGGGTTCGGTTTTAGTTTAAGTTTTTATATAAATAGATACGTAATAAAGACAAGAAAGAAACGCTGGAACTTGATTACGCATGCAATCGAATGGTGTTTTGAAACATTTGAGTTTCTACTTAGCTAAAAAAAAAAGTTAATAAGTTAAAATTTATATGAACACGTTATGTATTTACTTCCCTATTACAGTAAGTAAAAGAAATGAACGTGTACACGTAAAAGTGATGTACATGGTAATTAATACACAGTTAACTAGTACACATCAGAACGTAATTACTACGTGGCTAGTTTTACATTTTATTTATCATTTATTTTCAGTGTGCAGGTATTTCAATTTCCTGGTTTATTCCTGGAGATGAAATTCGCTGAAATAAGGTTGCACTCCTGAACACTCTTTCTCAGGTGTTCCGGCTCCCACCAACCTGAAATTCGGTGAGGTTGGTCCAGACTCGATGCGCCTCTCCTGGACCCGCCCCTCGGTCCGCCAGTCAGAGATCAGCCGCTTTGTGATTCGCTATCACCCGAGCAACGACGACGACAACATTCAAGAAGTAAACGTGGGCGGAGCAACCAGCACCTACCTCCTCCAACGTACGGCCATTTTCGTATTCTAGAACAACAGCTATTATAATAATAATAATAACATTACTAATATGTAAATAAAATGCATTTAAAAGTTAATATATGTGGGATTTTATTTAGCGTATGTCACGCTATATACACCGTATTGTGTTGGATGTCCATCACAGTGTTCCTTGTTTGTTTTGGTTTTTTTGCCCTTTCTCGCTTTGTGTAGACCTGCTTCCCGTCACTGAGTACGTGGTGAGCGTGTCGTGTGTGTATGGCCAGAGAGAGAGCACCCCGGTCACGGGCAGACAGACCACCAGTGAGTCTCGTTTCTATATCTCGAACTGATTTTTTTTTTAGTCCTAATGGAGTTAACATATTGGAGTGCTGATCTTTATGCTTCACTCAGATCTCGACTCTCCCACCGGCCTGGTCTTCTCCGATGTGTTCACACACTCATTCACGGCAAACTGGCAGGCCCCGCGCGCCCCGATCACAGGCTACCGGCTGGCGTACGAGGCGACCAGCGGAGGGCGGCGTCAAGAGGAACGTCTGCCACCGAGCCGCACGCGTTACGCCCTGAACAACCTGCAGCCCAACACACTGTACACGCTGCGCATCTACGCCGTCAGCGGCCGCCAGGAGAGCCAACCTCTCACCGGCACGCAGGCTACCAGTGAGCACAACACACACACACTCATTTATTTATTTAATTTTATTTATTATTTTTATTTTATTTTATTTTATTATTGCCATATTATATTTTGGCCACTTGAATTGAGATATTATTTTTTTAGAACTTTTTAATGTTTTTATATAAATATAACATTTATAATGTTTCTAGTCTCGGATGCTCCCACTGACCTGGAGGTGACCTCATCCACCCCGAACAGCATCACCATCTCCTGGGACGCTCCTGCTATTCCAGTGCGCTACTACAGGATCAAACATGAACAGACCGGTGTGTGTGTGTGTGTGTGCGCGAAATAGGGATTTGAATTAATAAAAAAAAAAGTATGACATTTTGACGTTTGGATCCACAGGAGAGCACGGCTCTGGCCAGGAGTTCACCGTGCCGGGTACAGAGTCGACGGCCACTATCGGTGGCCTGCAGCCGGGCACCGATTACACCGTCACCATCTACGCAGTGACTGGCAGAGGAGACAGTCCAGCATCCAGCACACCGACCATCATCACACACCGCACCGGCAGCCACGGTGACTATTACTACAGAATAACGCGAACACCAAATGATACCCATCCGGGAACCGAGTAAACAGTGAATAATACAGTCTAATACAGAATAATACAGTTGAGGACAGTAAAGACAGAATAATACTAATACAGGAATAGAATATTAACACTGAATAAGGCAGCTCTAGAAACAGAGTTCAAACAGAACATTCAAAGATTCAGGAGCAATGTAAATGTCTAGAGAATAATACTGATCCAGGAACAGCGTTAATAAGAAATAATACAGATAATATAGTTAATACAGATTAAAACTGATCCAGGAACAGCGTTAATAAGGAATAATACAGATAATATAGTTAATACAGATTAAAACTGATCCAGGAACAGCGTTAATAAAGAATAATACTAATGCAGGAAAGCGTTGCTTCAGATGAAGTAAGTGAGCCTGGAACGACATTAATAAAGAATATTGGTCATTCAGGAACGTTAATACAGAATATAATACAAATCCGGGATAAAACAGAATTATTATTAAATAACATGGCTCCAGGAACAGAATAATGTTGAATAATACTGATCCAGAAACAGCTAATAAGCTAATAAGCTAAAAAGTTAATACAGCTTAATACTGATCCAAAAACGGAGATCAAACTGAGGAACAGAGTAAATACAGGATAAACAGTGGATACAGAGGTATTACTAAATAATCATGGGTTAATTCTGATCCAGAAATGGTGTTAATACAGAATAGTACTGGCTTAGCACGATGTTCTTAACTACAAGAGCCAGTTGCGATTTTGTCCACTTGTCTCTTTTCTCCCAGGCGTCCCATCTCCCTCAGATCTAGAAGTGACCGATATCCAGGACCAGGCCATCGTGGTGCGCTGGAGTCCTGCCAGAGGCCCAATCACCGGCTACAGGGTCACCGGGAGCCCCAGAAACGGAGTGGGACCCACTTTCTCCAAGGAGGTGGGACCAGGTGAGTCTCAGCGGATACAATACACACAAAAAATTACTAGTCTTCATGCTGAGTAACAGTCATCCAGGAAACTGAAAAGTACTTTCCTTCTCCACGTTGTCAGATCAGACAGAGTTGAGAATAACGGGTCTGGTGCCGACGGTGGAGTACGTAATCAGCGTGTATGCCATCAGCCGTGATGGAGAGAGCACACCGGTGGTGGAGAAAGCAACTACCATCAAGCGTGAGTAGACAAACCTGACCTTATTTGGACGAGAAGCGTCGTATTTGTGGGGTCAGATAAAGGAAGCCCGTAATTCTGGTCAATGGCCAATGGATTCAGAGTTTAAAAGAGAAGTATGGTGGACAGGGCTACGTTACTATAAATACGCTACATTAAATATGCCAAGTAAAAAAAAAAAGACAGATTAAAACTGATCCAGGAACAGCGTTAATAAGAAATAATACAGATAATATAGTTAATACAGATTAAAACTGATCCAGGAACAGTGTTAATAAGAAATAATACAGATAATATAGTTAATACAGATTAAAACTGATCCAGGAACAGCGTTAATAAGGAATAATACAGATAATATAGTTAATACAGATTAAAACTGATCCAGGAACAGCGTTAATAAAGAATAATACTAATGCAGGAAAGCGTTGCTTCAGATGAAGTAAGTGAGCCTGGAACGACATTAATAAAGAATATTGGTCATTCAGGAATGTTAATACAGAATATAATACAAATCCGGGATAAAACAGAATTATTATTAAATAACATGGCTCCAGGAACAGAATAATGTTGAATAATACTGATCCAGAAACAAAGTTAATACAGCTTAATACTGATCCAAAAACGGAGATCAAACTGAGGAACAGAGTAAATACAGGATAAACAGTGGATACAGAGGTATTACTAAATAATCATGGGTTAATTCTGATCCAGAAATGGTGTTAATACAGAATAGTACTGGCTTAGCACGACGTTCTAAGTGATTTTGTGATTTTGTCCTCTTGTCTCTTTTCTCCCAGGCGTCCCATCTCCCTCAGATCTAGACGTGACTGAAATCCAGGACCAGGCCATCGTGGTGCGCTGGAGTCCTGCCAGAGGCCCAATCACTGGCTACAGGGTCACTGGGAGCCCCAAAAATGGAGTGGGACCCACTTTCTCCAAGGAGGTGGGACCAGGTGAGTCTCAGCGGATACAACACACACAAAAAATTACTAGTCTTCATGCTGAGTAACAGTCATCCAGGAAACTGAAAAGTACTTTCCTTCTCCACGTTGTCAGATCAGACAGAGTTGAGAATAACGGGTCTGGTGCCGACGGTGGAGTACGTAATCAGCGTGTATGCCATCGGCCGTGATGGAAAGAGCACACCGGTGGTGGAGAGAGCAACTACCATCAAGCGTGAGTAGACAAACCTGACCTTATTTGGAAGAAGCGTCGTGTTTGTGGGGTCGGATAAAGGAAGCCCGTAATATTGGTCAACGGCCAATAGATTCAGAGTTTAAAAGAGAACCATGGTGGACAGGGCTACGTGACTATAAATACACTACATTAAATACGCCAAGTAAAAAAAATAAAAAACCCAGGTTTATCCCAGTTCAACACTTTTTCACCCTCTCTGATCTTTAGCAACGGACAGTCCCACAGATTTGACGTTCTCTGATGTGGACAGCTCCTCGGTGCGCGTGTCCTGGCGTCCCCCACAGGGTCGTGTCACCTCGTACCGCGTCTTCTACTCAAGCCCAGAGACCGGAGAACGCGAGTGGAGTCCAGCGCCGAGCAGGAATGACGACAACGTGCTTCTCCAACACCTGAGACCCGGAACCGAATACAGCGTCAGAGTGATCGCCACGACTGACCGGGGTGCCACCGCGGAGTTGGCGGGAACACACACCACCGGTGAGACACACCGTGTCAAAGAATATGCAAATTAGTCTCCTGGTAGTGTTGCACGGCAGGCATTTACATACTGGATCCTGATTGGCTTTTATATTTTATGACGCAGCAAACACTTACCTACAATAGTACCTCCAATAGTTTTTCTAGCAAATTATGATTCAAAACAGACATCATATAATAATTCACCAATGTGAAAAATAAAAAGTTATACACACCACTGTAAGTCTTCAACACTAGAGAAAAACAATCTGTCACTTAATAACCGTTTCTTTCTATATACTCCACCCCTCGCAGTTGTCCCCGCCCCCACCAACATCCAGTTTGGAGACGTGGGCCCCTCATCCTTTGTGGTGCTCTGGAGGGCACCAGGCATCAGGCTGAATGGATACCGTGTCCTCGTGAAGCCCAAAAACAACATCGCGCAACCGAAAGAGCTGAATGTAGCTCCCGATTCCATGCAGGTCACCGTCACTGGACTTCTGGTATGAAAAAAAATCAATAAATAATTTTTAAAAAGTGAAAGCTTTTACAATACCTGATCCAGTTGAACTCATTCGTTTGAACGCACAGACTGTTTCCAATCACGAAAGGTCGAAACTGTTTATATACGCAAGGTAGAACTGTTTACTGCTTTGTGTCTCCAGGTGTCCACGGTGTACGAGGTGTACGTGTACGCGTTGAAGGATTCGGTCAGCAGTCCACCGCTCGTTGGAGAGGTCACTACAGCCGGCGAAGGTGAAGAAGTTTATATAATAATGCTGTTCATGTCAATAACTATAATATTAGTAAACATTAATAAAATGGTAATCACCAGGGGCCAAGCACTGATTTTCAGATAGACCCCCTAATGATTTGCAGTGATTAGCTGATAAGTTCAAACATTTAACAAATGTGTTCGGTTGTTCGTTTAGAGTAGAAATAATTTGCTAATTTGATTGGCTGTTTGAAGCCAAGGTCATTTTCTGTTATTATTATTCGGTTTTTTGTTTTTTTTAGGATTTTTGGTGTAGAGAAAGCATACCAGATTGGGGAATTGTGACAGTTTTTTTTTTATTGTGTTGTAGCACCTCCTCGTGGACATAATTCACAAAATATATATTACTGACCTGTAGTAATGGAACATTTTGATAGGATCAAATCTCTGAGCGATTAATGATTTCAGTTTTTGGATTGAAATACTACACATCAGATTTCACACACAGAAACCTACATCACCGAAACACTGTGAGATGTGGACTTGAAGCATTTTACAGGGTTTGAAATGTTTGAAATGTTTTATAAGGTCTGATAAACAATATACCCGGTAATATCGGCTTCCTAACTAGCTAATACAACAGGCTTTAAGAAGGTGACAGAAGGGAAATGACTAGGGGAAGTGGACATGGGTAAACAGTGTGAAACATTTAACCTTAAGAGTCATTTAACCTGTCTCTGATTGGCTCGGCAGACATCAGCCCTCCACGGCGCCCTCGCATCAACGAAGTGAAGGACACGAGCATTACGCTCAACTGGCGCGCCAAGATCGAGCCGATAACAGGCTTCTTAATCGAGGCCACGCCTATATCAGGAAACTATCCAACCATCAGGAAGGAGATTCCAGGTGAACATCGCAGTGCCGTAATTACAGGTAAAGTTTTTTTTTCCTCATTTAAAGGGATAGTTTGCTTATGTTAATACTAAAGTAACTAAAAGTAAATAAGAACACACACACACACTGTGTTTCAGGTCTTCATCCTGGCACCGCTTACAAAATCAACATCTACACCTTGAACGGAGACAGACGCAGCGCACCCTTCACCCTCAGCACCAACACAAGTACCATACCACACACACACACACACACACACACACACAGCTTTCACATTTGATTCCTAATAAATACTCATTTGAAAAAAAATCTTAAAGCATAACTAGCTTCCTTATCAAAATTTCAAAACCAAAACATTATAAGCTTCAGTGCTAGAAATCTCATTTGGTTGTCCATGTTCTTGACTCAGCGTGTGTGTGTGTGTGTTTTCCCCAGTCGGTTCGTCCCTCCAGCCCCCCACTGACCTCAGGTTCCAGGCTCTATCTCCGACCTCCATCTCCTTTAACTGGCAGCCTCCCACCAGCCACATCACAGGATATTACATCACCTACGAGGAAGAAGGAAGCAGCCCACGTGAGCTCACGCCACGCCCACACGCCGGCACCAACTATGCCACCATCACAGGTACGTAAACTGGTTCTACATGGTTTTCCATTTCAATATATGAAACACCTAATACACGATATTATACCAATACTCTCTATATTCCCATACAGATGTGATATAGGGTGATGGAAGCAGATGTTTGGTGTAAAGTGTGTGTTGATGTTGTCTCGTGAGGATATTTAGTGCTCGGTGTCGATGTGATTGTAGGTCTGAAACCAGCTACTGTGTACATCATTAAGATCATCGCTCTGCAGAACACACTGAGAAGTCCACCACTGGTGGGCAAGGCCAGAACACGTAAGTACACACACACACACACACACACACACATTTGTAATAAAGGTGTACTCCTTTCCCTCTTTTTTGTTGCTCAGTGGTAAGAGCAGACAAAAAAAAGACGTTTTGAGCCGCTAGCACGATGACTGTTAGCCTCTGCATTACGGCCGGCTCTGTTATATTAAAGCTAGCAACAACGGCTACTGTAACGCTAACAGTTCTGTGTGTGCTACTACATGTGCGATGCTATTGATTTTTCTGCTTTAAATAAAATGTAATCTTACCTTTAAATGGAGGCAAACTGCGGTGAGCGACGCTTAAGATCCTAAAAGGAGAAACGCCTGGATCTCTGTTTCACAACTGAGAAAAATATTTTTTTTAATCTAATATATAAAATTATAACAGCCATTCACATTCTGATTTTGTCCCCATTGAAATTAATGTTCTGTAAGGTCTTAGCCACCGACTTCCTGTATGTAATTGTCATACATTGAAGATCATTTAAACTGCACTGGCCCCGCTCGCCTACACCCGAACAACCACTTTAAACACCATAGCAACCACCCTAGCAACCACCAGGAATAATTTGGTTCATATTACACTGTTTTTAACAATATATTTCCCATTATGTGGCATTTCCTGAACCATTCTTTTCTCCTCGGGTGGATCTCTGCTAACCGTTAGCCGCTGTTTTATCTCTTCATTCATCTTCCCGCTTTGCTACTAATGGCGGCTTTTCTGCTCTCAGAGGAATCGCTGCTGTTACCGCTGCCTATACCTCCGCGCCACAACACCCTCGGTCCGCTGGATGTGCCCGAGACCGACATCGTGGTGAACGTGGTGGGTCCGACTGTGCAGCCGAGACCAGGCGAGGGCGGCCAGGGCATGGAGTACACCGAATACAACAACCAACCCACTCTGCCTCACAGCGGGCACCGACCGAACCCCTACGTCCCCGGGACGGGCCAAACTCTCATCTACGTGCCCGCCCCGGGGCCGGACGGCTCGCGAGTGCCCAAGGTGGTGCAGCTGAGCGACCGAAACGCTCACGGTTTCACTTTTCCAGAAAATAAGACTGGGACGCCGCAGGAGGCTCAGACTCAGACAACCGTCAGCTGGCAACCTTTCAGGCAGAGCAAAGCCTACCTTGTGACCTGTCATCCAGTCACACAACGCAACGAGAAGATGTTCCAGGTGAGCAAGCCGATAAGAACACACTGTATCTGGACTTTTGGTTGTTTATGAGAAATACAGTTGGATGAAATGTGAGGTGCTGTTATAGAACCTCATTAGCTTTTGGGTGGTACTTCATGATGCATGCGATGGGTGAGTTTTTGGTTAAAAAAAAAAGCTACACATTATTATGAACTGTTTGTTGAACTTGCGGTTTGGTCGCAGTTGCAACTTCCCAGCACGTCCACCAGTGCCACGCTGATCGGCCTCACATCTGGTGCTTCGTACCGCGTCCTCGTAGAGGCTCTGAAGGACGCGCTCAAGTACAAAATCCTCGACGAGGTCATCACTGCCGGTAACACAGGTACAAGCTAAAACATGTCCGTTAGTAAATAGCTCGGTGTTTAAAATCCTTATCATTTTTTAGTCATTAAAATTCTTCAAATCACATTTTTCAATGTAAAAATCTCATCAGATTGTATTTCACACGTGAAATTTCTCCGTCAGATCCAGCAGGAGTTCCAGCCAGTGACGATTCATGCTACGACACCTTAACCGCTACTCATCACAACATAGGGGACGAGTGGGAGCGCATGTCCGAGACCGGCTTCAAGCTGTGGTGCAGGTGCCTAGGCCTGGGCAGCGGCCATTTCCGATGCGACTCCTCCAGTATGTACACGAATTAACTTCAAACTGAGATGAAATTACGCTACAAACAAATTCTAAATAGAAGTTCTAGATAGAGATCATCAAACATGATTGGCTCTTATATCTTACGATGCAGTAACATAATGTAAATAAAATGTGTTTTTATTAAAATGACCATAAAACCATTCCAGAAACATTAAAGATGTCCTACTGCACCCTGAACCCAGGTCCGAAACGTGAAGTGGACCCTGATAAAGTGTTCTGTGTGTTTTGCGTGATGTTGCGTTCTGTCACTCAGAGTGGTGCCATGACAACGGCCACAACTACCTCATCGGTGAGCGGTGGGAGAGACGAGCAGAAAACGGTCACATGATGAGCTGCACGTGCCTCGGCAACGGCAAGGGAGAGTTCAAGTGCGAGCCACGTGAGTGTTCCGACTTCCTCGGAAGAGAAATTACATTACGTTACTTTAAACATTTTTACGGTTTGACATTGAAACAAATCCCACCCACATTCACAAACGGATATCCTGTGGCCCTTAAAGGGTGTGCGAGTGTCTCTAAAACACAAACATGCATTTCAGACCGGGTTTTCTCAGCAACTTATTACACTTTTGCTAAGACCATTTATTGCTTATTGTGTTATTATTTAGCATGGTCTACATATCACAAATCCAGGTTATTTGTAAAGGATTTTGAAAAAAAAATTATTACTGCACCATTAATAATACAGTCACGTGAATCAAAAGAGAAGTTCAGGAACGCTTGTCCTTTGCATTTGCAGATGAGTCGACGTGTTATGATGAAGGAAAGACGTACCAGGTGGGAAACCAGTGGCAGAAGGAGTATCTCGGTGCGATCTGTACCTGCATCTGTTACGGAGGACAGCAGGTGTGAACATTCACCACTGTTTATGCATGACTATGATCATGTTTTTATGCTCTAAATAATACCAAGTGTTTGAGGCTTTTTTGGGGCAGTGTACATTAAGGTGTATGTTCTCATTAATGTCTGTGTTTGTGTGTGCTTGGCATCAGGGTTGGCGTTGTGAAAACTGCAAAAAGCCCGGGACCGAGATCAATACTCATCTGCTGAAGCCGGTTCGCTACGGAGATGGTATCGCCAAAGTGGTACGTTTTGGATTTTAAAAAATAATAAAAATTTAGCACACTGCTGTAAGCAACACCTGGAAAATAGCAGGTCATGTATATTGAAATGTTTACGCTCTGTAGTTCTGCTGCATTATATATGATGCCAGTCATCTTTTTCTTTCCAGAATATCCACTGCCCAATCGAGTGTCTCCGGCCGGATATCCTGGCCGACGCCGTGGCCAATCCCAACCCGTTAGAGTGAAGGGATTCCTGACTTTCACCTCCCCCTCCCCCTCCCCCAATCCTCCCTCCTGTTAACATGGCTCTGATCCAACACGTAACATCTGTGAGACTGTACTAACCCCCCTAGTGCCTTCAAGCCTTCCTATTGGTTACTGCAATCACCGCTACTGCTTCTCAGCCAATCAGAGAAGCCGACATTATGCCATAGTGATTTTCACTGCTTTTAATTGGTTGTGCTGTCGTTCAGGCATATGATGTGCTGTCGTTCAGGCATAAGATTGGCTTTCATCTGTTTATTTTTTTGTTTTTTTTAAATAAAGAACATAAAACATTAAGCTTTAAAACATACACAAATGTTGACAATTTCAGTACAAATGAATAAAATGAAAGAAATCTACTCTACCAGTATTATTTTTTTTAAAAACCTTAACTATAAATCTGCACAAATAATATAAGAAATAAAGCACTGATTTGTGAGAATGTTACATGAGCTTTTAGCACACTGAGCTTTTTTAATTCTTCAGTTAGTTTCTCCCATGGCACGAGTTCGCTCAGAGCCAGCACTGTTTTTAGATCGACACATGATTTTGCTGATCTGTCCTGATTTGTCGAACGTTTTGTGATTTATTTATCCGTTTGGACCCACAAGTGTTTTCATCACATGCAGTTAACAAAGTAATTGTCCTGCTGGTGCCAAAGTCTTCATTACTGTCAAATTCCTGTTTTTAAATAAAGTTTTACAAATAACGTTGATGCATTTGTGCTTTATGTCCTTGATAAATATGAGCAAAGAAGGCTATGAAAATTGTCTTTATTGTTTAAACTTTTGATCTTTTGTTAAAAAAAATGCACAACAATTCTCTGCTCTCATGGATATGAAACGATTACAAACAAAATACAGGTTTATCCCCCCAAAAAAATCTTCGTTAACTATAGGCTTGCCACAATTATTGGCACCCCTATTAATTCATATGAGAAAAATATATTTGAATTATATTCTCATTGATATTTTACATTTTTTAGTACTCCGGGGTGACGGGAACTTGCTCAACCATAACTTTCTGTTTCACAGGGGTATAAATATGAGGTAACACATAGGCCAAATTCCTTTAGTCATTCATAACAATGGGTAAGACCAAAGAATATATGAATGTAAAAATTCAATATAAATCTTAAATGTAAATATAATTGAACTTAAATGTTTAATTCATATGCTAACTGACCCCGCCCTCTCGGCATGTGCATCATGGAAAGACACTGTGTGGTAGGGTTGCCAGGTTTACACCATATTGTGCTACTCATGAAACAAAGTTTATGACATATAGCTGATTTAAAAACAGTCCCTGGATCTTGCATTAAAAAGCTAATAATGAGAATGAAATCAAATCAGTGTCCATTACTCGTGGTGGCGGGGCAATTAACATATGACCAAAACATTTCAATTCTACCTTTATATTTACACTTAAGATTTATCTTTAAGATTTAAGATTATCTTTAAGATTGACACTAAAACTTAAAAGTGTTAAATATAAATGTTAAAGCTTAAGTATAAATAATAAACATTAAATAAACCTTAAACTACATACCCAGTGTAGTTCCCTTTCAAAGAGAACTCCACGTTGTGTGAGCTCAACACTGTGGGAACCCCCTCACTAATGACCGGTATATGAAGCTTGTGTAATATCATGCCTATTTATAGGCCTGCTGTGATCAAATGATGTGGCAATTAAGTGCATTGCGCACCTGTGAACTGCACCGTCAGCCTTATTATTTTCAGCCAAACTGCATGTCGGCCGTTTGTGTAACGCCTGCAAAAAGACTTCATTTCCTCTCTATCTTTTCAACAACAAAAAAAAGAAGGAAAAATAAATCTCTTTACTTTTCTGTCCCTTTAAAAGAAAAAAGCAAAAAGGAGAAAAGTATGAGTGAGAGAGAATTCAGGAAGTGTGTTACGCCTTGCTCCCGATTCATCACGGGGGGACAGACACACTTTCTGTGTGAAGTGTCTAGGGATGGAGCATGCGACAGCAGCCCTCGAGAGGTCTGACTGTGTGCATTTTGAATGGCTTACAATTAGACTCCTTGGCCGAAGGGAGTTGGGTTTCAGAGCCTCGTGGATCTGGTCCAGTCGCTGTTGAGTCAGCCAGCTGGCTCAGGTCCTGGGGATCTTGTATGGATCTGGAAGAAGAGCCGGGGAGGAGCACGGCTCTATCTCTTGCTCTGTCTTCTGGGTCCGGCTCTCCGCTGGATGTTGTAGCTCACGTCGCAACTACTCCTTCCGCAATGGAAAGCCAAAAAAATATATAATAATTTCTCTCTTACTCCGAGGAGTCAGAAGGGTGTGCTAAAAACTGAGAGCAGCTCTCAAGCATATAAAGAGCTGCTTGAAGTGATTACTAAGGCTGGATGAACTTTTGTCTCCCCAGTGAAAATAAATCTTCCTCACACTGCAGAAAACTCCCCTTTTTTCCAGAAGTGCATGACAAAATATCATGACTTTGGGGGAAAGCCATGCATAAGCTGTATTTATAACCCATTGATTGTTTTTTTTTCGGCCGGGGGAAAGAAAGTCACGGCTATTTAGCTATGCTGAAGTTGGAGGAGGGGCTTGTGAGCTACCTCTCTCCATTGACAGCAGGTAATTTAGGGGGGCCAGCTTTGCCATCCAAGCCATGTAAGGCCACCGCGGCACTGGGTCTGCTTGTGGGTCACTGCAGACAATGGCAGTGTTGCAGGCCTACTAAGCAGACCTGCTGAGTGAGCTTGACATACAGTGCATTCAGTCAGTTCCTTCACTGTTGTGTCGAGTTCACCTGGGCCAGCGCTAATGTAAGGGAGGCACAGAAGGTGTGTGTGGCGGCCCACCTCCCACCACAGACAGTCAGGGAAACCGGGCAGCCTGAGAATGGTCATAAAGGCCAAGCAGACAAAGGAGGAGCGGTCCTGAAGGGCCGTGGAGGGATTGAGATTGTTAGGGCAGTTAGCCCCCTGTATTACTGTAGGGCGTCCCCTAGCCAAGGCTAAAGACCATCTGGCAGTGTGGAAACTATTGCCAAATGTGTCTCCATGGGTTCTGTCTACCGTAAAAAAGGGTTACCGGGTCCAGTTCAGAGCTCGACCCCCCCGGTTCAGAGGTATGCTCCCCACAGTAGTCAGCACAGGGCGGAGCCCGATGTTAGTGCAGGAAGTAAGATCCCTCTTGGACAAAGGGGCCATAGAACATGTACCCCATTCTCTGAGGGAGGGAGGTTTTTACAGCCGTTATTTCCTGATCCGCAAAAAAGATGGGAGTATGCGGCCAATTTTAGATCTGCATCATCTGATCTGTACTCTTTGGACACACAGATTCAAGATGCTGATGCCCAAACTTATCGTTTCACAGATTCAGTTTGAGGACGGGTTTGTGACAATAGATCTAAAAGATGCATATATCCATATAGAAATATTGCCCACTCACAGGAAGTTCCTGAGGTTTGTGTTTGGAGGCAACGCATACCAATATCGGGTTCTTCCCTTCGGGCTAGCTTGATCTTCTTGCACCTTCACAAAGTGCATGGATGTCATTCTGGCTCCATCGTGACTTCAGGGCATCTGTGTACTAAAGTACCTGGATGACTGGTTAATTCTAGCACGATCCAGGGAGCTGGCGATTCAACATCGAAATATTGTTCTCGTCCACATGAAGAGCTTGTGGCTCAGGTTGAACCTCAGAAAAGGGCTTATGGCAGTAGCAGCCAACATCATACTGTTGGGCCTATTGCACAGGAGACCATTTCAGTGGTGGCTGAAAAGTTGGGGAGACTAATCAATGTCACGCGGTCATGCTACGTGCTATGAGAATTTGGAGGTGTGCCTGGTTTCTAGCCTTGGGTCACACTCGAGGGGTGTCTCCTTATCGCAAGACAGTAATGACAGATACCTCCCTCATGGGCTGGGGCACAGCTCATGGTCTCTGGAGCAGCCCTCATCTGGAGTGGCATATAAATCACCTAGAAATGCGGGTCATAATTCTAGCACTGAAATTCTTTCTTCCTCAACTGAGAGGTCACCATGTGTTGTGACAGACATGAGTTGTGACAGACAACACAGCGACAGTCTCATATATTGACCACCAGGGAGGATTATGTTCATGCCTCCTGTTTAGGCAGATGCAACTAATTCTTCTCTAGGCAGAGCGAAGGTTTTTGACAGTGAGTGAAATGTACATTCTGGGCAACTGGAGTATAGGGGTAGACATCCTGTTGAGGCAGGGGCTGAGCCCCAAGGATTGGTGACTCCATCCACAAGTGGTTCTGGCATCTGAGGGGCAAGTGGGTCTGGGAAACTGTGGGTCTGGCATCTGAGGGACACCAGCTCATAGATTCTGGTCTCACAACTGAGGTTGTAGAGACCATGTTGAATGCTAGAGCACCATCCATGAGGAAATTGTATGCAACTTTTTGTCGCGTGGTGTGAGGAACATCAGCTAGACCCAGGGAACTGCACAATAGCTACAGTCCTGGAGTTCTTACAAGGACGTTTCTCAGCGGGGTTCATTCCTCCTACAATAAGGGTCTACATGGCCGCTATTTTGCCCAGCCATGCCCCTATTGATGGAGCCTCTGTGGGGCAACATCCTCTAACCTCGAAGTTAGAGGATGTTGCCCCACAGAGGCTCCAAAAATAGGGACCTTTCTGTGGTCCTGGAAAGTCAGGTGCCCCGTTTGAGCCCTTAGAATCAGCCTCTGAGAAGCTTCTGACTCTAAAGGTAGCTCTTTTGCTGGTCCTGACATCTCTCAAGCGAGTAGGAGATCTACAAGCTCTCTCTGTTGCTCCTTTCTGCCTTGACTTTACCCCTGGATTAGCCAAGGCCTTCCTGTATCCTAGGCTGGATCATATTCCTAAAGTGCCTACATCTGCTGCCCAGCCAGTAGTGTTGCAGACTTTCTGCCCTCATCCCTTCCTTACATCAGAACAAGAGAAACTGCACCTACTGTGTCCAGTAAGGGCTCTCTGTACTTACGTCCACCACTCTGGCCAGTGGCATAAGTCAGCGCAGCTGCTGATCAGCTTTGGTGGTGACAGTAGAGGTGGTGCTATGTCGAAGCAGCACATCTTTAATTGGATAGTGGAAGCAATCTCTATTGCTTATGAGACGTGTGGTCTCGCTATGCCTTTGAGCATAAGGGCTCTTTCCACTAGGGGGGTTGCCTCCTCAAAGTTTTTGTCCAAAGGGGTATCCTTACAGGATGTGTACGCTGCGGCGGGGTGGTCTATGCCGCACACATTCATTCGATATTACAGCCTGGATATACATTCAGGCCCGGGCTCAAGTGTCTTGCAGTGACCCTCGGGCTCGGATATTTTTTAACAGGCCATACCCTCAGTATGACGGAGTGGGTATTCTTGTTCCCACAGCGTTGAGCTCATGCAACGTGAAGTTTTCTTTGAAAGGGAATGTCTGGGTTACGAATGTAACCCCGTTCCCTGAGAAGGCAACGAGACATTGCATAGCTTTGTCATACTGAGGCATGCCAGTGAATTGTATCTTCGCTTCAGATAATAGAGGCTGATGGCGTGGTTCACAGGTGCCATTTATATATCAAGTGTTACGTCAGGAGACGTATTGTGTGTGCTCTCTCTCTCTCTCTCTCTCTCTCTCACTCTCTCTATCTCCCCCTGTTCCGCTCTCACAGGTCGCTCCGCCCTGATTCAATGTGCTGACGTGCTGCACAGAGATTGGACAGGAGAAGACTGTGCGTCGTTTGAAAAGGAGGAAGAACGATATGTCGGCAGGGATGTGGCTGTGTGGTGTGTCTATGAGTGCGTGAATACAATTGAGTAGCGAATGTTTTTCCTGGTGTTTGAGTGAAATCGCTTGCTTGTTATATTGTGTACGAGTGAAAGAAGTGAGTGGTAGGATATCGTGTTGTCTCATTCCCCTGTTTTGTCTTGTGTTGTGGCTAAGTGAACGCCTCTATTGTAAATATATCTTATATTGTAAATATTTCTTCTCTAATTATCACAAAAGCTGTAGGGGTTGGGTGCCGTTTATTTTTTGGTCTATCTTTTGTTCGCTGTTTTTGCCTCAGTTAGGGAGTCAGGTTAAACTCTGTATTTTCTTTTGAAATACCTTTTTTGTTAGGTTATTTAAATTGATACGGGACAAGATAGTGACTGTTCTGTTTATTATTTTGGCCTTGCCCAGCCCTGAAGAGATTTGCTTTCGGAGTGATTGTTATGGATTTTTTTTCTTTTCTTTCTTGTAATCATTAAATTTGTACGATATCAAAGATTTGAAAGACGTGTCAACTTCATTATTGTTTTTGTTTATACTTTCTTTTATGTTACACCTTGACCCTCGACCGGGGTCGTAACACAAGCGACATGCTTAATTGCCACGTCACCTGATCACGGCAAGCATATAAATAGGCATGATGTTACATAGACTTTAGATACCGGTCACGCACGAGGGTGCTTCCCACAGCGTTCAGCTAACACAACGTCTCCTTCCCTTCTCAGGGAGCAGGGTTATACGCGTAACCCAGACGTTTTCTGCTGTTGTAGCTCATACACCACAGAATTTCACATAATGTGCATTCAGCAATTTTCTGCTCACCACAGTGATAAGGAATGGTTATTTAAGTTATCATAGCCTTCCTGGTCATTTTCCTCTGACCTTTCTCTTCAACAAGGTATTTATGCCTGCTGAACTGCCTCACACTGGATGTTTTATGTTTTCTACACAATTCTGTGTGAACTCTTAAATACTGTTGTGCATGACCATACCAAGAGACTAGCAGTTTCTGAAATAGTTAATGGCCATCTGTATGTGGGTTTTAAACATACCATTCTAGAGTTAGTCTCCCCTTTGCTGTTATAATAGCCGCCATTCTTCTGGGAAAACTTTCCACTAGTTTTTAAAAGTCTGGCTGTGGGGATTTGTCCATTCAGCCACAAGACCATTAGTAAGGTCAGGCATGGATTGTTGAGCAAAAAGGCCTGGGGCACTGTTGGCATCCCAGTTCATCCCAAAGGTGTTCATTGGGGTTGAGGTCAAGATGTTGTGCAGGACACTCGAGTTCTTCCACTCTAACCCTGGCAAAAAATATCTTCATAGACCTCTCTTTGGGCACAGGGTCATTGTAAGGCTGGAACAGTTTCAGGCCTCTCAGTTCCAGTGAAGGAAACTGTACAAATTGTAATGCTACAGCATACAAACACATTCTATACATTCTTCCAACTTTGTGGCAACAGTTTGTAATAGGCCCACATATGGGTGTGGAGTATAATTTACAAGGGACTGGAAACTTTCCTTTGACATTCTGATTGATGTTGACATGACTGTTGCACATAATTGCTGCAGATCTGTCAGCTGCACACTCTTTCTACAACCTTCCTGTTCTACATACCAAAGGTGCTCGAAAGGTTTCAGATCTGTCGACACTGAGGCCATTAACGTACACTGAACTAATGGTTATGTTCATGGAACCAGTTTAAGATGGTTTGTTATTTGTGACAGGTGTTGGAATTAGACATTATAAAAATGGGTAAAACTGTGGCCATAAAGGGATTCATGTGGTCAGTAACAATACTCAAGCGGTGGCATTTAAATGATACTCAAATGTTAAGAGGTGCCAAGGAAATGTTCCCCACACCACCACCAGTCTGAAGATGACTTTATTGAAGGTGCACTTGCACAAAAAGGTATCCTCCAGGTGATTCTGACTGGCCCCTTTGCATTTATACTCATTCAAGGAAGCTACTTAAATAGTGTTCTGTAGCATTTAGGTATAATTAAATTGTAGTTGAGGATCTATATTTATCAACTCCAGGATGGCAAGTGCTTATTAAGTTACAGATCATTAGTTTCAAAAGCAATATTTCAACACTACCTACCATGATGACAGAGGATATCATTAAGCTTAAAAAGTATGATCTGAATGTAAAACATTTGGACTCCACCTTTCTATCTCCACCCCCTCTTTTACTAATTATTTTAGAGAAAAATAAACTAATCTCTGAGTGCCGCACTTTCTCTCTCAGTGTGAGGGCATGAAAATGGCAGAGGCTCGTATTTCAGTAGATCAATTTTCAGTGGATCAGTTCAGCTGTCCAGTGTGTCTGGATCTCCTGAAGGATCCGGTGGCTATCCACTGTGGTCACAGTTACTGTAAGGTGTGTATTAATGGTTTCTGGGATCAGGAGGATGAGAAGGGAGTCTACAGTTGTCCTCAGTGCAAGGACACTTTCACTCCGAGGCCTGTTCTACACAGAAACAACATGCTGGCTCAAGTGGTGGAGAAACTGAAGAAGACTGAAGTCCAAGCTGCTTCTCCTGCTCATTGTTATGCTGGACCTGGAGATGTAGAGTGTGATTTCTGCACCGGGAGAAAACACAAAGCCATCAAGTCCTGTCTGATGTGTCTGACCTCCTTTTGTGAAACTCATCTGAAACCTCATCTTGAACTTCCTACATTGAAGACGCACACCTTAATCGAAGCCTCCTCAAAACTCCAAGAGAAGATCTGCTCTCAACATGATGAAGTGCTTAGGATCTACTGTCGTACTGACAAAAGGTGTATTTGTTTTTAGTGCATGTTGGATAATCACAAAGGACACGACACTGTATCACTTTCAGCAGAGAGAACTGAGAAACAGGTGAGAACTAGAAATCTTTTCAGAACAAATTCATCTGAATTATTTTTCTTATCTAGAATCAGCTGCTTTAGAGAGTTATCAGATTTAAATTGTGATTGTAATGGTTCATTTCATCAGAATGATTTTAAAATGGTGTATTACATTTCAGTGTGTTGTGTTTACACAAGTGTTAAATGAATTTGTCCTCCTCACCCAGCGTTAGTCATAATCACATCAGAGCACTCAGTGAATTTTGGAGCAACTTAAAGAATTCCACACAAGACTGTAAACTTCAACCATTTAGCTTCCATTAAAATTCACCCACACATCATTTATAACCAGCTGAATATAAGTGATTTGTGCTCAGAGTGAGTTAAAGGAGGAGCAGATGAAATCCCAGCAGAGAATCCAGGAGAAGCAGAAGAAGGTGCAGGAGCTGAAACAGACTGTGAACACGATTAAGGTGAGCAGTGAGCAGAGACAGAGCTACTCCTAGAAACACACACAACATGAACAAACAGTCTTCCAGAGTCCCAGTAACAGAGGGAAGTGTGTGTGTGTGTGTGTGTGTGTGTGTGTGTGTGTGTGTGTGTGTGTGTGCGCGCCCTAATAGTCCCGTGCTCAGACAGCAGTGGAGGACAATGAAAGGATCTTTACTGAGATGATCAGCTCCATGGAGAAAAAGCGCTCGGAGGTGACGAAGCTGATCAGAGCTCAGGAGAAGGCTGAACTGAGTCGAGCTGAACGACTCCTGGAGCAACTGGAGCAGGAGATCACTGATCTTCAGAGGAGAGTCACTGAGCTGGAGCAGCTTTCACACACACAAGATCACATCCACTTCCTCCAGGTAACACTCGCTGTAGTGACGAATGATATTAGTCCTATAAATTAGTTGCCATTCAAAATGACTTAATGTACATCATGACAGCAATGTTTTTAAACCTTCACAACAGTTCCAGCTTTACCTCGGAGTGTAGATTATTAGTGTTAGATAATCCGGGTTTACAGTTCAGCAAACAAACGCTAACATTAAAAAACAGTATCATGTTTTAATATTACATAGTAATGCAGCTGACAATACCTTCTCCTCCTCTGTTCTGTTTTTCTCTCTGTAGAGTTTCCGGTCTCTCTGTGTCTCTTCTGGACGTGAGGATTCACCCAGCATCACCGTCCGTCAACATCTCTCATTTGATGGATTGAGGAATTCTCTCTCAGATCTTAAGAAGAGATTTGAGAAATTCTGTGAGGAGGAATTCAACAAAATCCCTCCACATGGTAAGAGGGGCTGTTCCTGCTGGAGAAACACCATGATGGACGTCTTTACTCACTCAGGAAATATTCACAAGATACACAGAAAGGACTTATACTTTTAACTAAAGACTGATTTAAAATGAATACATTCACTTTATCACTTTAAACTGTTTCCATCTTTTACAGAAGCTGATGATTAATTTTTGTCTTCATCTCTGTTTTGTCTCCAAGCTACAACAGTTTCACCATCAGAGCCAAAGAGCAGAGAAGATTTTCTGAAATGTACAAAACACACACACACACACACACACACACACACACACAAACAATATCCAGCATGCTTACATTTTTCAGCTTTTTTTCAATTTTATTTTAGGTTTCTGTTTTCTGACTCTGGATCCCAAAACAGCACATCATTACCTCTGTCTGTCTGAGCAGAACAGAGCGGTGGCAAGCAGTTGGAACCAGCAGCCGTTCTCTGATCATCCAGAGACATTCAACTTCTATAAGCAGGTGTTGTGTAAGGAGAGTGTGTGTGGACGCTGTTACTGGGAGGTGAAGTGGAGCGGTGTTGGTGTGTACATCTCAGTCTCATATAAAGACATCAGGAGGAAAGGACTGGGTAATGAGTGTGGGTTTGGACGCAACAATCAGTCCTGGAGTCTGCGGTGTTCTTCTTCTTCTCTCTCTTTCTATCACAGCAACATTAAAACTGATCTCAGAGTTCCATCATCCTCCAGAATAGGAGTGTATGTGGATCACAGTGCAGGAAGTCTGTCCTTCTACAGCATCTCTGACACGATGAAGCTCCTCCACAGAGTCCACACCACATTCACTCAGCCTTTATACGCTGGGTTTGGGGTTTATGGAGGAACTGTGAGGTTGTGTGACCCAAAATAACAGCAGATGCAATTAATTTGTCTTTGAAACTTTATGATTGAAACTTTGGTAAATTTGGTATAAACAATTTGATTCTCTAATAAACTCTAATAGAGCCTCACAAAGCTAAAATAATAACTCAGTAACTCGTGTAAATGTGGTAATAGATGAACTAGAAGGAAATATCCACGTTTTGAATAAATGTGTAAATCAGAAATGTTGAATATTTTACTAACTGCTTATTTTTGCTGAGTCAAGTAATTCAGTTCAGTTCACTGAATCAATGATTTGATTCATTACTTACTGATGAGACTCACTTTACCAAGACAACATGACACCAACTCAATGAATTATCCTAGCTAGCTCATTAGCAAGTCAATATGACAGAGTCAGCTAGTTATTACACTCATTATAATTATTATACAAAGTTATTACACTCATTACCAAGCCGTTGTGAGAATAAATCAGCTAATTATAATGTTAGGTAGTGACGGGTTTAGGATCAACCATTCCCTGGTGATTTTGAAGTTCATGACCTCTCATGCCCACTGAGTAAGCCCAAAGACCTTCGCTTCTATTGCCTCAAGTCTTTCTTCTCCAGCCCTCATGATGCAATTACACATGCCTTGCCAAACAATTTCATTGCTTCCTCCAGCCCTATGGCTTGCCCTGTCTGGGCAAATTTAGCCTTGGCTCCACCGCAGCGCCCTACCACTCCAGATCCATCTCCTGTACCCCCTCTTCCGTGTCCTTCACCACCAGCTACTTCAATGCTGGAACAGTCAGCTTACACCGGTTCCCCTTCCCTGGTTAGTCTGTCAGCAGTGTCACAAGTGCTGAGTGCCCATGCACTTTAAGGACGTTCATCTTTATTAAAGGACTTCTGTGATTAATTTGTACTGCTTAGAACACACATGGATCAGCCATAATATTAAAACCACCAGCCTACTTTTGTGTAGGTCCCCCTTGTGCCACCAAAACCGCTCTGACCTGTCGATGCATGGACTCCACAAGGTCTCTGAAGGTGAGTTGTGGTATCTGGCACCAAGACATTAGCTGCAGATCCTTTAATTCCTGCACGTTGAAAGGTGGGCCTTCTATGAATCAGACTTTTTTGTACATCCTATAGACACTCAATCAGATTGAGATCTGTGGAATTTGGAGGCCAAGTCAACAACTTGAACCCTCTATCATGTTCCTCAAAAATGTTTCAGCATGGCAGGGCGTATTATCCTGCTGAAAGATGTCACTGTCTAGGGAATACTGTTGCCATGAAGGGGTGTACTTAGTCTGCAACAATGTTTAGATAGATGTTACAGTACATATCAAATTAACCCACATAAGCCAGGATATAATTACTTACGGATTTCAGCTGGTTCCTTGCCTTCCCTTGCCTTGGAGAACTGCTTTTTCTTAGCGTGTTCAATACTTTTTTCCTGTGTCATTCCACTTAATTACTGTCATATCACAGCAAACCAGTGACTACATTTCCCATACTGCACGGCAGCCTACAAACATGGCCGCCATGGACTGCAATTCCCAGAATGCTCACACACACACACAGAACACTCATTCTAATCACACACACCTGCATCCAACCTCACACACACTCACAACTACAGTATAAAAGAGACTTTGTGAACATTTAGACTTTGCGAAGTATTACGTGTTTCATCCGTATACCAAGCCATTGATCATCGTGGTTTCTGTCCTAGTTTTGATCTTGTTCTAGTCCTTGTTTTGAATTCTTGTTTTGCCTCGTTTAGGCCCGTTTGCTGATCGCCTGATCTATTGCCTATTTATGACCACGTCTATGTTTCACGATTTGGATTTGTCTGCCTGTCTCTCATATAATAAAGCTCTTATCTGCATTTGCAGCTGTCCTCAACTCCATTACGTGACAATTGCACATAACTTTATTTCTGGACTTTAATGTTGTGAATTCTTTATATTTCCAGATTTCTTGAGTTAATACTGATATCTGGTAAAAATGTTATGTGAATAGCCTCATTGGAAATATATTTACCAGAGATGCACCGATGTATCGGCTGATAATCAGTATAGACCTATAAAGGCAATTTTATATTTTATATTTTTTATAAAGGCATGTAACTGTTTTTTTGACGTAGGCCGGGTGTAGTCCTTAACTGCCTCGATCTTCTTTGTTTGCGGTTTAGGAGGCTCTAGCCAATACAGTATCCTAGGTACTGTGCCTTGGTCAGCACCAGGTGACACTTTTTCGGGTTGGCTGTCAGCCCAGCCTTACAGAGCTCCTTCAGGACCTCCCCCAGGTGGAACAGGTGATCTGACTAAGTGGAGGAGTGTATAACCACATCGTCCAGGTAGGCGGCTGCGAATGTATGATGTGGATGTAGGATGATGTCCATCAGTCTCTGGAACGTTGCAGGCGCTCTGTGTAGGCCAAAGAGGAGAACCCGGTACTGCCAGTGGCCGTATGCAGTACTGAAGGCAGTCTTTGGTCTTGCTTCTGGGGCCAGTACTACTTGCCAGTAACCTTTTGTTAGGTCTAGTGTGGATATGAACCTGGCTCTCCCCAATCGCTCCACTTGATCATCCACTTGGGGAAGGGGATAGTTGTTAATTCTGAGACCTGGTTCAGCTTCCAGAAGGCATTGCAAAGGCGAATACTTCTGTCAGGCTTTGGCACAATCATGATGGAGCTGGACCAGTGTCTGGTGGACTCCTCTATGGTGTTGGCCTGAAGCATTCAGCCAACGTCCTGCTCAATAGCCTTGCGGCAGGCATCCGGGACCTGGTAGGGCCACTGTTTAACCACAACTCCCGGACGGGTCTTAATCTTGTAGTGGACCAGCTGAGTCACCCTGGAGTGGTTGAGAAGACATTGGCGAACTGGTCCACCAGTTCCATCAGCTCCTGTCTTTGTGTGGGGGTTAGGTCCTCTCCCTGCTGGACCAAGGCACGTTCGCTATGATCTGGGTCTAGGGTAGCAAAAGCAGACATCACTGGAGCAGGCTCAATCCATTTCTTTAACAGGTTTACATGGTATGTTTGTGTTTCTGCTCACTTACCGGGCTGCTACAGGTGGTAGTTCAAGGCGCCCACCCGCTCAAGGACTGTATATGGGCCTTGCCATCGGGGCCAGGACTTTACAGGTGGCGTTCGGCACTAGCAGGAGCACCCGATTGCCAGGCTGGAACTTCCATGTTTGTGTAATGCGGTTGTATGCTCTTTTTTGTTCCTCCTGACCAGCCTTCATGTGTGATTGTACAATCGGGGCCACTCGGTTGATCCGCTCCTGCATCTCTTGCGCGAACTTGATGATTGAGTGAAATGGTGAGGGCTGTTCCTCCCATGCTTCCCGGGCCATGTCCGGTAGTCCTCGAGGTCACCGTCCAAAAAGGAGCTTGAATGGTGTGAAGCCCGTGGATGCTTGAGGGCACTCCCGGACTGTGAAGAGGAAGTAGGGCAGGAGGAGGTCCCAGTTCCTCCCTTCCTCATCTACCACCCAGCGCAACATCCAATTCAGAGTCTGATTAAACCGTTTGACGAGCCCATCCATCTGTGGGTAGTAGATGGCCATACTCAGGTGTTTAACCTGCAACAGCCGACACAGATCAGACATCAGTTTAAATGTAAAAGGCGTACTTTGGTCTGTTAGTATGTCCTTCAGAATCCCCACATGGCTGAACAGGAGCACAAGTTCCTTATCAATGTTGCGGGAGGTGGCTTTACGTAGTGGCACTGCCTCGGGGTACCTGGTGGCATAGTCCATGATAGCCAGGATGTATTCTTGACCAAGGGTGGATTTCGGAAGTGGCCCTATGAGGTCCATGCCAATCCTCTCAAAGGGGATGCCTATAATGGGAAGGGTGATGAGGGGTGCCAGTGGGGGCTTCCTTGGGGCGGTGCATTGGCACTGGGGGCACTGGTGACAGAAGCCTCGGACCTCTGCAGCCAGATAAAGCGGTCCTTCAGTTTCTCTAGCGTGTTTCGCGCCCCCAAGTGACCCCCGAGTGAGTGGATGGGCATGGGCCAGGTGCATCAGTAACTGGGTCCTTGTCTTGGGGACCACCAGGAGGTCGCCAGTTTCTCCTCTGCAGTTGGTCCTGTAATAGAGTAGACGTCCCCTGACCAGAAAGTAGGTTGTGGGGAGTCCTTGGTTCATGGTTTTGGTCGACCGCTTCGATCTGTCACACCTGGGCCCAGCAATGTTTCAGACGGTCGTCTTCTTTCTGCCCCTGCTGGAGTACAGACAACATTGGGATAGTACATCTATGTAGCTCATCTTCTGCCATGGCATCTCCTTCGTACTCGGCCATGTAGGCCTGCCAGACCCATGAAGCCTTCCCTCGTCATGGTGCCCTCTTGGTCGTGGGAGCTGGGCTGGTCGGGAACCCTGTAGCGGCACTGGAAGTTCTGGAATGACGCCCACCAGGAGAGGCCAGGTGCCTGTTTTGCCTTGTATGTGTACCTCGGCCGCAAGGACTTCCCGTGTATGCATGTCATGGTGATGGTTCCTTTCCTGATGGTCTTTTTTGGCAGGATCATCGTTCTGGCCAGGGTCACCGTGCTACCTGAGTCAAACAAGGCTGTGACTGGGTGTCCCTCTTCCCTTACTGTCAGGGTGGGTGTTTTGGGTGGGTTAGGTGTGTGGAGGGCACACCCTGCCAGCCAGGGTTTCTGGGCTTTTTCCAGGGTTTCTGGGTCCGGCTCTGTTGGCATGGCCTCGTCCCAGGGTGTTCCATAGGCGGGGCGACTTTGGCCATTCCCTCTCTCCCTGGTGTAGTTCCAGCCCGGACGGTGAGGTGGGAACCTTCTAGGAGGGCTGAGTGCTCGTCGTGCTTCCCTGCCCAGTTCCAGGGTGGCCAAGGCTCATTCTAGGGTGGTTATCATTTCTTTGGGGTTGTTCGGAGCCTACATTCCCACGGCCTGGCGTTCTGTGGGTGTCAGAGTTCTTAGGAACTGGTCCATGGCTACCCTCTCTGCGACCTCAGTGGCGGTGTTTTGGTCTGCTAGAAGCTCTCTGGTTGCGACTTGTAATCTCTGGGCAAGCTGTTGAGTCACTGCTTGCTGTTGAATGTTCGTTTCCAACAAGTGCTGCATTATGGGATCCATTTATCTCTGGGTGGGTGGGTCTGTGCTCAAGCCCGCTTCCTCCACCAGTATAGTGAGTTTAGGCTGCGGCGGTTTGAGCACAGACACACAGGAGGCCACTTAAGTGCAAAACTTGGAGGATTTATTCAACAGAAAGTGTGTGTGGGTGAGAAAAAGGTGTGGTAGGATGTGGTGCTCGGGGGTTGGTGTCCTCCTTGGGATTGTAGAGAGCATGATGGAGTCTCACAAAGAGGTTGAGGCCTGGTTTGGAGGTCAGGGAGCTCCGGTGAGGCAGCCAGGGAGCAAAATCCTCTTCTGTGGCAATATCTTCTGTGAAAATAGAGAACAGAATGTTAACAGTATTTTGGAGATCATTCTCCCCTTTGTTAGAGGAGGAAGGCCCTTTTATATGCTCCCGCTGGATGGTGGAGAGCTGCCACACTGATCATTAGCTGCCAGCCGTGTGTCACCTTGTGGCCCTGCCTCGCAGCCACATGCTCTCCAGCTGTCCAAAACACTAGTGGTGCTGATGCGGAGCTGTCCTTTCAGCACCTGGCGGAGTTGCAGTAGGAGTGTTTTTTTTTCCTCTTTTGTGTGCTGGCTGCTGGCCTGTCGTCACAATCAAACACCTAGGCTTTTTGTTTTTAGAAAACTAGCTTTAAGGTGACCAGAGGTAAGTTTGCAGAACTTTTCTAATTAGCTAATCACTCTATTTAGCAAGACCATCTCATATTGTTTACAATAATTAGGAAATTTAAACTAACTTTCCTCAGATCAACCAAGAAAAACCAAACAAACAAACATGCAAGCACTTATATAAATGCATTTGCTTCACATCTGTGTGAAGAAGACTTTTCACAGTCTTATTGTAGCTAAGTTTTTGTTTTTTTATTGTTTTTTTGCCCAAGTGCAAAAAAAAAACATGCTAAAACTTAATAACTAGCCTAAATTGATTAATATGAGGAACATAAACCGACCTTGATAACCAGTGGTAAGATGGTAGCTTACTTTCTGCATAAAAATGCCTGTACTTTTAAAACACTCTAAGCAAAAGATATCAGCATTGGTTACCACTCTGACTAACGTGTTTGACTAACATTACCTGCTCACCTTTCCGATGGTGTTGGTGACATACTGGTCAATAGCGTTAGCAATCTCAGCATATTTAACGCTGGCACGGAATTTCATACCCAAAACCTTTCGATGACGATGCAGCCACCAGTTATCGGCCTTTTCACCTGCCAGACGAGTGCAGTGGATCCGAGACTGCTGACATGCACCAATGCCAATTGCCTGATATACACACATACACACATACATATCCACACACACACACAATATAACCAGAAAGACATGTCCATATCAGAGATGTGAAGCCTTAGAGCTGAGCAGTGGTGGTTATTTTACTATAAACGCTGCAACATGAATGTTAGCTGCACTGTCAATCAACATTCTTTTTTTTTAAACGAAAGTTGAAATATTTTATAAGCATAAAATTTAGCACTCGGATAATGCTAAAAATTCTCTCCTTGTTGAGAAAATTGTGTATCTTCACCTCAACTAAAGGGGCGTGACTGAGCAATGGCTCAACGGGGCCACAGAGTATGATGTTTTAGGTCATATTTATGCAGATATATAGAAAGGGTTTACAAACTTTCAAGTACCACTCTATGTGTGTATATACTGTGCAAAGGTCTTCGGCACCCTGTTTGCTTTTAGAATTATAGATTTTTATGTTATACCTTTATTATAGGTTTTAATGTTTTATGTAATGTTTAGATTTCCAAACATTAGTACATTAGTTTTCCAGCACAAAATTACATGTTACAGAAAAGTGTTTGTGTGCCAGTAAAGAAAGCAGCATATTATATAATAGACCGCTTAAAAAAACACGAGCAAGTGCGAAAGTCAAAGTCTCCATAAGAACAGTGGCTGGTTCTGTAAGATGCTCAGTAAAACTTACCAGCTCATTTCCTTATAAAACTGCACTAATTCTACCTGAGACTACTAATTCTCTTTTTTAAAGCAAAGGGTCGTCACACCAAATATTGACTTTGTCTTATTTATTACTGTTTACTGCTCTGTATAGTATTTTTTTTTAATGTAGAAACATTTGATTTCATTATTTTTGAAGGCACCTGTGCTGCTCTACAGCATTTCTTTATAGGTGCCTAAGAATTTTGTACAGTACTGTATATGCATATATATATATATATATATATATATATATATATATATATGAAGACTAGCCCATCTGGTCCGATCCCAATGAAGAGCTACTGTAAGACAAATAGCTATAAAAGGTCATTCTGGTTATGATAGAAAAGTGTCAGAACACAGTGCATCAAAGTTTACTGTGTACTGTATGGGGTTTTGTAGCTGCCGACCAGTCAGAGAGCCCATGCTGACCCTGTCAACCACTGAAAGCACCTACAATGGGCAGGTGAGCATCAAAACTCTACCATGGAGCAATGGAAGATGGTGGGCTGGTCTGATGTATCACATTTTCTTTTACACCATGTGGATGGCCGGGTGCGTGCGCATTACTTATCGGGGGAAGACATGGCACCAGGATGCAATATGGGGAGAAGCCAAGCCGGCTTAGGCAGCCTTATGTGCCGAGCAATGTTCTGCTAGAAAATTTTGGGTCCTGGCATTTATGTGGATGTTACTTTGACACGTAACACCTATCTAAACGTGACTTGTATGATCATAAAAGGCACTCATGTAGATAGAGGTGTACTCAGCTGGAGTGGTAGGAACCCCTGAGGGGAATGTGCTACAAGTGTCTAGGAGATTGTCCACTAGGACCCCAGGCTTCCTGACCATGGGCCAAGAAGTAAGGGCTAAAACCCATACGAGCATGGGTTGTAGTGTTGTATCCCAGTGCGACTTGAGGAAGGTGATCATCGCACTATTTACCCAACTTGAATAGGTACATAACCAATTCCTCCTTGACGGTACAATTGTGTCACTCAACTTTTGTTCAAACCACAACAAATGCCTATATAAGAGTTGGGAAAGCCTGTGTCATTAGTGGTAACAGAGATGGTGCCCACTATTTTGGAGAGGGGAGGGACTGTAACAGGAGATTCTGAAATAGCTGCACGCTGTATGGGGACTAGGTCTTGTGAAGAGAAGGGAACAGTGGTGTTGTATAACGGCAGAGAGGTACTGGGTACAGACAGGTTCACATTGTGCTGTGTAAGAAAGTCCCACCATAATTTCAGAGGGTGACTGATAGTACACACAATGTGAAGAATATGGGATAATGTTACATGAGCAATATGGATTTGGACATGTCTAGTAGTTTACCAAAGTAGGACTGGAATGTTCTTCCAACGTTCCTCAGTGATGAGGGAGAGACCAGAACCAGTGTCTAACAAGGTTTGATGTTCTGAGTTAGAGACATTGAGTCGAAGTGGGCATAGGGGGAAAGTCAGTGTCAGTATCCACAGTATCGCGGTGGACCAGCTGGGAAACTAAAGCTGATATTTGGTCTGAAATTCCAGCTTCTAGCCATTTCCCTACATTCATTACATTCTGCTGTGCTAATGCCAAACACCGCTGCCACCAGTGTAACATGCCCGTTTGGGTAACCGACAATGAGGAATATGAATTGGTCATTTGTGGCATTTGGAGGAAGGAAGAAAAAAACAAGATAAAATGAACAAAATGTGTACAGAATGTGGATTCCATCATCTGATGTGTCACCTGATATGACCGTCACTTCAGATAGGAAGCAGACCATTGACATGCTGTGTCATGAATTCCAAGACTCGTGAGGATGGACAAGAGAGTCTCATGGATGATGACAGTTTAGCTGATCTAGTAGTATGAAGCTTCTCAGTGACAGCCACAAGGGCAGCTTCTGTGGCGTGTGTGCGGCTTTCAAGCCAGACTGTTTAGGATCTTGGAGGATGTTCTGGGTGAGATAGAGAGACAGATGATGACTCTGGAGCAGGCTCTCTCTCTCTCTCTCTCTCGCTCTCTCTCTCTCTCTCTCACACACACACACAAAGCCACACCTACTGGTTTCAGGGAAAAAGAAACTTATCTCTGAATGCCTCCCTCCCTCTCTGTGTCTCTTCCTCTTTCTCTTTCGCACTCTCACTTAGCGTGTGAGTGCAGGAAAATGGCAGAATCCAGTATTTTAGATCACTTTTCAGTGGATCAGTTCAGTTGTCCAGTGTGTCTGGATCTCCTGAAGGATCCGGTGACTATCCCCTGTGGTCACAGTTACTGTAAAGTGTGTATTAATGGCTGCTGGGATCAGGAGGATCAGAAGGGAGTCTATAGCTGTCCTCAGTGCAGAGACACTTTCACTCCGAGGCCTGTTCTACGCAGAAACAACATGCTGGCTGAAGTGGTGGAGAAACTGAAGAAGACTGAAGTCCAAGCTGCTTCTCCTGCTCACTGTTACGCTGGACCTGGAGATGTGGAGTGTGATTTCTGCACCAGGAGGAAACACAAAGCCGTCAAGTCCTGTCTGATGTGTCTGGCTTCTTTTTGTGAAACTCATTTTAAACCTCATCTAGAAGTTTCTGCTTTGAAAAAGCACACCTTAATCGAAGCCTCCTCAAAGCTCCAAGAGAAGATCTGCTCTCACCATGATGAAGTGCTCAGGATCTACTGTCGTACTGACCAAAGGTGTATTTGTTCTTTGTGCATGTTGGATAATCACAAAGGACACGACGCTGTATCACTTTCAGCAGAGAGAACTGAGAAACAGGTGAGAACTAGAAATCTTTTCAGAACAAATTCATCTGAATTATTTTTCTTATCTAGAATCAGCTGCTTTAGTCAGTTATCAGATTTAAATTGTGATTGTAATGGTTCAGTTCATCGGAATGATTTTAAAATGGTGTATCACATTCCAGTGTGTTGTGTTTACACAAGTGTTAAATGAATTTGTCCTCCTCACCCAGCGTTAGTCATAATCACGTCAGAGCAGTCTGTGAACTTTGGAGAAGCTGAACATCAGTTTTACAACTTAAACAATTCCACACAACACTGTGAACTTTAACCATGTAGCTACCATTAATATTCACCCACACATCATTTATAACCAGCTGAATATAAGTGATTTGTGCTCAGAGTGAGTTAAAGGAGGAGCAGATGAAATCCCAACAGAGAATCCAGGAGAAGCAGAAGAAGGTGCAGGAGCTGAAACAGGCTGTGAACACGATTAAGGTGAGCAGTGAGCAGAGACAGAGCTGCTGCTAGAAACACACACAACATGAACAACCAGTCATCCCGAGTCCCAGTAACAGAGGGAAGTGTGTGTGTGTGTGTGTGTGTGTGTGTGTGTGTGTGTGTGTCCTAACAGTCACGTGCTCAGACAGCAGTGGAGGACAGTGAGATTATCTTTACTGAGATGATCAGTTCCATGGAGAAAAAGCGCTCTGAGGTGACGAAGCTGATCAGAGCTCAGGAGAAGGCTGAACTGAGTCGAGCTGAACGACTCCTGGAGCAACTGGAGCAGGAGATCACTGATCTTCAGAGGAGAGTCACTGAGCTGGAGCAGCTTTCACACACACACGATCACATCCAATTCCTCCAGGTAACACTCACTGTAGTGACAAGTCCTATTTACAGTTCTGCAAACAAACATATTACTTTAAATTATTTTTTAAATAGTATCTTGCTTTTGTAAGTAGCTTATTTCACCCACAGTGTGTCTTTGGTCTAATTTCTTCTGAGATCATTTGTTCCTCTCTCGTTCCTCGCCTTTCTCCTTCTCTCTCTCTAGAGTTTCCAGTCTCTCTGTGTCTCTTCTGCACGTGAGGATTCACCCAGCAGCACTGTCCATCAACATCTCTCATTTGATGGAGTGAGGAATTCTCTCTCAGATCTGAAGAAGAGACTCGAGGAATTCTGTGAGGAGGAATTCAACAAAATCTCTTCACATGGTAAGAGGAGCTGTTCCTGCTGGAGAAACACCATGATGGACGTCTTTACTCGCTCAGGAAATATTCACAAGATACACAGAAAGGACTAATACTTTTAACTAAAACACTGATTTAAAATTAATACATTCACTGTATCACTTTAAACTGTTTCCATCTTTTACAGAAGCTGATGATTCATTTTTATCTTCATCTCTGTTTTGTCTCCAAGCTACAGCAGTTTCACCATCAGAGCCAAAGAGCAGAGAAGATTTTCTGAAATGTACGTCTAAAACAGATACACACACTCACACACACACACACACAGACACACACACACTATGTCCAACATGATCACAATTTTTAGTTGTTTTTGTCTTTTATTTTAGATTTCTGTTATCTGACTCTGGATCCCAACACAGCAAATCATTTCCTCATTCTGTCTGAGAAGAACAGAGCGGTGACATTCAGTGTGAAAAATCAGCAGTACTCTTATCATCCAGAGAGATTTGACTCCTGTTGGCAGGTGTTGTGTAAGGAGAGTGTGTGTGGACGCTGTTACTGGGAGGTGAAGTGGAGCGGTGATGGTGTGTACATCTCAGTCTCATATAAAGACATCAGGAGGAAAGGATGGGGTAAACAGTGTGTGTTTGGACTCAACAATCAGTCCTGGAGTCTGTGCTGTTCTTCTTCTTCTCTCTCTTTCTATCACAGCAACATTAAAACTGATCTCAGAGTTCCATCATCCTCCAGAATAGGAGTGTATGTGGATCACAGTGCAGGAAGTCTGTCCTTCTACAGCATCTCTGACACGATGAAGCTCCTCCACAGAGTCCACACCACATTCACTCAACCTCTATACGCTGGGTTTTGGGTTTCTAAAGGAAATGTGAGGTTGTGTGACCCAAAATAACAGCAGATGCAATTAATCTGTCTTTGAAACTTTATGATTGAAACTTTGGTAAATTTGGTATAAACAATTTTATTCTCTAATAAACTCTAATAGAGCCTCACACAGCTAAAATAATAACTCAATATCTGGTGTAACTGTGTTATTTGATGAATTAGAAGTAAATATCCACATCTTTTGAATATATGTGTTAATCACTGCTTATTTTTGTCGAGTAATTCAGTTCGGTTCACTGAAATGATTTGATTCCTTACTTATTGACGAGACTCACTTTACCAAGACAACATGACACCAACCAGGACTCTCAAGTTTTATCAAAAGTTTGGAGTGAGGTTATCTGTTAGAGGAGGGGCCACTCAAATATTCACAGCAGCAGCCCCTCGGCTCCACCCAATTCTCTCAAGTTTTTGCTAGCAGTTCAATTTGACCTTTTGTTCATAACTGACCAGCACAAATAGAAATGATAACAATTGGTAAATCTGACAAAAGACAGACAAATTCATCCAAATTAAATAAATTGTTTCATGTATTTAAAAAAATACAAACGTACCAAAAATAAAATAAATTTGGCCCCAAATGAGCGAACTGAACAGCAGTGCTCAATGTACACATACAGTAGGATTACAGAACTTTCCCTGAGCATGTATGTCAAGCTGTGTGTGTGTGTGTGTGTGTGTGTGTGTGAGTACACATTTCAGCTTATGAATGCTGCTTTGTGTTGTAAGTGTTGCAGGGGTGCCATGAAGAGCTTTAAAGGGGGTATGCAAGACAGAATTTTGGTTCCCCTTCTTCCACGTGAATGTGTTTTTTCTTTTGACGTTTAATAAAAAATTTAAATAATTAATTAGTTTAACATTTATATTGTTTCAAGTAACATTTAAATATTTTATATAGTTAATTATATATTTAATATTTATATATTTAATATTATTAATCAGTGACATTGGGTGTGCTCGGTTTACTGGTGGTCTGTCCTGCTTCACTCTCACAGACAGTTGGTATAGCTTGTATATTGGTGCCATCAATGTGAAATGTTGCGGCCTTACTCTCGCTAACCCGTAGTCCTGTCTCTCTGAGGTCGTCATCGCTGGTGCTGCTGCTGACTTGAATACTGTCCTTTCATACTGTTTTGTCTCTGCAGATTGTTGCTTGTTTATTGCTAACCTGCCTGCATGTTTCACTGCTAGGGTCTGCATCGAGGCCATAACAATTAGCATCTCCAGTCTTTCCCGGTCTGTCTCTACTATCATCTCCATTATTTTGTTCATTCTGATTTGTGAGGACCCAATTCATAAGGAAAACTTTCCTCCTTTTAACGTCTTCATTCCTACTTTTTTTTTTAAAAAACGTTTTTCGCTTTTGTGCTCCTGAAACGTGCTTCTTTCCATCGTATTCTTTTGTGTGTTTAACATCATGCGCTGTGATTAGTGATGAGAGCATGCTTACTTTCACTTCTTACTTTCTATCATTTAAATTTTTTTATTTTATTTTACTACTATTAGTTGACGTGTTCATGTATGTAAGAAAAAAAAAAATCACCAAAAAAAAAAATAAAATAAAATAATTCAAAATCGTGATTTTGGAGCCCCCTAGCGTCCTGGGCCCATATACCTGGCATACTCTGCACACCCCGTAACGGCGCCCCTGGTGGTGGCTCACACTTACAGCACTGTGGCTCAAGGTCAGCTATTTTCACCGTCATGATGGATGATTGTGTTCAGTCCAGAGCCAAACTGTTCCTAGTTTTGGTTTTGTTCAAACCCACCATGGAGAACTCTCTCTGCATCTGCATTCGAGTGGGGAAGAACTAAAACCAGACTGGCAATCTTAGACAGCCTTCCATATCTGTTCAAATCGGTCACCTTAAAAAAAATAAAAAATGAACCAAGGAGGCCTAATTACTCTATTACTTTTTTATTATTATTTGTATTCATTAAGTTGATTAAGTAAATGTCAAAAGTTCTAGAATATCTCTTACCCTATTTTTCATTGATGACATAAAATAATAATTTAGCACGAATTTGTCTATATTCCCCAACATCAGTTCTCACTATCTTTGATCACAGGCAACTGATTTCGTCCAGGAATTGTGAAATAATGCTATAAAGAAAATAATAATAATAATAATAATAATAATAATGACGGGGTTACCCTACGGTGGCCGAGAAGTGCAAAACAAAACACAAATATGAAAACAAAATAACAAATTATAAACACAATGAGAAATCCGAAAACACTAACAAATCAGCCAAAATGGAAAAGCTAGGTATATTTGGCGAATGGAATACTTGCCGCTGTATGGACAACACGTCTGTCAATCAAAATATACAGGAAGTAAGAAATTGTAAACAACTTTGTTTCTTGTACATTAGTGGACTTTTGTGTTTATTTTAAACCATTTTTTGTCCATGGCGAAACTTTAAATGTTAGAAAATAAAAGTTTATATTGGAAATAAATGAGAAAATGGAATTTATTCAGCGCTACTTTGAGGAAGAACATTCACATGCTGTGATTTTAGATATGAAGTTAACATACCATGACAAAGATTAGCTTGCGCTCTCTGAAAACACACCTAAAGGACGCAGGTCTGTTTAGAGGATAAAACTCTTCCCCATTAAATCCAGTAAGGAATGCTATAAGGACAGAGTTGTGTGGACCAGGACGGTTCGGATACCAGATAATCCGTTTAGCGCTTCAGCAGGAACACAAGTTGCGTGTAAAACGTGATGATGATGTTACGCTGCTGCTGTAAGAACTTAATCCACAGAGGACACGCAGTAGATTTGTTATATTTTTATTTTAACCGCAGTACGGACAAAACATATTAACATATGCACACACGATTTAACTTTCCAGTACTGGCGCAGAGCCACACCCTGCTGTACTTCCTGTATATCTTGATTGACAGATGTGTCGTCCAATCAGCGGTAAGAAATTCATTCACAAAACCTTTTCCGTTTTGTCTGATTTGTTCATGTGTTTTCTGGATTTGTCATTGTGTTAATAATGTTGTTGTTTGGTTTTCGGATTTGTTATTTTGTTTTCATATTTGTGGGGTTTTTTTGTGCACTTCTCGGCTACCTTAGTTACCTACCACATTTATAGGAGCTTCCAACTTCCACTCCGTGTGCACGCGCATCCATGTTGCCTAGTAACGAACGTGCTCGTAGCGGGACCACGTAATTTACCTGGAAACAAGAAATCCTCATTTCTGATTGGCTGCTAAGTGGAATTTAACTGTGTATAGCTCGAGACAGCTATGAACCTGACAGAAAACTTCCCTCGTCCTTTAATTATATAAAGCGGGACAAGTTTTCCCTTACTTCTCAGCGTGAGAAACGCAAGGTGTGTCTCATGGTGAATGCGTGAGACTTGAGAGCCCTGACACCAACTCGATGAATTATCCTAGCTAGCTCATTAGCAAGTCAATACGACACAGAGTCAACTAGTTATTACACTCATTATAATCATTATACAAAGTTATTACACTCATTACCAAGTCGGTGTGAAAATAAATCGGCTAATTATAAAGTTAGGTAGCGACGGTCCAGATATCAACCAAGCTATTAAAGACAACAAACAGCTAAACATGACCATGTGCATCTAATAAACAACCTAATACACACAACAAACAAGCTACTCCCGAGAATGACCAGCTAATAAACAAGCTAATATAAAGAAGAAACCAGCTAATAAACAAGATAACCGCAACAAATCAGCTTTTGAGACTGGGTGTCTAATTACCAAGCTAACACAAACATAATCAAGCCAATTATATAAGAAGCTAGCTAATGACGGTGCTGGCTAGTTATTTGATTTTGTCATATTTGAATGAATATTCTCAGATTGTGACTACTTTATTACTGTTCTGTGCTAGTACAGCTAAGGAGCTAGGTAGCTAGCTAATTGGCAAGCCAAGTTCATCCAAGGATTTTTAGAGACTTGTTCAAGAAAACACAACACAAATCCTTTGAGAAAGTATTTTAATCTCTTCTATTTCAGTCAGGTCAGCTGCCACAGGAAGTGTAATGGGATGTGACGGAATTGTAGTGTTGAGTAACATGTTTAGTACCATTTACAAGTGTTTACAACAATATTAAACATTCACTCAAGGTGACTTAACACAACTGGACAGCTGTTATTAGTTACAGTAGAAAAAGGGAATGTTTTAAGCACAAAAGCAGGGAAAAGTGTAACATCATGCTAATCAGCGCAGCAAAGAAATAAGCGCTAAGAGCTGCTACGAGGTCTTAGTCTTTTCTCGGGCTCAGAAGTCAGGAAGTAGCGGAATGGAGACGTGGCGATGTGCTCAGTGGTGGAAGAGGCGCAGGTTGGTGTGCACCAGAGTGATTCCCAGCTCGTTGCAGGCATTGATGACCACCTCGTCGGCAGTGGAGCCTGACGGAGCGGCGATGTACTCAACACCACTCTGAAACACGTGTACAGAAAGCCGTGAATACTTTCAGTGAGCACCAGACAATATGACAACCACTTGGAGTAAAGCTAACCACCTAGCTCTACTTAATACATTTTACATAGCTAGCACACTTTCTAGCTTTCTGGCTATCTATAGTCACTTTAATGACAGCAAGCTTGCTAAACTTAATACCTTAGTTTATAGATATACAAGTTATTTATGTCTAGCAACGCTACACTAATGTAACGTTGGCCATTTTGTATACCCCATTAAATAATGCTATTAGCTAGCTAGACTTTTAGCCTCATGACAACACCTCAGTGTAATGCTAGCCTGCTAGATATTTCACTATTGTGTGGTTGTATTTAATCATGAAAATATTTTCTTACTCTTATTTTTGTACTTTTTGACTCATCCCTGTTAGAACTAGCTTAGTAACAGTGAAGTAGAAGTTCGACTCAGTACCCGTTTTGCTCGGTCGATGTTGTCTCTGAAAGGGAAGAAAGCATCAGAGCTGAGAGCCACGGCCTTCAGAGTGTCGAGCCACTGCTTCCTGTCCGACTCGCTCAGAGGTTCGGGAACCTCCTCAAACAGAGCCTTCCACACGGCTTGGTCAGGACCCTGACACAAACACACACACAAACAAATACCTGAGTGGGCAATGCTAGCCAACTAGCCTGAATCAAGCAAGTTACAGAACAAAATGAGAAAAAACAGGAGACAATAAAAGCTCTGGGCTTCTTGTTTTGTGCTTAACTAGAAAGCTAGCTTTAAGATGACCTGAGAAAGTAAGTTAGCATAACTTTTCTAATTAGCTAAACACTAGTCAGGAAGACCATCTCATATTGTTGATGATAATTAGGAAAGATATGCTTACCTCAGGTCATTTTAATAAAAATAAAAAAATAAAATTTTAAAAACACCACCACATATATAAAAGAATTTGATTAGCATCTGAGTGAAAAATACAGTCTTTTTACTAAATAAAAAACAAACCAACTACAAAAACACTGCATTCTCTCTAACTTAGCATAACTTTTATTAGCTAATCACTCTGTTTAACAAGAATGTCTTGTTTACGATAATTACCACAGTTATGCTAACTTGCCACAGGACAACCAAGAAAAAACAAACACACTTATATAAATGTATTTGATTAGCATCTGAGTGAAGAAGTCTTTTTAACTAACAAAATTAACTAGCTCCACACTAGCTTTTTAATTAGCCCAAGTGCCAAAAAAGGGGAAAAATGCTCAAATTTAATAACTAGCCTAAACTGATCAAGATGAGGAATATAAACAGACCTTGCTAAAGAATTGTGGATTACATTTTGTGTAAATAAATAAATAAACAAACAAACAAACAAACAAGCTAATGGTTGGTTACCACTCTGACTAACGTGTTTGACTAGCATTACCCGCTCACCTCTCCGATGGTGTTGCTGACGTACTGGTCGATAGCGTTAGCGATCTCGGCACGTTTAACGTTGGCGCGGAATTTCATGCCCAAAACCTTCGGATGACGACGCAGCCACCAGTTATCTGCCTTTTCACCTGCCAGACGTGTGCAGTGGATCCGAGACTGCTGACCTGCACCGATGCCAATCACCTGAGATACACACACACACACACACACACAATATAACCACAAAGACATGTCCATATCAGAGACGTGAAGCCTTATAGCTGAGCAGTGGTGGTTATGTTACTATAAACGCTGCAACATGAATGTTAGCTACACGGTCAATCAAAACTTGTATATCTTCACCTTAAATAGAGTGTGACAGAGCTAGCTAGCTAGCGAGAAAGAGAGAGCGCACACTTGCGCAGTTGGCTATTACATACAATTTGTGTTGTCATGGTGCTAAAAATATGGCCTTCAAAACAAGAAAATATAACCTATTCCAGTCTGCGTAAAACAGTCGCCTGGTAGTGTACACAGAATGTAAGAAGTTGTATTAGCCTTCGTTTTTACACTACATCTTTCTACACACCTGGCCGTCCTTGGCATAACACACAGAGTTGGACTGTGTGTACTTCACGGCGACACTGGCTACGATCAGGTCGCGCACGGCAGACTCGGACAGCTAACGAACGACAGAAGATAGTTTTAGAAAAGGTTATTACAGGACCAATCATGGTGACGAATTTAATTTTCAGCTCACGGTGCCGCTGGAGACGACGTTGCTGAAGAGCTGCTTGTCGATGACGCCGTTGTTCCTCTTCTGCTTCATGTGCAGCCCGAACAGAACTCTCACCTCCTGTTCATCGGGCTCGTAGCCAGGATCCATCTGACGAGAAATGCATTTAAAACATCATTAGCCCTCTACTGCATGAATTACTACATTTTTTTAAAAATAATGCTTTTTTATTACTTGGATTAGTTCAAGTAATTTAAAAATACATTTTTAATTAAATTTTTTTTTTTTTGGGTGGGATTGGGTAGAGTTGGTAAATTGTTGCCGTATGGCAACAATGTGCAATGGTGGAACGTATCAGTCAAAAATAACAAAATGTATGATTTGCGATTTCAAAATGTCTGAAAAAAATTTGCAAAAAATCTCTTTTTCCTTACATCTTTCAGGAAATGTAAACTTTGTTCAAATTCAAATGTACCCCCCCCACCCCTCTTAACCATTATTTTACCACAGTGCGCTGTGTCAAGTGTGTGTTACCTGCAGAACGCAATAATTTCCGTTCTTCTTTTTGCAGAGGATACGAAGAGCCTCAGGGTCATAACCGGGAGCGATAATTCCGTCTGAAACCTAGCAATACAATCAAAAGTATAAAAATAAACAAACAAATAAATAAAATGGCTTAAATGACACGATTACAAAGCAGCAATAAAACAAAAATTGATGTTTAAAAATAAAAAATAAAAACATTTTAATTAGTAGCTAAGTGATTAATAGCCATTATTCCAATTGTAAACATTAAAACATGTGAACACACACACACCTCTCTGGAGATGATCTTAGCAGTGGGAACGTCACAGAGGTCTGAAAGCGCGACGAAATCTCCGAACGAGGACATCCTGTCCGCTCCTGAGACACATCACTGACCCATTACACACTTTACTTCAACATTTACTACTACTACTACAACCACCACTACTACCACCACTATTATAATACAGCAGTTAATGAGAACGTTTTCAAGCGTCTGGGACAGAGCAGGAAAAAAAAACGGCTGACGTTAGCAAACGCCTAATTCTAATCCTAACCTACAGATGTAACTGATGCGATGTAAAGTGTCATGCAAGCATGTGATGTACCTCTGGCACGAGCATAGGCAGTAGCGAGCGGCGTGAGATCTTTCAGCATATCGTGCACCATACACACTTTAGCCTCCTCCTCGCTAAGCGCCACACCGACAGCCGCACCTGAAACACACACATGTGAAAAGAATCAATTTTATAAGGGAAAAAAATGCTTTGTCAATCACAGCAACACGATCATGGGCGTCTGTGGGCTTGTGTATGCGGAAGAGGGCAGACAGCGCTTTCCTCAGAGTGCGTTACGCTGCACTGCACATGAGCAGCAGAAGGAAGATGATGAGGTTGGCTTCACGTATCTTAATAACAACAACAACAACAACAACAAGAGGAGTAGATGAAGTAAAATAAATGGATATCTAGATGGGTGGATCAATAAATAAAAGTTAATGTCAAGAATTTGTGGATGAAAGGGCAACGTGTGTGTGTGTGTGTGTGTGTGTGTGTGTGTGTGTGTATGTAAGAGAGAAAGACTTACCAGCAGGACTGACGTGTTTAAACGATGCAGCAGCAGGCACTAGCAGTGCGCTCTTCAGCTCTTTAACCAGCTGCCATGCATTCAGAGCGTCACACAGGTTAATGAAGCCTGGAGCGCCATTCAGCACTGAAACACACACACAATCAACTTCTCACAGTACAGTCCATATCTAATTTATTTAAATAAATAAAAACTAATGAGGTGGTAGTATTGCATCTTTTTTTTTAATCACAAAGCTTGTATAAACGTGTGTGTATGTCTACGCGTATTAACCCTTTATTGGCAGCGCAGGCTTCAGTGTGTAAATCTGTGCAGGACTCTGGTGTGGGTTCATGCCGTAACGCAGCGACAGCTGAGAAACTCCGCTGCTGAACTCGCGCCGGAAATAATCAGCGATCGCGTCGTCGTACTGAGCGGTGTGTGTGAACGCCTGGAGGAGGGAGAGGGAGAACCAGAGAACCACACACACCATCACTAAAGCAAATATCTGAAATACCACAAACTTGTGCAAACTTAAGCACTGATTAGATTACGTTATACTACAATTTGTTGTCGATTACTTTTCTGTAACAGCAACTCAGACAGTAGTGCAGCTGCAAATCTCAGGCTTATATTTAGGGCGCTCGTTCTGACACATTATCGTCTCTATAGTAACTGCGAATGCTCCACACAAACAGTTTTTTTAAGGAATGTGCGTTACTGTTGTGAAGTTTATCCCCACGCTTGATTGAGATTCTTTGCTCGTCAGTGATTACACACACAAAAGGGTCAGAAAGGAGCGAGCAGCAAAGACACCGATGATGAACACTCCGATTTTCTCCACCTGGACTTTAACGCTGTAGAGATCGGAGAATTCCAAGCACGCCAGGGTCCAAAAGTCCATGTGCATGACCAACAAAGTGTTTCACCAGTTAACTAAAAACCAACAGAAATGCCACGTCTCAAACCACCACTACATTCCAACACGACGCCCCACATATCCGACTGCAAAGAACCCGAATTCCGCAGGTTAGTTTCACCTCACAAGCAACGCATTAACCAATAAAAACATCTCCACTTAGTGGAGACTTCACCTCACAAACATTAGGTAAACTATTTCATTTTGTTCACAACAAGTAGCAGGTGAACAGGAAATCCATACTTTCCAACGGATTCCAAATCAGTTCTGCATAGTGGACTTTTGGACTCTCCATTTTGTTACATCACCTTATTCAAGCAAAGTGAAGATTTCACTAACTCAAATCAATGCCTGTTAAGATAAGAAGTGGCCTCGATTTGCTCACTAGGCAGATTTCAGCACATGTTGCTTAAGAACTGCACATGAGGGAATCGCATGTTGCACAACAACCACGCAGAGCTGATGCACTGGTCAGTAGATACACCTGCAGAACAAGAGGTTTACATGTATCAAATATACAGCGTAGAAATGTTTAGTGTTACAAATGCCACTAAAAAGCAGTTATACTGATGTGCTGCCATATGCACTAGAAGATTCCTAGGAAAGTAGCATCTTCAGGGCCGTCTTGGACGTTTTGAAGGTGCAACTCTAACGGCAGTCACGTGGATCACTGGTGTAGCTTCTTTTAATTAGTGCTTGCTTAGTCAATTTAAGGTCAATTTAGCGAATGAACAGAGGGCCAAGGGGGCAGGGCCTAGTAAAAAGGGAAACGATAGGGGCAGGGCCTAGTGAGTGCTGAGGAAACAGTGCTTAGTGAACAGACCGCTGAAGGGGTGGAGCTTAGCGAACAGACCACAGCGAACAGACCACGAGGGGGTGGAGCCAATAAACTGCGGCAGGGGAAGAACCTAATGAACAGCACGCTGGAGAGCAGAGGTTCATAAACAGCACTGAGGGGGTGGAGCTTAGTAAACAGTGTGCTGAGAGGGTGGAGCTTCATAAACAGTGCACTGAGAGGGTGGAGCTTCATAAACAGTGCACTGAGAGGGTGGAGCTTCATAAACAGTGCACTGAGAGGGTGGAGCTTCATAAACAGTGCACTGAGAGGGTGGAGCTTCATAAACAGTGCACTGAGAGGGTGGAGCTTCATAAACAGTGCACTGAGAGGGTGGAGCTTCATAAACAGAGCACTGAGAGGGTGGAGATTCATAAACAGAGCACTGAGGGGACAGAACCTAGCGAACCAAGCGTGCTGAGAGAATGGTGCCTATTGAATGGAGTGCTGAGGGGCGTCGACTAGCAAACGGAGCACAAACTGGGCAGGGCCTATTGAACAATAATTATCCAGTGATGTTTATGGAGGTTTCTCACCTTAAGCGCGAGAGTTTTGCGTGTGTCGACTGACGTGTCGCTCTCGCTCGAAGCCGCCATCTCCTTCGCCACGAGCTCGTAGTCAGCTGGGTCACAGACCACCGTCACTCGGGCGTGATTCTTAGCCGCAGCACGGAGGAGAGTAACGCCACCTGCACAGGAAGTGATTAATCATCTCATGTGTTTTCCGTATATTCTGAGAACGTATCTCGTGGTCCAGCTCACCAATGTCAATCTGCTCCACTGCGTCAGCCACTGTCACAGTCGGGGACGTGACAGTCTTCACAAAAGGATAAAGGTTGCACACAACCACTCTAGAACAAACACAAACATATATGCCACAAAATGCATATGCCATAAACACAAAACATCCCACGTCTCAACCCACCCTGAGCTAATTCCGAGGAAGCCGATAATTTAATTCATGTGGCATGTGTCCTGTGGCATCACATGATGTTAATTCATGAAGCAAGCGGGGCTAAATTAATTATTTTTACCCACCAAATTTTGATGCACTACTCACATTTTAGTGCCTAAACATCACTTTTATATTTATATATATTATATACAAATAAAAATGATGTAGCTCTAAAAGGTTTTCTACTGAACTTGTATGTAGCTAGCAAATAACAGCTCAGCATAGTTATGCTAACCCTCATCTTACCTCACGAGATTAAAGCCGAGTTTTTCCATGTCGGCCTGGTCAGACGGAGTGTTTCTGGCCAGGATTCCTCCATGAACGGCGGGGTGGAGGGTTTTAACCCGACCGCCGAGCATCTCGGGGAAACCGGTGAGCTCAGACACGTCTCTGAAAACACGTGGCAGCGAAGTTCACGTCATTCACATTCATAGTGTTCAGTCATAGAATATATTAAATGGCAATAAAAATCAGTGTTCTACATAACATCCTGCACAGTTATTCACCTCACTGAGAGTCCTGCATCTCGCAGAGCTTTGGCCGTGCCACCCGACGCCACCAGCGACAACCCGACTGACACCAGCCGCTTCGCAAAGTCCAGCAGCCCAGTCTTATCAGACACGCTCAGGAGAGCTGAGACGTACAGATAGAACAGTGGAATGTTACCACGTCAAAGTCGATTATTTTGTTATAACATCACGTCGTGAAATGATTTATTCCTCTTCTAAAGTCACACAGAGTGAGAAAACTTCAGTAGCTGTACTTCGTTACTATACTTAAGTATTATTTTAGTGTATTAATACTTTTTACTTAATACTTCAAAAAGTAACCAGTCTGGACAGGATATCGCAGAGTCTTTTTGTGACAGTTGTGGCCAAAAAGGCTTGATTTTGCTACAGCTTTTTTTCAAAATTTGCGATGCAATTCGCAGTTTGTTTGTTTTTTTAGGAAAACTACTTGAATTGGCGAAACTGCAATTGCACGCTCTTTTGCAGTGATGTTTGTTGACAAATGAAGCTTTTCAGCTGTACTCATGTTCAAAGCACGTGAAGCGAAGAGGGCTTTGGTTGAATGCACGTTTTGCGCCTTGGATCAAACCTGCGGAGAATCTTAGGTCATTCTGAAAAATCGCAAGCTCCTTAGAATATTGCAGCGTTTGCTTGATTTTGCCCAAATTTCTCCGATTGCAAAATCCTGGAGGGACTGATCAAATTGAATTAAATGTAGCAAACGCGAACAGGAACCACGCATCAGTTAACACTGTAGCCATCATTGTGCGTCTGAAGATAAGGATTGTACACAGGACAACTTGAGTATGAGGGCTCCTGGCCCTACCTCACTACAGAGGATTCAATAAGCAAAATCTTGTTTAAAACTTGTTTAGGCACATCATCGTCTTCAACTCTCTAGAAGACATGGATGTGAAAGAGTATTTTGAGGTAAATTTAGCTAATTTTCTAACCAAGTTAGCCTAGCTACCATAACTGGTTTGGGAACAAGTCAAATTCTAACTAATTGTGAAAATTGCAACTACAGTCAGTTTTAAAGAACTAACTGCTACATATCATGTGAAAACCTGACTGAAGATAAGGATAATCCAATGGACAGTGCAGTGTGGAACTTGTAGTGAGGTAGGGCCAGGAACCTTCATCCTCAATGGGCTCAATAAGCAAAATCTTGTTTAAAACTTGTTTAGGCACATCATCGTGGTCATCTTCACCTTTCTAGGAGACATGGATGTGGAAAAGCATTTTGAGGTAAACGTAGATAATTATCTAACATTAACTATATTTAACTAAGTCAGTCTGTTTTCTTTGACTAGCAGAGTCCACTATAGCAACAATAATTGGTTTGGGAACAAGTCAAATTCTAGCTAATTGTGAAAATGGCAACTTCAGCCAGTTTTAGAGAAGTGCGTGCTACATTTCATGCGAAAACTTGACTAAATTTTAATCAGTTAAAAAACATTTACAAGTACTTGTACATTTAAAAGTAGCAACTCTCACTGTAACCGTTTTTTAAATTATTGTTGTTGTTGTTTTGGCCGGATACTTCCACTGTTAATTAAGATTTTGATACATTATATTTTCACTTAAGTTTAAATTTCTGGTTACAATCATAAATTCATTAGGTTTTATAACTTGTTGCAACAACATCAACAACAACCTTAAGCAACGACTGTCTCTGCACGCGCACAGTCACTCTCAGCTAATTCAATATGCAACTGTTTGTAAATAAACAATTAAAGAAAACACACCACACAGCCGATGCAGTCATTAACTCATGAATTTCCTGGTGGCCTGGTGAACACTAACCAGCAGCATGGTGGTGCATAGAAAACTATAACTAAACAAAAGTCACTAATCCCTAAAATCCGCCATTCCTGAACAACAGAAACGCTCGTGACACATAAATAAAGTACATTTAAAAGGTCGTTGTTACCCAGTTCAGTGGACATGGTGCTGAGATCCGGTACTAAACCTGCAGAAAGTGTGAAAATGGTGTTAACTTGGTGAGAGCTTGGCAGCACAAACCGCGCCAACTAAAAAACCACGTGGATGTACAAAGTAGATCCGCCGAAATGTGTTCTGGGAAAAGTAGTTTTTCAACTACTAGTCTTTCAAGATGGCGCCACTTAATGCAAGATGGTCACAAGATGGCGTCACTGAGTTGGAAAGGTGTAGTACACACCCCTGCAGGACAGCGGCACTTATTCAAGTGCCCTACAGATGGCACCCTTGCTATGATAAATCAGTAAATAGGTAAATACTTGAACACTAATAATAATAATAATAACAATAATAATAATAATAAGGAGAAGAAGAATGACAATGCAGTAGTTATCTTCTAATCACAAAACATTGCAAGTTAATAGTTTCTCACCTTACTCTTTGTTCTTAATATTCAAAGGTTGTTCAAAATGGGATTGTGTGATTACAAATAAATCATTTAATAAATCCATCCGTTTTCTACATCACTTTTTTTTTATCCTACACAGGGAGCCTGGAGCCTATCCCAGGGAACTCTGGGACACCCTGGACGGCGTGCCAACCCATCACAGGGCACAATCACACACACACACATTCATTCATTCATGCAAAATATGCTAATTACTAAACCACCGTGCCCTCTTACTAATTTATGAAAATAAATGCCTTGTTAAATTGATACGTTTCCTCCAGGGTTTCTCAGGGGTTCCTCAAGGTTTCCTCAGGTCGCCCACAAGCCGATTAGCACGCTTGTAAACTGCACAGAGAGCATAAACTTGCGGACGTCACAGAACTTTCTGCAGCTAAATAAAGACAAGACAGAGGTACTTATTGGAAATGATGCACAGAGAACGTTAATTATGCCATCTCTGGACTCCTTGTCTCTCAAGGCTAAAGACTGCGTTAAGAATTTAGGGATCGTGTTTGATAAAAAACATATTAGCAATGTTTGTAAAACTGCACACTATCACCTTCGTAACATCTCTAAAGTACGTGACGTTCACTCCTCCACAGATAGTGAGAAACTCACACATCCATTTGTTACATCTAGACTCGACTACTGCAACAATGCTTCTGTTGGCTTAACAAAAGCTCCATTAAACACTTACAAAGAGTTCAGAATGCAGCTGCAGGAATGCTGCCCCGTACTAGACTGAAGAATCATATCATTCCCGCACGTGAATCACTTCACTGGTGACCTGTGTCTCACAGAATTGATTTTACAATCCTGTTGCTAATTTTTTTCATTTGTCTTCATGGTGGTGCTCCTATATACCTTTGTAATATGATCATTAAATAAATATACTCCTGCTAGATCACCTAGTTCATCCAACAGCAACCTGCTGGTTTTACCCAAAACGCGGTAAAGACCCATAGGTACAAAGTACAAAACGAGCCCAGAATCAGTCCTGGGTGTGGACACAATTATATAAGCCAAAGTGTGAAAAACGCCCAAAATTAGACAGCCATGAGAAGTCTAAAGGAGAGTGTCATTCAAACATGGAGGCATGTTGGATGCGTCTGTGCACACTTTCTAATCCGTTGTGAATGGCCAAACTTGTGAATAACCTTCCTACCACTCACACAAACTCTTTACCCAATGCTGTCTGGCAGAAGAATTGTTTAAAATGACAAATTTGTATATTTTGCCTCAGATGCATAAATAGTTCATTAGGGAATATTACAGTAATCAAGCCGAATTGCTGCGCGAGTGCCAGGCCAGTGCTCTCATTCGTTCTTTTTTTTCCCTTTGGAAACCTGTTCCTTTTTGTTAATTTAATTAAAGTGCACAAGCAACCTGTGTAAACGAGGCTCTCAGGGACGATTAAGGCAAGGCAAGTTAGGAAGGTGAGTGCCGCTCCTGTCAGTTACAGCTGATTGCATCGATTTCATTGATTTGTAACAGCTTTTGGGCTAATTTCATCTCTCAAAGGTGAACCCATGGTAGCGGGGTGAGGACTGACCCCTTCACACCACCTCCCTCCCCTTTCCCTACCGTGAGTTTTAATTTTTTCCCATCCACCTATTTCTGTTTCGCCAAGTGATTAGATAAAAGTGCAGCAACAATAAGTCTTATTTGGAAGGGTAAGGTGGGAGTATCAATAACTTTTTATTTGCCTGCGGGTCGGCATAGGTGGGCCGTTACCGATGTTCTTAAATGCATCACGACTCTGTTTCGGTCGAGGACGAGAAAAAAAAACGCTGAGGTAGCGAAGACAGTCTGCGTAAAGCACAGCTCGCTCACACACAAACACGTCCGACGATCCATAAAAAAATCAAACGAATCGTAAGATTTGATGGATGAATTTCGAATTAATCTGTCAGGGAGCGTTAATCACGACTTAACAACCCCAAACTTCGAGACGGTCCAGGTGACTTTGGGAAAGACGCAAGAAACCAAAAAGAAAAAGAAGTTAAATATTTAACATTTCTACGTAAAATGTAGTAAACGTAAACATAAAGAGTCTAGTGTAGGTTTGTATCAATAATCAGTTCTGAAATTTATTGCGATATTCAACACACCGTATTGTTATCGTGGACATGGCATTTATGGCCCCGCTCTTTCCTAAGGCCCCATCCACACATATTGAAAAAAAATTAGCGCTCCATTTAAAAAAAGTTTACAAAAATTTGAAACGTTTTTGGAAATATCTCCATCTCTGTGAACACAAACAACTTTTTGAAAAATATGTCCGTCCACAGAAACATTTTCAAAAATATCTCCGTCCACAGAAACATTTTCAAAAATATCTCCATCCACAGGAACAACGTTTTCAAAAAAATACCTCCGTCCACAAGAAAGCTTTGTCGAAGGTATCTCCATCCACAATTGTTTTGAAAATATATCCATCCACGAGGAGAGTGTTTTTTAAAAGATCTCCATCCACACAAACAATGTTTTCGAAAATATCCCATGTATGCGAACATTTTTGCAGTGGTTCCAGAGGCTTTACTGAGAATACTTATGAGGTGGGAATGCATCCAGGATGGGACACCACCCTGCTGGAAACCCCCCGCCCCCCCAAAACAATAGAAACCATCACAGAAATTCTAATGGTTTCCACTACAAATGCCATTACAAACCATCATCTACATCTATTCATTAAAACCATTACCTTTACCATTACTGGTCACTAGACATGACATGTCACCAATAGAAGGCACCAAATTACCAGTAAAGACCCACAGGGACCATTAGAGTTTCCATTAAAACCAATACAATTCCCTTTATAACCATTACAAATTCTATGAAGGTTTCTATTTTCTTTCCCCAGCATGGCAGGCCAGCACAGGGCATCATCTACACACATATTCATTTATCTTAGCCAATCCACCTACAGAGAACCTTGAGGAAACCTATGCAAACAAGAGGTTAAGCTTCCACACAGCCAGTAACCAAGCTGAGGATCGATCCACGGACTCTGAACCCATGAGGCAGCACCACCAATGTGGAGCTTTAAAACTTCTGAGCTTTCAAAGATGCTCGGAGATGAAGTATATTGTGAATATGTTTAAGCTAATAGGAATATGTCTCCAATTCGCACCAATTAAAGACCTTCAGTACTATATATATGCCACCCAGTAGTATACCACAAATTAGGGCACCCACTAGTTGAAATTGAACTGAATTGAAATCAGTTTTGCTGTTTAAAAATTATAAGAGGTTTAAACAGCAAAATTTTAAGTCAAAATATCGCTGTTTTGAACTAAAATCCAACTATTACAGAGTGTGGTTGCTAAATGCTAACTGTTTAAACATTATTGTGAAAATGTTTTTCAATCAAACTTGAATCAACACTGAGTGAAATAGTTTGAAGCTCTTGTTAGCTAGCAGACATTACAAACTGTTTGGTAGATTGATTGTTTGTTTTTGTAGCATTTGCTGTCAAGAAAAAACACTGAAAGTGCTAGCTACAGGTACAGATGTACTTGCTGTTGTGGTATATTTCGAGATTACAGAAAGCAGCTTGTTAACTGATAGCTGTTTTGGTTGTAATCATTGATGGAAAATACACATAGCAAGAGCCAGCTAACTACTACAGATTTGGTTGTGAACATATGATATATGTTCATATGAACATATGTGATATATGTTCATATGAACATATGTGATATATGAAAAACTGAAAATACATGTTTGTAACTTTTTTAGTTTGTAAACATCCCTGGTAAAAAAATAATAATAATAAGTTAAAGTAATTGTGACGGAAAGAAAACACTAAGTGTAGCTGTTCGATTAACGAAGTTACCAGTCCTTGCTTCAACCTTAGATCTTATGTATTAGCATCAGGCTAATAACTCTGTGTGCTGGCAGTGACAGCCGCCATATTTATCCCCTGGCTTGAAGTGATTGGGTCTAATTTGGTGGATCAGGACTTCATTAGAGCAGATTAGGTGTGAGGATGGATAGGGGAGAAAAAGAATTAGCTGACTGCAATGTCTGTGTGTGAGGCAGAGAGAGAGGGAGAGAGAGGGAGAGAGAGGGAGAGAAAGGAGGAAGACAAAGATGGGAAATAAGAAACCAGTCCTTGTGGATGAGAGAGCTCCAAGGAGAATAAGTAAGCCCAAACTGTAAGGGTTCCCACTGTAGTCTCTGATTCCTGTTCTTGGCTGACAGGAGCGAAACCCCGATGTGGTTTTCTGCTGTTGTAGCTCATCCACCTCAAGGTTTGACATGTTGTGTGTTCTGCGATGCTTTTCTGTTCACCACGGTTGTAAAGTGTGTTTTTCTCAGTTACCATAGCCTTCTTGTCAGCTCAATAAAGTCTGACCTGTCTCATCCACAAGCTGTTTTCGCCTGCAGAACTGCCACTCACTGGATGTTTTTTGTTTTTCGCACCATTCTGTGTTAACTCTTGCGGCAAAACACAGATTGGTACATTGTGTGTGAAAATCCCAGGAGACCAGCATGTTCTGAAATACTCAAAGCAGCCCGTCTGGCACCAACAACCATGCCACCGTTAACACACTTTCTATGATGAACTGTTAACAAGAACAAAGTGTTTACAAGGATAAACTGTTTACAGGAACAAACTTTATGAGAACAAATTATTTACGAGAACAAATCGTTTACGAGAACAATTTGTTCATGAGTGTAATCTGTTTACAAGGATAAACTGCTTACAGAAGCAAACTGTTTGTGACAGCTCACTGTCACAATTGTTAACTTTTTCACAGAAATAAATTAAAGTGTTTATGAGGACAAACTGTTTACAGGAACAAAGTGTTTAAGAAGACAAATTGTTTACAGGAACAAAATGTTTACAAGGACAAATTGTTTACAGGAACAAAGTGTTTATGAGGACAAATTGTTTACAGCAACAAAGTGTTTATGAGGACAAATTGTTTACAGGAACAAAGTGTTTATGAGGACAAATTGTTTACAGGAACAAAGTGTTTACGAGGACATTGTTTACAGGAACAAATTTTTTACAGTAACAAAATTTTTGCGAGGACAAATCCTTTACAGGAACAAAGTGTTTACAAGAACAAATTCTTTATGAGGACAAATTGTTTACAGGAACAAACTTTATTAAAACAAACTGTTTAAGAGATGAATTGTTTAGGCGAACAAACTCTTTACGACCACAAACTTAACAAGAAGAAAATTCTTACGGGAACAAAGAGTTTACAGGAACAAACTGTTTACAAGAACAAACTTTTTTACATGAGAACAAATTGTTTATTAGATCAAACTGCTGATGAGAAGAATTGTTTACAAGAACAGTCTCTTTACAAGGACAAATTGTTTACAGGAACAAACTATTTACCACAACAGACTGCTTACAAGAAGAAACTTTTTACAGGAACAAACTGTTTACGTCAGATCAGTTATTTTTTAATGAGAAACTGTTTACAACAGCAAATAATTTACAAGAACTAACGGACAGGCAGCTTTTTTCAATTAGCTTTTATTTCTCGTGAGTGTAGCGTCAACGTAGTTATACTGTAGCTTTAGCTAACTGCAAATTTCGTTAGATAACTATTAACAGTGTAAGCGCTACTTTATTACCATGTCGCCAGACAATGGCCACGCCCCTGACTTTCAGCCAATAAGAACATGCTGTTTTGGACATTATATTAGTGAAGCATTTTATAATCTTGATGACAAAATTAAATAATAAAAAAATTGTGTTAATTCCAGGATTTCCCCCAAGATATTGGCACTGGACTCTGCCATAGAGGTCTGAATAAACCAGAGGCGGATGTTCGGTTCGACCGTTGGATGTGTGTTGTGCACATGACTGTGATAACTTCTCATTCACGCCGTGAACTGATAACAAGCCACACATCAAAGGTGTTCAAAGATACATTACACCGCTGATTGGAGGCGTAATGAGCGAACAGTGGGTGATAAATCTCTGTGCTACAGTAGTTTCATTGTATACTTATAATTACGTCGTGCACTCATAAAAACATTGTTCTGAATGAAAAGTATTAGCAAAGGTTGCCGTTCATGGGAAAATCAGCCGATAAGACGAAACACCGTAAACTTCCTGGCTGGGACTAAGCTTTAACTTGATTCGAGTCGCTAAATTTAACAAACAGCACTGGCGTCGTACTGCTTTTAAAAGAAGGTCGGACATTTTAAGAAATAGCGCCCAAAACACTTGAAGACTTTTAGATACAGTGTATATTATTTTACGATGTTGTTCGTAGTGTTTTTCTTGATGATTGTAGAATTCAAAATGCAATATTACCTTTCTTACACCGCAAAACACAACTGCATTGTATGAAGTAAATAAATATTCCAAATTGTCTAACAACACTAATACATGCTAACGTATTGATTTATTGATTGATTCATTCTTTTATTCCACATGGTAAGGTAAACATTCGATCCCCTGACTGTTAAAGCTGTGAGAACGCTCTTGCTGGGCAAGAGGAAAATATGGCCACAGAGCATTATGAAACTTAGGCTGATACTTTAGATAGCTTTTACTTAGCCATTAAGTCTTTTTATACAACACAGTGACAGTGGCAAACTTTACCCTCTTATTGTTCCGGGACCTGCATACTTACAAATTAAGGACTGGCTTAGCATCAACCGCTAACCCAACTTCAACAGATTCAGCCATATTGGTGAAGTACTTGTGACTAGCATAACAGTAAAGGGTTATATATGAAGTCATTTTCGCGAACATGGTGAGAACAAAAGCCCATTTAAGCACAGAGACAGAGCAACTCACTGTGCTAATACTACATGGCAGCTGTTCTCCATGCTACCATTGTTCTTACTTTTAAACTAGGGTGTGGTTTGTATAAACCTAAGCTGTAAACTCTGAGTGTAAATGCGATCATCTGCAACAATACCATTAAAACAACAATATTTTCCAAGATTAACGTAAAAGAGAAAGGTTTTTAGTCACAAAATACTTTACATAATATGTCAAGGAAATGAATATGTAATGGAGAAACCGTCTCCCATCCCAAATGACAACACAATTAAACAAGATAATAGCTAGCACTTCAAGACGAAAAGTAATTAGGCCTCATTCAGAGTGATAAAAACGATAAGCTCCATTCATCAGCCGACGCACAATGAAGCTGTTGTGTGAGGACTATAAAGTGTATCAGCTCATTATATGGCCGTAAAGTCTAACGAGCCTAACGACGCTCTGTTACCTGTTTGGAAAAACAAACAAGCCGAGAGAGACGTCAGAACAAAGAGGGCGGGAAAACGACCTAAAAATGTTACGCAAATAGAAAGAACGATTTTTTAAAATAATAAATAGAAAGTACTGTATTTATTTAATTATTTCTTTTTAAAAAGTTTTAAATAGTGACCTCAGATTTTTGTTTCTATCAGTGGCTAAAATGTATGAAAGCAAAGAAAATATAAACCATAGATCACAGAAAACATGTCATTATGCTTTGATTTAAAAAGCACCCGCCACCATGCTTTTATTTTTGCTTAAAGAATCATCAAATTCGGAAACTCGATATCAAGCGTGACTTCTTTGCTCGTCAGTCCAAGCGAATGAGATGTAGCTCATGCGTCTGTCACACTTCCTGCGACACCTTCTGTCACCTACTTATACATACAGTACCACACTAGACCTCATGAAGACATTAGTGTGATGCCACACGCTGTGTTTATGTTAGTTAGTGGTTAGCCTGTTTACTACAACACTTTTTTTTGCTTATTGGCCTATTTTAACATCATTCATTTTTCATTAAAGATAGTGTGCTAACCTGTTTACTATAATTCTCATTTGTGATAGCCTGATTGCTATAACTATATAATTCTCTGTCTCTATCTGTTTATGCTAAAGCTAGCTGGTGTTAAACTGTTTATTAAAAAATGCAAGTTTGTACTTTAAACTGGTACATAGATTAGCCTGTCTATTACAATGCTAGTTTGTGGATACTATGCTATCATAACCCAAGTATCAAATATCTACTAATTACAAAGACATTTCAACTGAATATCACAGAATTTGAAAAAATAAAATACATAAAAAACCAGAACATTTAGTTTATTTGCTGTAGAATTAGCAGAGGGCCATGATAATATTTCATAGTAATTGCTGAGAAGTTCTCTAATGTCTGTAACAGGCACTAAAGTTAACAGCCGTGCCATTTTCTGATAAAGTTTGACTTTGTAGTGCAGCGCTAGACTGTGTGTCTGTGTGTGTGTGTGTGTGTGTGAGAGAGAGAGTGAGTGAGTGAGAGAGAGAGTGAGAGAGAGAGAGAGTGAGTGAGAGAGAGAGAGAGAGAGAGAGAGAAGATTTTTACCATAAATAGAAACCAGATCCTCAGGACATTATGCTCATATAAAGTGGGTTATTTTATCGATGTGATTTTTTGGTTTTATTTTATAACGCAAACTAGAATTATAGCAAACAAACCTACAAACTAGCATTATAGCAAACAAATCTACAGACTAGCATTATACAAACAAACCTACAAACTAGCATTATAGCAGACAAACCTACATACTAGCATTATAGCAAACAAACCTACAGACTAGCATTATAGAAAACAAATCTACAGACTAGCATTATACAAACAAACCTACAGACTAGCATTATAGGAAACAAACCTACAGACTAGCATTATAGCAAACAAATCTACAGATTAGCATTATAGCAAACAAATATACAGACTAGCATTATACAAACCTACAAACTAGCATTATAGCAAACAAACCTACAAACTAGCATTATAGCAAACAAATCTACAGACTAGCATTATACAAACAAACCTACAAACTAGCATTATAGCAAACAAATCTACAGACTAGCATTATACAAACAAACCTACAAACTACCATTATAGCAAACAAACCTACAGACTAGCATTATAGCAAACAAATCTACAGACTAGCATTATACAAACAAACCTACAGACTAGCATTATAGCAAACAAACCTACAGACTAGCATTACAGCAAACAAATCTACAGACTAGCATTATACAAACAAACCTACATACTAGCATTATAGCAAACAAACCTACAGACTAGCATTATAGCAAACAAATCTACAGACTAGCATTATACAAACAAACCTACAGACTAGCATTATAGGAAACAAACCTACAGACTAGCATTATAGCAAACAAATCTACAGATTAGCATTATAGCAAACAAATATACAGACTAGCATTATACAAACCTACAGACTAGCATTATAGCAAACAAATCTACAGACTAGCATTATACAAACAAACCTACAAACTAGCATTATAGCAAACAAACCTACAGACTAGCATTATAGCAAACAAATCTACAGACTAGCATTATTCAAACAAACCTACAAACTAGCATTATAGCAAACAAACCTACAGACTAGCATTATAGCAAACAAATCTACAGACTAGCATTATAGCAATCAAACCTACAGACTAGCATTATAGCAAACAAACATACACACTAGCATTATTCACACACACAAAAAAAGCTAGCATAATAGTAAACTGTGGAAGCCCTAAGTGGCCTTGCATTATTCATTTTTTCTGTCTTGTCTTCTCATGATCGCGACTTTTCTCGTGATCTTGACATAGCAAAAGTCCCGAAGTCAGTGGGTTTTTTGAATGGGTTTTTGGTTAAATGCCTGAAATAAGGTCTGTGGTTAATACAATCTCAAGATATGTTCACGTTCTCTACTATGACATAAAATACACCAGTAATACCCCCCTCGTGGTTTTGTTAAGCTTTTACGTGTCTGACGCTTACTAGCGAGTGGCTAACAAGTTAACAAAAACTCGTCTACTACAGCCTTGTTGTGTTTATACTCGCGCTCTTGCAAACTATTCCAACTCAAATGTTCCATATTGTAGATTTATCAGTTTGTAGTATTTTCCAACTGTAGTGTTTTTTTAAATAAAGATTGAAAGAGTAGAGTCGTTGAGGTCATGCGACCGTGGTGTAATTCGTTTAGAGCCTAATATTAGCTTTTTACTTCTGCCGGTTGTATTTAGGCTTCAAAATTCATAAAAGTTGCATTGATTTGTGAAGATTCTATGAACAAAATATGTAAGAATCATAAAATTGTGTTGGTCACTGGGTTTATTTTCTGCAATAATCCAAAAGCCAATGGAAAAATCCTCTTGGCTTTTTGTTGAAGGAAACAGGGTGATGTTAACTTCTGGGGTGGCCTACAGAAATACGTCATCCCTGCAGGATTGAGGACTTCCACACTAGTGTCGGACACTTGAGAAGTTGTTACATTTATGATGGTGAAGATGCCGACGTGCATGAAACGCCAGTTCCATTTTCTCGCGATAAAATGATGTCATGAGAAAACAGCTTTTGTTTATGTCGAGATCACGAGAAAATGAAGTGGAAATTACGAGAAAACAACAACGGAAAAAAAAAATAACAATGCATGGCCACTTAGGGCTTCAATAGTAAACAGCAAAATGTCACACACTGGTCAGCCAATGAAAAATTGCAAATTTCCATGCCAATCACATCAATTATTGAGTTATTTTTCTTTACTGCGTTGTACTTCCTGCCAGTGATTTTGTGTGTGTGTGTTATCACTATTTTCATTCCCAGCTCTGACTCTGACTGATTTAATCTGACATGAAGTATGTGGAACCAAAACTGGTTTCTCTCTCTCTCTCTCTCTCACACACAAACACACATGCACACACACACACAGTCTCTCTGTCTCTCTCTCTTACACACACACAATCTCTCTCTCTCTCACTCTCTCTCTCTTACACTCTCTCTCTCTCTCTTACACTCTCTCTCTCTCACACACACACACACACACTCTCATTCTTAGTCTCTCTCTCACATGCACGCTCTCTCTCTCTCTCACACACACACACAGTCTCTCTGTCTCTCTCTCTTACACACACACAATCTCTCTCTCTCACTCTCATTCTCTCTCTCTCTCTCTCTCTCACACACACACTCTCATTCTCTGTCTCTCACATGCACTCTCTCTGTCTCTCTCTCACACACACACACTCTCTCTCACACACTCTCTCTGTCTGTCTCTCTCTCTCTCTCTCTCACACACACACACACACACACACACATACTGATTTCCCCAGATGGAGGAGTTCATCCTGCAATATACAGTTTTATGTAGTACTAAACAGTCTATTAATATTTGTTGTGGATAATTATTTCCCACTTTTGCTTTGCAGTTCTTCATTTTATATATTGCTTTTGTTTCTGCAGAAATCCAGAAATGAAGTCATTAAGTAAACCATTCCTGGGTCACGTGGTGTCCAGTCCCAAACATTAAACAACAACAACAACAACAAAAAAACCTTTATACTGTATATGTAGTCGCACACACGGCTGAGGCGCGCGCCCAGGTGCGAGGGTTTGATTGGTTAATTAGAAACCTGCTGCTGCTCTAAGCCAATCAGCGCTGTATGTACAGAGGTTGTGTAAATGAGCTGAGCAAAGCGGGACGGCAAAGTTTCTGACGCCTTCAGAGTGAAACAGCAGAGCTACAGAGACTCTTCATTACACCTCAGCGTGGAACCTGTCATCTGTTATTATCTTTTTTTTTTTAACGTTTCAGTGAGTTTATAAAACGGATATATATAAATGGAATAACGGAGTGAAGATTTGCTTTCTTTTCTTTTCGTGAAATAATAATAATTTAAAAAATCAGATTTTTTTTTAACGCGCTTCTTATGCGCGCGCTGCTCAGCTGTCTAAAATTCCGTCTCCATGGAGAAATCCACGAACTTCCGCATCGAGGCTCTGCTAGCAGAGCGCGTGCCGTGTGAGGCTCCGCCCTCAAGTGCTGTCCCGGGTCTGGGGGCGCGAGCGGGTCCGCTCCCGGTGCCGTCCCCCGGTGTGTACACGAGCGCGCCGCTGTTCTCCGCACTGCCCGGGCTTCACTACACCGGAATCCCGCACATCAGCCCCGCGTACGAGCAGTGGATCCGAGCGAGCCTGCTACTTCCACGACTCCACCCATACACCGGTCTGTTTCCTGTTCACTCCCCACACCTGTTCATTTACTCCAAGCGATTTATTCTGCTTTGTCCTGCTGTGTTTTATTTCATTTTTAAAATGTGTTTTTATTCAGTTTAGTTTTGCTTAATCAAGTTGTTTTGCTCGGTTTTTAATTATTTATTTATGTATTTATTTTCCTTGAAAAATCTCATTATTTACACTCCTTCCGAGTATAAATAATGCAGATATCATAAATTATAAATTGTTTAATTTTTTATTTTATTTGACATGTTTTGAGAAGTTAAGTTAAATCTAGACAGGCTGCTAATTTAAATTTTATGCTGTGTATATTTGTATAGATGAATATTTTGTGGTAGGGTCACGTTACAAAACTATTAAAAATATTTATTTGTTTGTTGTTTACAGTGTTTTTAACCTTGGTTTTGGCCAACGTGTGTAGGGCTAATTCAAGACAGCTGAATTATTTTATTTTATTGCATTTCATTTTGTTTTGTAGTTTGTTTATAGTACTATTCCTTTTGCCATTCTTTGAAATTCACTTCCGAATTCATTAACTTTAACATCACATTTCTTCTTTCTTCTTTATTATTTCAATCTCCAACACTTTATTCATTACGTTTCAGCTCAAAGTGGACGTAAATTGATTCACGTTTTATTTATATACAAAACAAACGCATTACAAGGCAAATTAATTCATTTAAATAAAATATACAAAACTACAATTAGGCAATAGGGGGAAAAACTAACAAAAACAAAACAAGATCCGTTATAGTGAGTAAGAGTTAGTTTTTTCAGGGAGTAGAAAAGATCAAGAAACGTAAATAAGTAAATAAATAATTTTTTAAATAATAATTCGAAACACAAAAAAGAAAGAAAAAAAGGAAAGAAAACCAAGTTCAAAAATGTACAAAAAGACATTTCTGTATTAATATTTTACAAAAATTATAAATACGTAATAGTATTAAAAATAAAGAAATCAATAAACATAATGAAGTAAACTCGGAAGCGATAACAGGGCTGGATTGTAGAATTATGTAAATAGAGCGATAATTTATTGACATGAATAAGTTGTGTTTTATGTATTAAAAAAATGCAAACAAACAGGACACCACCGGAAGATTAAAAAAAAGGAAATAAAAAATAAAGAATGACATATGCGTAAAATGAGGTAAACACTTTTAATCTTTTAAAATCAGATTTATTTATATGGCAATAAACGACTGTGTGTGTGTGTTCATGGAGTTTTCATTAAGGTAATGGTGTTCATAGCCGTCACGTCAACAATAAAGCCGAATAATTATAATAATAATAAAGAATAAGGCCTTCATCTTTATTGATGAGCTTGGAGTCTGTGTGTGTGTGTGTGTGTGTGAGCGAGAGTGTGAGAGAGGAGACAGAGAGAGAGTGAGATCCTCGATGTCTTTGACGTTATAATGATTATATGGAAATAATCTGGAGGTGAATTACAGCAGCCGTTTAATCTGTTATTACATTTTTCTGATTCAGCACTCCTTTAATCATCATCATCATCTTCATCATGTGACAGTGATTTTATTTATTATATAATGCCGAAATTTCTTCTTATTATAATCCTTTCATCATTATTATTATTCTCCAAATATTATTATTATTATTATTATTATTATTATTATTCCTCTTATTATTATTATTATTATTATTATTACATAATTTCAGTACTGTATGTACATGCTTGTTTTTGTGTCTAAACACATCTGCAGCTTTGCTCAACACAATCATTAGTAACATCATAAAAAGAAAATCATATTTAATAATTAGTAATAAACACTGCTGTTAAAAGAAAAGTATAGTTTAACGGAGCAGAGTTTCTCTTACCACCCCGAAGTTGATTATTTTCCTATAAACACACGTCCCGAGGTGTTTTATGCCTCTTATATCACCTTTTATACCACCAAGCACAACATGCCATCCTTTTTTAAAAAAATCCATTTCCAGCTTTACCTGACACTGGCGACTCCTTCGATAAACATTAAATACATTGTTACTATAGAAACGATAACGTGTTAGAATAAGCGTGCATGTGTTACAGATAATTAATGAACACTTTCTGACCGATCGGAATCCAGAATTCAGCAGCGCTGTGGTGTAAATAATGTTATTATGGTATACAGTATAATGTAATATTAATTTTGTGGTATAACTATCTATAAATCTGTCCACAGCGTCTCCTCAGTCGGTGTTGATGGGAAAATGTCGCAGGCCGCGCACAGCATTCACCAGCCAGCAGCTCCTCGAGCTGGAGAAACAGTTTAAACTCAACAAATATCTCTCACGGCCCAAACGCTTCGAAGTCGCCACGTCGCTAATGCTAACAGAGACGCAGGTGAGTGTATACACGTGTCTTAGTGCTTCAACCAGTACATTGTGAATATAAGAAGTTCTCAGATTTTCAACTTCTCTGTGTGTGTGTAGGTGAAGATCTGGTTCCAAAACCGCAGGATGAAGTGGAAACGAAGTCGTAAAGCCAAGGAACAAGTGGACGTGGACCGAGAGCACAAAATGACCAATGAGAATCCAGCGTCGGAGCCTGACGGGGCGGGGCTTGGGAAGCAGGACGTAGAGGAGGAAGAAGATGTGGACGACGAATACGGCTTCAACACAGACACGCATCATTCGGACTTTTTGCAGAAGGACGTCAATGTACGATACGCTTCCGAAGATGAGGTGGATGGAACGAAAGGCGGGGACAGAAAGATGGGCGCGGGGTTATAAGGAACCAGTCACAGACGAGGTTGAGCCTCGGAAACGTGGAGGTGACTTGACGAGAGGTGCATTTTAAGCATCCTGGCTAAAGATACTGTGAAATACTGAACGCTTCACGAACTGATTTTAATGTTACACCGGAGTACCTGAACACTCGCTAAACACTGAGCGCAGCCTTTAGATTTCCCAGTTCTTATACAGGCTTCACACTAAACACCAAACAACAACAACAACACCACCAAGGCCAGTTAGTGTAGCTTTAAGACCGTGTATGGTGTACAGTGGCCGGTAAATGCACAACACATTAACAATGCAAAAAATTGCAACAGTGAAACCAAAAAAACACAAAATATCTCATTCTGAAAGACGGAAACAAAACCACAAATACAACACAATAACAAAACAAAAACAGAAAAGCAAACAAAACCAGTGACACAACAGGGAATTTGGAGACAGCAACAACAGAAACACAAAAACAAAGAAGAAAACAACAACAAAACCATCCATTTTCTATAACGCTTATCCTACCAGGTCACAGGGAACTTGGAGCCTATCCCAGGGAGCATCAGGCACAAGGCGGGGTACACCCTGGACGGGGTGCCAATCCATTGCGTGGCACAATCACATACACTCTCATACACTACGGACACCTACCATGCATGTCTTTGGACTGGGGGAGGAAACCGGCGTACCCAGAGGAAACCCCTGCAGCATGTGGAGAACACACAACCCTGGACATGTGAGGCGAACGTGCTAACCACTAAGGCCTTGTTTACACTAGTTTTCGTTTTAAAACTCATAACTGTTGCTACGATTATGCCTGTCATCTACACTACTCCGGCATTGTCGACCCTCGATAGTGGAAACTTTCGGAAACGCCGAAGACCCTGTTTTAGTTTGAAAACTCCACGCTCGCGTTTCAGTGTAAACAGACCAAAACAAAGACTTTTGAAAACGAAGGCGTGGCTTTGCCCACATTCGCTTCCTGATTGAGTCTTCTGGATCATCGCGTATCCTTCCCTGATTCGTCAAGCCCCTACCGTATGACCGTTACGCTACCTCGATCGTATGCACAACACCACGTAGACTGAACTGCTGGCTTTGTCGTCATTCTCAGCAGCCGTTGTGCAGTTAAAATCTGTATTTTATAATACTGCAGCTGCCTACATGCTCAAGAGGCCAGCTATGATTAGAGCAATCGGCAACAAATCTCATTTCAGGCGGCGTAAGCCCTACACGGAACACCAACTTCCTGTTTACAATTGTATGTGCAATGCCCAGTGTGTGCGAATGGTCACGTGACACACGTATTCGGTCGGGTAGTGTGGACGGAGATCGTTTCTGAAACACAGCGGAAACGCCAGCGTGGACGAGGATCGTTCATTAGCACTAATGTAAACAGGGCCTAAGCCTCCGTTCGCCCAACAGCAAAACCACAACAACAATACCAAAAACACACAGCAGTGAATTTGAAAACACAACTATAAACAGCAAACCCTGCAATGGATTGGAACCCCATCCAGGGTGTACCCTGCCTTGTACCCCATGCTCCCTGTGGAAGGCTCCAGGTTCCCCATGACCCAGTAGGCTAAGCGGTATAGAAGATGGATGGATGGAACAATAAACAGCAAATAAATTTTTAAAAAAACCACACACACAACACCAAAGCTAAAAACACAAAAAGACACTTCGAAAGCAAAACCAAAAATCTAACAGTGAGTTTAGGAATAAACTAATAAATAACAACAACAAAAAAGAACCGCAGCACTGAAATCCAGAAACACAACAGCATTTTCAGAAACTGCTAAAGTCGCTAGGCTAAAACTAGATAACAGACTGAACTGTGTTTTGCATTTACGGGCCATCGGTCCTATAAGGTTCTGCTACAGGCCCACTTGTTCTCCCTAAACATAATGTAGGCTTTTACTTCTAACATTAATTTAAAAAATAATTAAATACAATTATACTTATAATACTTAAAATTACTTATGTAGTGCGGTGGGATTGAGCAGCACAGATACGGAAACAAAATCTTGACACAACAGAAATTTCCTTCTCGGAAATTCAGATCAATTTAAAATACCAATGTTGGGTGCTAACCTGTGAAACTAAAAGCTGCAGCTAAGAACCAGATGTTCCATCATTTCAGATTTTGTTAACCAGCTAGCTAGCTATTAATACGATGTAAAATAAATAAATAAATAAATCCTGTCAGGCTATGTTATGTTAGCTGGCTGGCAAATTTTTTTGTTGAATTCTCAAACAGATGTAGTACAACACGTAGTATTATATTTGGAAGTAGCGTCATTTATTTGTAAAGATTCCGATTTTTTTGCTTGTTGTTAATTTACAAAAGCAGAGCTTTATAAATGCTACATAATATGTGCTAATGCTACAGTTTATACAGTTAGCAGCAGGTCTATGAAAACATTTCAAATTCTGAAGCGAATTACGCAACATTTGAAATCGGGACAAAGAAGTGCAGTACACTCGCAAAGTTCATCATATTACATTGTTTCTTCAGCTCGACGTAGCACTTAACATAAAATTACACAATATAATAGTTTAGCGACATTTGCTAAGCTATGTTTATTCCAAACTCATAATCAACAGAAGATCCACAGCAACACGCAGCATGCTGCGCTAAAACGCAAGATAACACTGACTCTCTGTTTGGGTTTTTTAAATCAAATCTTTTTCGACCTGGATGTTATTTAAACATGTTAAGGTCTAATTTATTGAACTAGAGGCCAAAAGAAACAAAAGTTGTAAACAACGTAAAATAAAACGAATCATTTTTGTAAAACATTGTGTGGGGGTCTCATTTATGTAGTCACACACGAGTATGAATTAGTATTAGTATTAGCAAAGTGTTGTGGGTTAGCTAGCATGCTAGCAACCAAATTGGATGACGTGCAAAACGATGTGTGAAGGTAGGACTCGACTCTTGGGAAGCTAGCCGCAGATACGATGCTAAGCGTTTGTGTTCTAAGAGTCGATTCCTGAGGTGATTGAATAGTAACACCTTCCTGTACGTTTCAAGGTTGTTTCTCGAAGTGAGGATCGGATGTAAATTGAAGCCTTTAATGGAAAATGTTTCCATTTTCTCCCTCAGATGCTGCAACTCCATTTCTCTCCATGATCTGTCCTGTAAACGCCTAGCCCCATTAGCATGCTAAAGAACGGACGGAAAATGGCGGCGTGTAATAAACCCATTATTTTTACGTTGCTTACGAGCCGATGGTTAAGTTAATGAAGGGGAAATAAAGCTTGTCGGTCCTCGATGGTGGTGATGTCACAGAGTGCTTTTTCGTTTGCAGGACGAATAAAAAACAGTCTTTGTAAGAGGGCGATGAAGAAAATCCGGGACGTGACGAGACGCGGCATAACGTCTTTGGAGGGAAGGCCGTGGCGTTGCGTTTATATAGCGATTAAGTGCATTTTAACTGTGACTCATTAAATCTGACTCGTCATAGGCCAAGAGTTAAGTGATAAATAGCTTGCGTGTTAAGTAGCTGATTCGCCGACTTGCAGAAAATCGCTGTAGTACAACTGGAGGATTTTTTTTTTTTAAGTTGAAAAACTGTTGCTAATCGATTGGGAAATATGGATGCCAAGCATAAAGTAGCTACTAACTGAGGCTAATGATTTAGCTAGATATGATTATACACTGGTCAGCCATAACATTAAAGCCACTGACAGGTGAAGTGAAAAACATGGCTTATCTTGTTACAGTGGCACCTGTCGAGGGGTAGGATATATATATATATATATATATATATATATATATATATATATATATTAGGCAGCAGTCAGTTCTTGAAGTTGATGTGTTGGAAGCAGGAAAAATGGGCAAGCGTAACAATCTGAATGACTTTGACAAGGGCGAAATTGTGATGGCTAGACGACTGGGTCAGAGCATCTCCAAAATGGCAGGTCTTGTGGGGTGTTCCTAGTATACAGTGGTTAATACCTACCAAAAGTGGTCCAAGGAAGGACAATTGGTGAACCAGCAACAGGGTCATGTGCGCCCAAGGCACATTGATGTGCGTGGGGAGCGAAGGCTAGCCCGTCCGGTCTGATCCCACAGAAGAGCTCCTGTAGCACAAACTGCTGATAAAGATAATGCTGGTTATGATAGAAAGGAATCAGAACACACAGTGGATCCCAGTTTACTGCGTATGGGGTAGACCAGTCAGAGTGCCCATGCTGATCCCCTGTCCACCGCCAAAAGCGACTACAATTTGTAGATGAGCATCAGAACTGAACCATGGAGCGATGGAAGAAGGTGGGCTGGTCTGATGAATCACGTTTTCTTTTACATGATGTGGATGGCCGGGTGCGTGTGTGTGCATGTCGCTTACCTGGGGAAGACATGGCACCAGGATGCACTATGGGGGGGAAGAAGGCAAGCAGGTGGAGGAAGTGTGATGCTCTGGGCAATGTTCTGCTGGGAAACCTGTGTCCTGGCATTCATGTACACTCATAAGCAGACCAAGTACACATCTTCATGGTAGCAGGATTCCCTAATGACAGTGGCGTCTTTTAGCAGGATAACGCGTCCTGCCTCACTGACAAAGAGTTCAAGGTGTTGACTCGGCCTCTAAATTCCCCAGATCTCAATCCGATTGAGGATCTGTGGGATGTTCTGGACAAATCATGGAGGCCCGACCTCGCAACTTACAGGACTTAAAGGATCTGCTGCTAACGTCTTGGTGCCAGAAACCACAGCACACTTTCCGAGGTCTTGTGGAGTCCATGCCTCGACAACTCAGAGCTGTTCTGGTGGTGGTTTTAATGTTATGGCTAATACTTGTATTTATTTTATACCTATTATTTGTATTTTTTATGCTCATACTTTTTTCTTTTGCGTATCATGGCTTTGTTTTTATTCTGTAGATTAGTAGTAGACGGGCTATAATCGGCGTCAGGTCTACAAGAACGCTATATGTTCCTCATAGTTTGACGAACTCTTAATGTTCGCATGAAACACTACTGGAATTTTGTTCTGAAATTTCACAGCCATGCTAAAGTCAACGTGACTTTAAAACGCAATAACGTCGTCCGACTGTACATCGCTCACGCGTTTACCCAAACAAAGCCTCGTTTCTTAGTGAAAACGAATAAACACCTTTCTCAGCGCATAAATCTGGTGGCCTCGTGAAGCGTTTACACCCTGTAGTTTAATCAATCACCCGAAACCGTCCGCCTCGTTACGGGAATATGAACAGATTGCGGGATGTTTTAAAGTAATCGGCCATATTGCCTGAGATTTTGCCTCGGCCTTGTCGTGTCACTTAAGCTAATGGGGCGGTAAAAAAAAAAGAGTATTGCAGGCCATATTTCACACCAGTCTTGGAAAAAAAAAGGGCCAAGTTTTGAGGTAATAAAGTGTACTGAAAAGGCAGGGTATTTTCTCTGTCAGAGCTAGCAGGAGGTTTAGCATATAAATGTATGAATGATGGATCTCGAGCTAATGAAATGCATTCTCAAATCAGAAATGGTCTTTTAGGTTCGTCCAGGTGGCCAGTAACTTCTACATAGAAAGTGCATCAACAAATCTAATGTTCACATTAAATCACAGTATGAGATTGAAAAAAAGACTTAATTTAACAATATTTTGGTATTTTCTATGTCAACTGAAATATTTAAATATGATTTAAAAAAATAAACAAGTACTTGATTTAATTTTGTTTGCTTTTATACTTCATACCACACTACCTCTTACATTCAGTTTTACTTCATACCGTACATTTTTGTTTAATACGATCTCTTGTTTTGCCATAACATTAAAACCACCTGCTTAATATTGCGTAGGTCCTTAATATTGTGTAGGTCCCTCTTTGTGCCTCCAAAATAGTTCTGAGTCGTCGAGGCACAGACACCACAAGACCTCTGAAGGTGTGCTGTGGTATCTGGCATCAAGACGTCAGCAGCAGATCCTTGAAGTCGTGCAAGACATGAGGTTGGGCCTCCATGGATCGGACACGTTTGTCCAGGATGTCACACAGACGCCCGATCGGATCGAGATCTGGGGAATTTAGAGGCCGAGTCAAACACCTTGAACTCTTCGTGTTCCTCAAACTGTTCCTGAACAATTTTTTATCCTGCTGAATGAAGCCACTGCCGTTTGAGATTACTGTTAACATGAAGATGCATACTGGTCTGCAACAATGCTTATGAGTGTACATAATGCATGAGCCACATAGTGCATCCTGGTGCCATGTCTTCCCCAAGTAAGCAACTCACACATCATTCACATGATGTAAAAGAAAACGTGAATGATCAGACCAGCCCACCTTCTTCCATCGCTCCATGGTCCAGTTCTGATGCTCACGTGCCCATTATAGGAGCTTTCGGCGGTGGACAGGGGTCAGCATGGGTGCTCTGCAGCTATGGAGCAAGCTGTGATGTACGGTGCGTTTTTTATTTGATTTTATTTTCATCCTGCACATTACTATAATTACCATCAACACACTGCGCCTTTTACTTATCAAAACGGTGTGTGTTTCAGCCAGAATAATTGACTTGCTTCGACCTTGCTGCATGACATCACTCTGCCAATAAAGATTGTGTCTGCATAATGAACAATAACTGACAAGGCCTTCACTCTCAAATCACGGGGTGAAATGGTAATCAGTGTGTGTGTGTGTGTGTGTGTGTGTGTGTGTTTCTGTTACAGACATCATAAACTATAAGTATCTAAAGAGAGTATACAGTGTGTGTGTGACTGGATTTTACAGACTGAATGTCAATAGAAATGAGAAATAAGAACACTGCTATAGATCAATCCAGCACCAGAAAACTAGCTTCGTTGTTGGACATTATATAACTGTAGACAGTGATAACATTTAGTTAGCTAGGAGTGGGTGCAAGTGAAATAATTCTTCTTCTTATTATTCATTTTAGAACACCACATCATAGTTTTATCTCTTAACACTTGCGTGCAATGTTGCGGAACTTCCAGTTTCAAACGTTTTCCCTAATCCATCCGCAAAACCTGTCCACGTTCTAATACGTTACCAGAGAGAGAGAGAGAGAGAGAGAGAGAGAGAGAGAGAGAGAGAGAGAGAGAGAGAGAGAGCGCAGAGTTTAATTCTGTGTGTCACTAGCACAATTTGGGTAAATAACTGCGTGGCTAATATTTCAAACTGGCAGATGCAACAATTCTGAACCGTCAATTTAATGTCACGGAGATGTTCTTCGACACGCTTGAACGTTTATATCTACAATTTCTTTAGCGAACGTCGTTGCCAAACGTTTTTTTTTGGATACATTTTAGTTTGTATGAATGAGAAATATAAACTAGACTTCGTTAAAACACACACTACGTTGAGTGTTACAGACGACGCATATACATTTAGGACCACGTAGCCAAGTAAATCGATTGTATACTTAAATGATAAATGTGCTTCACAATGATTCAACTAAATCGTAAACCATGTCGCATTTAAAAGAAGAAGTGGAAACTGTACATTTTAGGTCAGTTCAGCTCCGTGTAGAGGCGCTCGGTGGAGGTGTAGAAGCAGATTTGCCAAGTGCTCGGCGCTATCTGCTGGTCAGAAATCAGTACTGATTAATCCCACAATGAAAGCTTTATCAAATCGGTTACATGAAGATCTCCAGAGATTTAAAAAAAATGTATTGAATTTAATTACTTATTTTTAATCAGTGTGAAATAAAAACAAGAGACATTTACAGACATGAGTCTCTGTTAAAATACATACAAATAAAATAAAAATACAATACAACCTTGTAAAATTTACTTCCTCAAATTAACATCAAGCTTTGAGAACTGCTGGAAAAAAACAAAAAACAAACCCAAAACAATAAAATGACATAAATTAAAACACAGGTCCCAAATATAAGTGTGCATATGCCGATATACGGTTATACACAGCAAGTTGTGTACCACGAAATTGTCATCCTGGTCTCCAGAGGTAATTCTCTGACTGAGGAATAATTTATTACTAACTAGAACAGATGTGATTTTAACATCAGAAAACACCCTTTTAAAAGGATCTGTGTAAAAAAAAGAAAAGAAAAACGCAGCCAATATGTAACCGTAGCTTACTTTTGTTTCTGTAAGTAAGTAACCACAGCCCCGCCTTCTTATTTCCTATTGGCTACTACTTCCAAGTTAGTACTTCCTGCGTCCTTTCGCAGTCAAGTGATTCCGTTACAGTTTACAAATTAATACTGTACTGTGGCCGTACCGTCGATCGACGCTCGCTAGGGCTGGGACGATGTACCGAAGGCATCACGGGATCGAACCAGACAACTCCGAAGCAGAATAATGCGGAAAGGGGATGGGAGTTAAAAAGGACACAATTTTTTGGTGCATATCTAATAAATAAAGCTAACTGAAGTTAACTAAAGACGTGTTTATTGTTCGTGAAGTCCAACAGTACCGTGTCAGAAAGCAAGGAATGTCAAGTTGAGACTAACACACTGGCTAAGAGATGGGGGACGGGAAGGGGGCGGGACTTCCAGGGATGTCAGTTAACATCAGTGAGTTCAAACCTACGCAACACGTCATTTCCTTCCAGTCTGAGATGCAACAATTGTTGCCTTTTTTTTTTTTTTTTAACCACTGGCCTTATTAAATGCAAATTTTCACTCATAAGCCAGGTTCGTCTTCCACACGTACACACTAACTACTAGTGTTTACATATGTACTTCAACTTTAATTTTTTTTCCTACAGATATTATTAAAAAAAAAAAAAAAAAATATTGAAGTTATAATTTTCAGAATAAGATACTTATTTTATCTTAATTATCATAAATGTCGCTCGATGTACAGTTTAGCATAAAATACTGCTCGTAGTCATCCAATATCAAAACTAGCTTACTTTTAATAAGCTTGCTAGCAATAGATTATAATATATTAAGCGTAACATTAGCCAGCTTGTTAACGAAACTGTCTAGCTACATAATTCTCAACCTCTAGTTATGCTTAATTGTTATCAAGAGAATGTTAAAAATAATGCTGTAATACTCATCATACAGTATACCATAGTTAATTAATTTAATGTTATCTAGCTATTAATCTTAACCACAAAATATATAATTAGCCTAGTTTAAACGAGCTTCTAGCAAATTAGTTCAGACTCTGGGTAATTACACAGTTTCTCTAACAGTAGTGGCAGAAGTAAGGTTAATGTCATGTAGTTGAATTGAAATAAGATGGCTAGCGTTGCTCAATGTGCTGAACCGTTATTTTATGCTAAGCAGTACATTGAGTCAAAGAAACGATGAAAAAGGCTAGTGGTGATTGGCTGATCAAATTTAACTTAAACTCCGCCCTTGCTGCCAGCACGACACACCAGCAGGTGCAGAAAAGTTGTTAGCTTTAGTGCTAAGGCTGATGCAGTTGTGTGTGTGTGAGAGGGAATGTGTGTTTGAAGAATGCATTTTCAATGCGTTTAATGAGGTAAAAGTAAGAAAAAACAGTCTAGATTGAACGTAAAAAGCATGCTCCCTTCGTCATACTCTGTCAGTTTCGATCGTGCCGCCATCTGAGCTCTGCAGGTTTCTGACCCGTTCGAGCACCCAGTCGATGTTGGGCCGCTCCTGAGGGTTCGTCACCATGATGGAGCTCAGGAGCGTCTGTAGTCCTTCAGAGTAACTGTTACAGAGCAAACAGAGCTAAATGAGGCTGATTAGCACAATGGCAGCAAAGCTAATTTTACTTACTGGGTTTCCACTACACTGGGCCTATATAAATGTTTCCTTAGGAACCTATTTGTAAATTAGTATAAGGATTGAATCATTTTCACTGCTAACGCTAGCTAACATGATTTAACCTGACAGGATTATTACATAATTCATTAAAATGTTCATAATCTTCACTGCTAACACTAGCTAGCTAAGAGAAATGTTTTATGTAAAATAAAATAAAATAAATAACCTTTTATAATACTAGTAACTAGACTGGATTTCTGAGAGGATTTATACATATAAATTGAATAAACATTCATTTTCACTGATAATGCGAACATGCCGTGAGGTATCCTGACAGGATTCGTCATTCATAAATGTTAATAATATTCACCGATAATGCTAGCTAATATACATGAGTTATTGAAAATGACAGGAAAATTTTTTATTTTATTTATTTTTTTAAATCACTCAAAAGTGTGCATAATAGTGGGGTCATTTCTACGTTCCCACGGAACTATGCTCCGCAGTTTAATATTCACATTAAGTAAACTTTTCAAAAGGGTTTTATGTAGTCGGGACTACGTTTTCCCAGAGCCATATTAACTGTTAAGACACGTTTAAAAATGAATAGCAGCATACGTTAGTTTAAAAATCCATCCTTCACCCAAGCTTGGAATCTGTGAAAGTTATTAAACTTGGACAATGAACTAGGTTGCACTAAAAGTAGCTGTTAGTCCACATTCATACAGTTTGACTCCATGAATGAACAACAGTGAAATGTTTTCATTAAACTGAAGAAATGCCATACTGTTTCCCATTCAGGTTCCCAGTATATGCTATGTAAATCTGGGGAACATAGGACCCTGGGAACATAGACACACTCCCATAATAGCCACTGATAATGCTAGAGCACTAGGTAACCTGACAGGATTCATGAGAGGATTCGTAATGTAAAATTTAAAGCTGAATCATAAATCATGATTGCTGATGAAACCTGACAGGATTTCTGGGATTTTATGATTATTATTTTTAAAAATGCAATTGTTTTACATGATTAACTACTAAAACTAGCCATCTGTTTAGCTCGAGTTAACCTGACCTGGATTTGAAATTATTTAAAAAATGTTCACTGCTAGCAGCAGCTAGTTAGAACATGACAGGATTTCTGATTGGATTGAGAATGTAAAATTTAAACCTTTAAACAATCCTTTCAGAATCTCGACTGCTGATGCTAGCTTGTTAAAATGAGCTAAACTGACAGGATTTTCAAGTAAATTGTCATACTAGCTAGTTGGCTAACACCTGGCAGGATTTTAAAAAATCATTCACAAAATGTTGTTAATCTTCTCTGCTGTAGTTAGCATTCCTGTGCTAATCTGAGAGGGTTTCTACATATACAATTAATAAAACACTCGTAATATCGACTCCTGATGCTAGCTAGCTAACGTGACAGGATTTCTGAGACAATTTGTAAAATGAATAAAGATTCTTTGTCTTGACTGATGGCACTGGCTAGCTAACCCAAGCTAACCTGACAGGATTTCTGACCTGCACGGTTGTGGAATGGCGACCGGGTTTTGGACGGCCAGAGCGACGCTGTCTCCTTTCTGAAACACCAGATCGTACGGTCCTTCCAGCATCATCATACAGTACAGCACACACCCTAATGACTGACAGCACACACACACAGTCAACAAGAGTCAGTAAGAGACAGAAATTTCACACCTGATACTCACTCAGTTACTATAGTTCTTAAAGTCCACTTTAGACACCTTTTGCAACAAGGCTAATGTCACCAACAGGAAACAGAAGCTTATGGCTAACAGTTTAGCATCACTGTGCAAACCACACATTTACATCATCTGTTAGTATCTAATGTTTGTGCAGTAGTGTGCCTGAAATCACATTAGCAGTGTGGAAAGGCATGGCACGGTTACAAATTTTAATCCAGAACTATCAGTACCTTGGTTAAGTACCCATGTCCATGCCCTGTGTTCCTTGACATAACAGCAGCACCTATAAACGTACGATGAGTTCTCTGAAGAAATACTGGACCTAGCCAGTATCTCCTCCACTCATGGTTTATGAATTGAAGTCCACGCTTAACTGGTCGCTATTCGCTTCCATTACTTGTTACCTACATTAGCCTCATAGCTCCAGGAAAGAATCTTGCTTCATACGTAGGTTTCTCACCCAAATATCCGTCTTTTCATCAATGATACAGTGGCTCTCCACGTTAAAAAGCTCAGGTGCTCTGTAAGAGATGGTGCATCTCTGAGCTGCCCAGTCCTGAGCGAGGAGGGAAAAAAACAAAACCGAACAAGAATGAATATGAGAACAAAAACAACCATGTTATCAGTTAGCAGGACGGCAGATTCCTCCTACCTGCACAGTCATGGCCTCTCTGGAGCCCTTCACTTCGATCCGGGCTTTGTTCATAGACCCGAGGTCCATCAGCACCGGCTTGTCGTTCTCCTCTAGCAGCACATTCGTGGGCTTCAAGTCCCTGATGATCACAATCAATCAGGTATAGCAAGTGAATTGGCTTTCACACACTGAAATTAGCATAAATCATCAATTTTGTATGAACAAACAAACGCCAAGCAGTTTATATTTACTAATTCAAGTTTAAATTCCAGCTTTCTTTTGCAATTCCCTTCATTTGCGTTCGGGCGGGGACAAAAAAAAAAAAACCCCAACACAACAGCAAACAGCGCGACTGCTCTGGCTGCGTCGACTTCTTAAGTAGAAGCGTTTATGGTTGGCGAGTTAGCTAGCTAGCTACCCTGCTAGCAATCACCTGGGTCCGGTTAGCAAGCTACCGACAAACTCCCAACGTAGGACTTGTTTCATAGCCTAAATTCGTTCAGAAAACTTTTAACGGAATTTATAAAGCTAGTAAAACAAGGTAAAATGCAGAGCAAGTGCTGAATTGCTAGCACAATTAGCAACAGATCGCATGCTGGATTACGTAGTACAACCGTCTTTTTACTTTTTTTATACATTCATGTTTGGCAGGTTAGCAAGCTAGGAACCGATTTAGCACCTGAGAAATTACTTCAGAAAACTTGAATGGCATTCATATAGCTTGCGAAACAAGCACACAATTTCTGGAACAGGCTTAAATGCAGAGTCACTGCTAAACTGCTAGCAAACAAAATGGCAGAACTTTTTTCCCCCCCTCATATACAAACTTCTGTTGCAAGGCGGCTACAGCTTAACCGGGGTCATTCCTATGTTTCCTGGGTCCTATTATGTGACATATAAATCTGGGGACCCTTTTACGCTCCCGCTTAAATCACACATATTTACAGAAAAAGATGTTGGGTGAGTAGACTCTCATTACTTGGTGGCTACATTAGCCTTGTAGCCAACAGTGAAAAACTACCTGTGTGCATATCCCTTGTCATGGATGGCTTTTAGACCTTCACAAATGCCACAGAAAACGTGCAGGATCCGTCTCTCGGGCATGGAGCTACCTTTTCCTCTCAGCTTTTCCAGGACGGACCACAGACTTCCTTTCTGCAACAGGACACAAAAACACACAGGTTAAAGCTCAACTAGTCTGAAGTAAACATGCTAGATGATAAAACTTTTCCTCCTCAGAGAAAACCACTATTAGCAATTGAACTATCCAAGGAATATCTAGCTTAGGGGAAATGCTAAGCACAGCAACATGTGCTAACTTTAAAAAACTGAACATGCGCAAATTAAAGGCTAGTTTTCTGCCCTGTCATTATTATTTTTTTTTTATAATTCAATATTCTTTAAACTAATCATCTTCACAGAACACTGACTGACCATGTGGCGGTTTACTTGGATTGCAATGAGTCACCTTTAGCCCTTTATGCTAACATTAAAAATAAACTTCCTGCTGTATTGTTTCTCTGCAAAAAATTATATATTTAGCCTTTTTTTAATTGTTGTTTAAGAAGGTCTTTTTTCCCCCTCTTATTTAAATAATTTTCTGTCATGACTACCTTTATTTCTTTAGCTAGCTGTATGCTAGTCACCCTGACTACCTTTACATCTCCAGATATCATTATGCTAATTATGCAGTTTTTTTTATTGTAGTTATGGTTACAGTAATTCTCCAGTTAGCTTTCATTGTTCATTTTTCGGTTTCTACCTGGATTAACATCAATGCTAACTGCTAACACTAGCTTTATTTTTTATAATTAGCATTATGCCATTAGTGCACTTGGTTAGATAATGAGAATTTAGCGATAAAATATTCTTGTTTTTGATGCATTTGGATATCTCTGGATCGCTGGTACAAGCTTTCAGGTGAAGGTGGCATACACTGATGTAGGGCAGGAGGAGCCAGGCCTCGCACTTTCCTCCACGCTCCGTGAAGGCGTGGCCCGTCAGACTCAGGATATTGGGGTGGTTGAACAGTCGGTGCATCTCCACCTCCGTCTGTGCCTCCTTTCGTCCCTCCCGGTCATGACAAAGGATTCGCTTCAGAGCGTAGAAACGGCCGTCCTGAGCTCCTTCTACCAGATCGACGTAGCTAAAACCGCTAAAGGAGGAACGCCGTGGAGAAACATGAGAAACCAGACCACTCAGACTTTATACATGTAACCAGAATCTATGATTGTGCACAATATTAAAAAAAAATGAAAGAAAAAAAAAAAAACCCTCTATTATGCATCACTAGCATTAGCAAACTTACCTAACTGGCTAGTTAAAAGCTAATAAACTAGCTTGCGTCGTAGGGATTTTGGAATCAATTTGCATCTTCATTTTCGTCAGCAGTTTACTTAAAAGTAGCTAAATAGTCAAACTATAATGTTACCATAGTTCTTCGTGAACATTAGGCAACTTAGCTAGCTGGCTAGTTCATTGTAGGTCAAAACAACAATCACAATCTCTTCATTGTTAAGCTGGCTAACTGGCTAGCTTAGCATACTGGTTCTTCGGCTACGGGTTTTTGAGTACCACTTTTATACGCAAGTTTTAAATTTGAAAACTTTTACGTTTGGTGGGAAAAACCCCACATCAACTTTATGTAAACATAATTTAACACGATTTCACATATTACTATTTAGCAATATAAATCAGCTGTTTTGAAACTTAAAATACAAATAATTTTTAGAGGCGGGATGCCTCTACTTTGAGCGATCCTTCAAAGCCATGCCACAACAACGAACACGCCCTCATGCTGCCTGGTTAATAATTCATTCAAGAAATGAAGCACCTTAATTAATTTTGTCTCACCCCTCGTCGAGTTTCTGGATGAAGTAGTATCTCTTGTTGTCGATGGTGATGGAACTGCGAGAGCAGATACACAGTGCATGTCCCATCTTCGACCTAGCATCGCTCATTCATCGAGCAGAACTGCCCCACACACACACACAAACAACAAACCGTTCAGTTCATGAGGAATTACATACGACAATTACATACGAAACACTTCTGCGCTTCAGGAGCTCTGTGAAGAAGGACATGTTACAATTAACAATGTTCATGGATTCGTCCAACCCACACAAATCGGTCTTTCCACCATTTTAACTAGCAAGCTAGCCGTTTGATTCAGGCTCACTTGCTAATGCTGACGGAAGCCATGATGTGACATTTGTGTAACGGACGAGTATTATACGGACCTTGGGTATTTCCCTGACATCATCCTTGAGGACTCCGGTTACGCTACATGAACTGTAGAAAATGTAAAAAGACACCAGATTACCACTTCTTAGAAAAGCTACCATGCTAATTTTCACACTGGGGATGCAATTAGTAGTTTCTATCAGAAGTTAGTTCAACACTTTCAGTACAGTTTGCTTCAAATGACCATTTTCTAGCTGTCCATAATTACTTGTCTGCCCTCAAACAGTGTTGAGAAAGCTGAGCTTTAAGCGACCAGAATTTTCCAGTCAGGTAAAGAAACAACAACAACAGCTAAATTATTTAAGAGTGTACACACACCAGCTTCAAATGGCAGCGGGTGAATGGCTAAATAAATAAGAGCCCGTACTACCTCAGGTTGACATTCAAGCAAACAAAGTTAGCATATTTTTTGTTACATCACCAGCTATTGCATTCAACTATATTAACCTGTGACCATGTAAACACTTGATTCGAGACAAAAGCACTTTTGTTTAAAGTCACCGCAACAGAAGCAAGGCTAGCAAGTAGGTAGCTTTATGTCCATTAGGTAGCTAATATAAACCTTTATTGATGCCGCATGAAAGAAATACACCATTAGATGATTCAAAAGCTAATCGTAATTAGTGTTTTTTTAGTTTAGGTTTTTTTTTTTAAATCTCAGGAGGTCTAAATAACAGTTAACAAAATTCTGGAAAATTCCCACCACACACTTGTAGCTAGCATAGAGTTAACTAAAGTCGGCCATTTTACCCCCCCCTCGCAGTTTCATTGACGTAGGAGATCAAGCTTCAGTTGGACTTTTTAATAAAAAAAAATAAATAATAACACAGACAAATATATTTATGATATTCAACAGCGGTTCACTTTTACACGTCAAAGACAAACCATACGTGGTGCTAGCATTATCGTTAATCTCAGGCTTGACGATTCAACTCCATAAACAACCACTATAAATAGGGTTTTCATTTTATATTGGACTGCTAAAAATAAACAACAGTAAACAAATATTAAAAACAACAGCTTACACATAACCTCACAAATCAAAGAATATTAGCAAAGGATGTAAGAGGCTTAAACCACATTACATCTGATCTAGTGCACACAAAAAAAAAATCACACCACGTGTTTTTATCTTTGACATATCCTATATATTAAATAAATACATATTATAACTAGTTTTCTGGATATGTGTCAAATACCGTCTAAACACCTTAATAACAGAATTATCTTTTCCACGCAGAAGCCTTAATAACCGCAGTAAGCATTCTGCACGTGGGTAAGAGCACTAGCTAGTAAAGATATGCAGATTTAAACGCAGCCTAGGGTTGAAGTCGATTTGGGACGCACCCTTTAAATGTATCTGCGATGCACAAAATCCCATATAGCGCATTATCTGCGTCTTAAACAGAATATAATACATCATACAAGATATTACTGAGGTACTGATGATATTTATGATTTCCATTCTTATTGGAATGTTTGGCTCCGGTCCATAACGTGGCACTAATGACTAAATATCGACAGAAAACCTCTATTACTGTAAATTTCCCTTTTAAAAATTTAACACGTTTATTTAGCATTAAAAAAAGGACAAGATTCATGGTTGCCGTCTTTAATCGGAAATTAAGATGTCGTACATTTTCAAACGCAAAAGCAACCACGGCAATTTACCTTTTATTTAAGGATTCCGACCTCCTCCGCCATTTTGCTACTTCCGCGTACACTACAAGGACGCACTTCCGGGTACTTTATGACGTGGCGCCGACGTTCAGGGCGCGCGCGCGCTTTTGCGTTAACCCCTTCACTGCTTACAGCGTCGTGTGATTTTATCATGGAAGGAAAGTAAACCATTATAAAATATAAAGGTTTAAGCACAAGTCTGTTATGTGGTTGAGAAAACCCATTTGGAAAACGGTCCAGAATGCTTGTTTGTGTTTAGCTGCGCTTCCTGTCAGTCATTTTATAAAGCCTTCTCTACAGGATTATGTAGATTTTAGGGCCAGAGATGTGTAAACATGGGTGGGGAATTTTGTATATTTTTTTTAAATGCATATTTGTGTTCGTTTCTTGGAAAGTTCCGTTCAGTGCTTTTGTCACAAATCTAATCTCATACATAACTCAATTCCCAACCTCCGAGTAAGAAAACCGCAAAAAAGCACAACCCTCAGTTTGGCATTCCTACTCAGGAACTGAGGAAGGTCTCCTCAACTTCCTCAGAATTCAGCAAGTGACATCAAATTAACCTGTCTAGACTGCATACGTCACTCAACATGGTTAGCTGGCTAGCTTGCTGCTAACAAAAGAACAAACACAGAGGCATCCATGTCTCCCTCCCCACTTTGTAGCTTGAATAAGTACATAATTCCAGGCTCAAACTTCCCACTTCCTACGTAAGGCAAATGCAGCATTTGTCCTGGTCAGGGTGGTGGCGGATTTGGGCAGTTTCTATCCTGGGAACACCGTGAATGAGGTGGGAATACACCCAGTCCATCACAGGGCACCGTGCGTACACGCAAACTCATTCACACACTTGTTCAAACCAGGAAACTGGAGAACCTGGAGGAAACCCATGCAACCACCCACACACACAGTAACCCCCCCATCAAATCAGAGATCATGGAACTATGAGGCAGCAATGCTACCCACCATGCCAACAATTAAGCAATACAATTATAATCAAATAAATGTATCATACCAATAATTAATTAATGATTGGCTCTGTACGCACTCAGAAAAGTCACATTCATCCAACTTCATTGATTTATCTATAATTTCTTTAGAGATGAAGCACATTTTGTTCCAATACTTTTGTGCACCTTGTGCAGTATTTATAATTTTTTATATATATATATATATAAAATTATTAATATAGTTAAAAATTGTGTAAAAATACTCAGTACTTAGTCACTTTTTGATGATGCTGAGTAATAGGACATTTAGCACCCGTAACCATACACGTAAAGCAGGTTTTGATATTGCCATCACCCATGGTGAGGAAGATTTTGTTGAATACCTTTGTATATAGTTTGCACAGTTAGTCATGTCATGTCAGTAAATTGTCTTGCAAACATTATCAGCTCTAGCAAATAATAATTGGATTGTTAGCAAAATGTTATGGAGAACAGATATTTAAATGCAATTTGAGTATGTTAAGTACATTGAGTATATATTAACTATTTGCACATAGTGCACATTATCATGCCTAACTAGAATGATGATTGAAGATGTCATGGACTTAAGAGTTTATGAAATAAAAACAGGCAATGAAAATTAGTTTACAGCTTTATTTTAATTTCATAGTTATTTGGACACTTATGGTTGAAACAGAATTGACCAAATGACAACATTTACTAGCTGTATTTTCATATTTTATGACAATATCACAAGATTGCGCATCGTGCTTTCTTTAGCATTGACAGCAGGGAGCTGGTGGCTTTCTAGAGGTCGATTCCGTCTTAGTATTCTTCTCCCTCTTCCTCTTCATCAAAAGAGTCGAGCCCGACCTCTTCGTAGTCCTTCTCCAGGGCAGCCATGTCTTCTCTGGCCTCAGAGAACTCACCCTCTTCCATGCCTTCACCAACGTACCAGTGCACAAAGGCCCGCTTGGCATACATCAAATCGAACTTGTGGTCCAGACGAGCCCAGGCCTCGGCAATGGCTGTAGTGTTGCTCAGCATGCACACCGCTCTTTGGACCTTGGCCAAGTCGCCTCCAGGCACCACAGTGGGTGGCTGGTAGTTGATTCCCACCTTGAAACCAGTTGGACACCAGTCCACGAACTGGATGCTTCTCTTCGTCTTAATGGCTGCAATGGCCACGTTGACATCCTTGGGCACCACATCACCACGGTACAGAAGGCAACAGGCCATGTATTTGCCATGTCTTGGGTCACACTTGACCATTTGGTTGCTTGGCTCGAAGCAGGAATTGGTGATCTCGGCCACAGACAGCTGCTCGTGGTAAGCTTTCTCAGCAGAAATCACCGGTGCATAGGTAGCAAGAGGAAAGTGGATTCTGGGATATGGGACCAGGTTGGTCTGGAACTCTGTCAAGTCGACATTCAAGGCACCATCGAAGCGCAGAGAAGCGGTGATTGAGGACACAATCTGACTTATGAGCCGGTTGAGATTGGTGTAAGACGGACGCTCGATATCCAGGTTCCTGCGGCAGATGTCGTAGATGGCCTCGTTGTCTACCATGAAGGCACAGTCGGAGTGCTCAAGTGTGGTGTGGGTGGTCAGGATGGAATTGTATGGCTCCACCACAGCCGTGGACACCTGTGGCGCCGGGTAGATGGCGAACTCCAGCTTGGATTTTTTGCCAAAATCTACAGAGAGACGCTCCATTAGGAGGGAAGTGAAGCCAGAACCAGTGCCTCCTCCAAAGCTGTGGAAGACCAGGAAGCCCTGAAGACCAGTGCACTGGTCAGCCTGTACAGAAGAAAATAAATAAATAAATAAATAAATAGACAAAATTTTGACGTCTATTTTCAGAAATGATCAGTAAGAATTTCATCTATTAACTTAATTTTTAAGGTTAAGTGGATTTGTCAAGATAGACTAATGAGGATGTCTTGCTACTTATTTAAACTTTCAGGAAAATGATCAAAGCCACTTGGATAAAAGAAGACAGTCCACTTGCCTTGACTTATCTTTAGAGCTTCTCACATTTGGAGATGAGGAAACGTTAATCCAAAATGACAACACAAGTACTGATGACTATAAACAAAAAAGGTTCAGTCTTGTGCAATCAAACTCTTGACCGTCTTACCAGTTTGCGGATGCGATCAAGGACAGAGTCGATGATCTCCTTTCCAATGGTGTAGTGACCACGAGCGTAGTTATTAGCCGCATCCTCTTTGCCAGAGATCATCTGCTCTGGGTGGAACAGTTGGCGGTAGGTACCAGTACGGATCTCATCTGAAACAAGATGTTCCCATAAAGCAAATTGAGTTTCCTCACACAAATATGAATAAATAAATATAAATATGACCTGAATATATAAGATATTGACTGTCAGACATGCAGAGTTATTATATGAGCATTATCTTATTCCACAATTATTGTTTGGATGCACTATTAAAGATCAACATTAAGTATTAACAGCCCCATCTGATAGATAGAGAGATGTGCTATATTAATCCCTGGGGCAAATCCAGGGTAAAAACATGGTCTACTGTGTTTCCAGTCCAAGATAAGAACCAATTTACCTATGACAGTGGGCTCCAGATCCACGAAGATAGCACGAGGTACATATTTGCCAGCTCTAGTATCACTGAAGAAGGTGGTGAAGGAGTCATCATGTCCACCAATAGCCTTCTTGTTTGGCATTTGTCCATCAGGCTGGATGCCATGCTCCAGACAGTATAGTTCCCAGCAGGTGTTTCCCATTTGAACACCAGCCTGGCCAACGTGGACTGAGATGCACTCACGCTAAAGGGCAAGAAAAAGGTAACAAGTGCGATTAGCATGATATTGGTAAGAAATGAACAACTTTTTTGCTTTTATGATGGATGAAGGGTGCCTGTCTGAAACGTCCTCCTTCTGGGAAAGAGGCATTGCCTCAGTACTATATCTGTCCATCTAGGTAAAGGAGACTCAAAACATGTTTCCTACTTAATCCTGGGCCAAAAGGGTTGCTTATTGCAGGTGTACAAGGCACTTGAAAAGGTTGATCCTACTTCGAATTCTTATGTCCTGTTTATCGCCAGGATTTTACAAGAAAGAATGAAAAACTATCTAGTAGAGTGCAACAGTAGAGTTTCCCTGAAATTTTATTTTATTTTTTTAAACCCAAAGGACTTTTAAGTGTTAATTCTACCTCTGAAAATCTACTGTATTGCACACCGGTTAGTGAAAGACATGGTATGCTGTATTTGCTTTTGCATTGTTTGCGGACACATTTGACATCGACACCATCCACATAGATCCAAGTACAACAGCATGGTTTCTTTATGCAAATTTGCACTGCATGCTTGACACATGCGCACGCACACACACACACACAGATCTTTCCTGATTGGCATTTGACATTCATGCTTTGTTTTTATTTTAACTTTACCAGCAGGTGGCCGAGACAAGCAATTCTAATCTGTCAGAGTTTCACGACATGACATGACTGACATTCGCAGGTGACAGTTTAAGAGTGGGTGGTGCGAACAGGGACATTTTCCCAGCCGGGTTGCAAAACCACCAGCCACCATTTTAAAGCCTCCGAATTCCACATAAGCTTCGAGCCACGGATTGTTTTCAAAACAGTGACCTCTGAAAGGTTATTGCTCTGTGAGGTTTTGTTAACCATGTTTACACATAAAGAGAAGGAGGCGTTCCAGTTCGGTTCCTCTGACAAGCCCGCAAGGCCCAAACGGTCAACGTCTGTCTCAGCAGGTTTGGGTGAGAAGCGACACACTTTTAGCCTACGCCCTTACATGGAATCTTCAGCATGCACTTGCAAGAGGGGTGAGAGGAAAAAAAAAAGAAAAAAAGAAAAAAAAAAAAAAAAGAGAGCAAATTGGCGCGAAGTGCAAACAACAACCAGTTCCCCATTTCTAAAACATCTTACTTTGGAAAAACAGATAGGCTTCGAATTAATATAACGAGATAAAATGATATATATATTGTGACATTAGCATCATAAGAAAAAATATGTATAATCTTTGGACAAATGGGTTTCTTAAAAGGTTCTGTGTAATGGTGTTACACATAGAACCGTTGAGGGTTTTCCCAGAAGGACAAACCCAGAACAAAACAATGAAAAAAAAAAAAAGTAAGAAATATGCTTGTTATGACTGGAAAGAGTAAACAAAACATTTAAATCCAGCATAACTATAATGTTACCTACAGACATTGTAGTATTGTGTTGTAAAAGTGAAGAAAAAAAGAAACAAAATGCCTATGTTGGGTTTTTAATGGGTCTTTCCAACATATAAATGCCTCAACGATTCAAGTCAGCATTTTTTAGAAACTTTAAGTCGACGTGTGCTTCGAATTTTGAAGCTATGCTAGCACATTATCACACACACATACATACAAACCTTAAAATCGAACGCGTCAGACATAACATCATGTTTTATGATTTAAAGAAGTAAAGAAAAAAAAAAGAACTCTAAATGCCTAGTAATGATTTGGGAATCTGGGACGGTGCTCCAGAGAGTCGTTCCATTTTAGCGACTTTCCCAAAACAGCGCCTGCATTCAACTCTGAGTCAGCTTCTCATCTCGTCCGGGTCATCCTCTATTTTTACCCCCCTGCCCCCTGCAGCGGTGTGTTACTGGGTAAGATTATTAGCCGGGCACATTGGAACGGCCTACTTTGGTCAGGAAGCTATTTATGGCGTGCTATAACTATCTCCTTTTCTCACATACAGCACCTTCTCCACCTTCATTACTGCTAAGCCATTTGTTAGCATCAAACGTTTACCCAGTAACGATCCTGAACCGCTTTTGTAGTGCGTAACCATTCATTCAACACACCCGATATTGTGATCACGGATACTTCATAATACTGTCACGAAGAGCATTAAATTCTCTCCCTTGTACTGTGCATAGATCATTTGCATTATGTCTTGACTTTGATTTGCCCACAGCAGCTTGTTTGCATGAGTTTATGAGCTGTGGATTGTACTTTTGATTTTGAAAAGGTGTTTTCCTCAAAAATAAAGACTCCAGATCACAAGACCGTTCTAGATTTTTCGGTGTTTAATGATATAAAATGTTTCTCCTACTGGATCATAAGGAGTTTGATTATTGGTTAAAAAAATTTCCAGGGCAACGGTCGCACAGCTAGCCTACTACAATAATAATAATAAAAAAAATTATAATGGAAGCATTCTTGGGTTTGTTCCTCTTTGGAAATCCTTATGGAATGAGTCATAGGATTCTTGACGCAGAATCCTACAACTGCGTGATTCACATATTAGGAAAGATCCCAAACAGAACCAGTTCAAAATGTTAAGAACCCTTAACTTTATCAAAAGAACCTTTGAGTTGAACCCATTTCCAGTTTGGACCTTTAACCAAACATACTGCAAAAGTTTTTTTTTTTTTTAATAACACATGGCAGTACTTAAGAATGAGGTTTCTTGGTAGACATGTTTAACAATTGTTGTAGAAACCTTTAGGAAACAATTGTAGAGCCACATTTGTGCCCCAAATCTTCTGTCTTTAAGATGATATTTTCCCATCCATAGTCAAACCCTTCAGTATCTCCACACGTAACAAATGACGAATCATAGCTTGTATTCGGTTTAATTGCTCGTAAAATGGTTGTTTCATTCCCCATACCATTGATTCAAGATGACAAACGTTTATTTAATTTGTTTTGTCATCTAAATAATGTTCTTGGTGATGACACTGCCCCCAACCCTTCGACGTAACTCATTTTCTTTTCGAGACCTATGGCACAAGCTGGTGCTAGAACCGAAAAAGAACGGTCTCCAGATCCAAAGTAGGCACCGGCACCATATCAGTTCCTGAGCAAGACCATTAAGACGTCACCATATGATTTGCAGAGATGTTTGGCCAGCTTCCACAAATAATGACACTTTTTTTTTTAGAGTCATAAAATGTCAGATCCAATGTCCAAGGACTATCTGCTAGTTAAATGTGTTACACTAGCTCACACTCTTTATAATGGTCAATATGGGCAGACATTGTCAGACTTTATTGACACAGTAAACAGCAGATTTAGTCAATGATTAACTTCCTGCTGATACTAGAAATATGCATTCTCTTCCCCAAAAACCCCACACAAGTGCACTACATAAGGGGAGGAAATACTGACTCCAACACCCTATACATAGGCTACAGTTTATTTTTTATTTTTTTACATCCTACTACCACAGTTATTGCTTTTGATAGTACTCAGTGACATGGGTGTAACCATTTACATCTCCACTTGTCAAATCCAATATGAAAACAGTCCTGATAATGTGGTGTCAGAATGTAGTCATACCAGCTTGCAAGATAGCTGATCAGATTAGGATCCAAGCTCCAGAAGGCCTCAGAATACTTAACACTCAGACCAGGTCTGCAAGGGTTGCACAAAGACCATTGTATTAGCCGTTGTGTACAAGTGCTCCAGTACCGCAGGTGGCTCTTAAAATCTCACGACAATTTCCACAACTACATTTAAGAGATTGCCGCTCCTCAAGGGCAGCCATCTTGGAATGAATTGGCTTGAGCACGCCTCACTTGTCATGACTGGTCACTGGCTTGGTCATGTAGCATGTTCGTCTGTGGAATTCGTCCAGCTGCCATGCGCATGACATGGTGGCCGAAGCCTCCACACAAGTTCCTTTTGTTCTGTTTGCTACAGAATTATTTGTGGAAACCAGCCAAACGCCTAGTATTTAAACACTAGGGTGGCTGCTGACCAAAATTGAGCTCAGTAAAATTTAAATGTCTGACCTAAGTCAGAGCAGTTTAAGAAAGAATGGAAGGATAATACAAAGATTAGAAAATAGGAATTGATGTAGTAAACATTTGTCATTATTGTATAATCTGACATATTTCTGCAATGTGGACCTCAAATAGATTTTTTTAAAATCCTGGTTATGGCCCTGCCTGCCAAGAAATTGTCTAACAAATGAAGGTGGTGCTATTTCGCAATGCAGTTATTAAAGATGAATGAATGTAGTGCGTGTATGCTCATCAATGGTTATTTGCAGAGTCATTGGTTTAACAGGCAAAGTAAAGAAACAGCTGTTTGAGACATTAAACACACTCACAAATTACTTCCAAATGACTACCTTCGCTATGTGATGGTGGGGGGAATGAAAAATGACATCTGGCATTCAGAAAGCTGTGAGAAATGTTTGTCTTTTACATTGTGTAACCACACAAGGCTCCACGTGTCACCTCTCAGGATTACAGACGACAAACGCTACTTAGAAATAATCTAGTGTGTGTTTTGTGTGTGTGTGTGTGTGTGTTACAGCTTTTATAGGTCACCCTTCTAAAGCTGGATGTCTGAGAGCATTTGAATGAGACTTCTTTTTACACACACACACACACACACACACACACACACACACAGTAACAACTAAAGCTGTAAAAATGACTGGAAGAACGACTGGTCATGAAGCGGTTAAACGGGAAGCTGCAAAGCTAACAGACACACCCGCTAATCACATGGACCTGAATGAGGGTAAACAGACAGTAGCCTTAAGACTAAATCATTTCTGACTAACAATAAGCTGTCGAATATCATTTTTTTCAGTTTTATTGCAGGGATTGCACAACAAGTCTAAAGGCAGACATTTTGGTTTCCTTATTTTAGCGCACCAGTACACTACATTGCGAAATAATGCTTTCAACATGGCGTGTCAAATAGGAAGCAATCTGGGGCTCACTCTTAGAATTTGTCACGTTGGAATGAACGGATGAGAGCCATGCAGTTAAAAAAAATGCCAAAAAAACAACAACAAAATCAACGATTACATCTAAAAACACCCAAATAGTGGTCACCCCTGCAAAACAACCAACTCCTGAAAATGAGTCATCATTGACCACCATTGAAAAAGGTCCAACCGGTGACTCACTATGGCAAACCAACCAATCTATGGATCACTGCTGAACAACCAACTACCTATCAGTGAAAAACAACCAAACACATAACCACTGGAGATAAACCTATCACTGAGCACCACTAAAAACAGCCAACCACCAACGGATCTCTACTGAAAAACAACCAATCCCTGTTCACTACTGAAAAATGGCAAATCATTTGCTACCACAAAAAAACAGCCAACTAAGCAGTCAGTGATCACCATTAAAAACACCCCAGAGCAAACCATTCTGAAAAACAACCAATCACTGTTCAGTACTGAAAATGACCAATCATTTCTCAAACAGCCAAAAAACAAATCCAAAACCACCACACACACACACACACACACACACACACACACACACACACACACACAAAAAAAAATCCTAACCAGTTACCCTCCCCCACCTTTTACGTAACTCGTCTGATGCTCAAACATGGTGATTCATGAAATTACAAGTATAGGTCTCGTAATGGGCGTTTCCCAATCGATAGGCGTGTTCAGACCATATAGGCGTTCTTCAAATATCCAATCAGCTACGGTTATTTTTTAAACAAATCATGTAAAGCCTATCCCGGTTTGAAAACGCCCAATAATTTTGAAACGCATTTTTTTTGTTATTTTGGTCTGCCGAGACACCATACTCCGCAGAGCTTAGCCGCCCTTTTCCGCGCATGCGCAAACCGCTCCTCGAAGTACGCAGTAGTATATCCGGCGCGAGGGCTGCGGAACAAGTAATTATCGTTTGAAATAAAGCTATATAAATCAAGAAAACTATCATTTCTCTATGTAGACGCTAAATATAGCGTATATGTCTATAGTCGATTTAAAAAAAAAAAAAAAAAAAAAGAAGAAGAAAAAAAAAATATATCGTTAGCTTAAAATAGCGCGCGCGCGCTAAATTTACATTTCCTGCCCATCACTGAGAAATTATTGTTTATCATTTAGGAATATTTTTCACGAACGCATATATGTAAAGTTTGTACTCACCATTTTTGCTCTTGTGTCTTCTCTCACTGTGTACCTGCAATGGGGTAATAGAGTGAGACACGAACATGTGCTGCTGACGCACGCTGCCTTTTATACACACACACACACACACACACACACACACACACACACACGAAAGGAGGAGGAGCGAGCAACCGTTACGAAACAAAAACAAATGACTATGAGTAAGGCCAAAATAAATAGGCTATGTGCTCAAATAAAGAAAAGTTCACATAAATATATAACCAAAAATTAAACATTCAAAAATATATATTGATGAGCATTTTGGTAATAATAACAACTATATAATAATTATATTATTATTATATTTGTAATAATAATATTATAATAATGTTATTATTATTATTTATAATTACAGTTTTGTATTTTTACTTTTTTTTAATGATTTTATTTCTTTTACATTTTTTTCTTTCTTTATCCCCACCATACACAGTTCTGAACTAACACACAATAATCCTGGAAGGCATGGACTCAGTACGTGTGAGGGAAATTATTCATTTTTACTTTGTAATAATTTTGTTTCTGTTCATGTTCATCAGTGGATAACGCCTAAGAAGGCCATGTCATGTCACTGAGATCAGTACAGAATGTTTATCTGCTTACAGACACACAAACATGTTCTTTTGTTCAAGGTTCGTCTGCACATCTTCTAAGACCCTAAAACAAAGCCAGTTTGAATTGTCTCAAACTGCTTCTTATTGGTACACAGAAGTGTGTCATGCTCTGCACTTCATATACAGTATATAGTAGTGGTTCAGCACAAGCACTTCAAAGCGCTCTCATCATTTTATCCTGCTTTATTCTATCCTGTATTAACCATCTTTCTGTAATAAACTTTTTTTTTTTTACCTTCAGAGGACGAGTCTGTGAGTGTTCTCTAATTTCCACGACAAGCGTTTGAAACCTTTTTCGTGAACTCCATCACGCCTTAGCCGGCCAAACTAACTGCAACGAATTTACCTCGCCTGTTAACCCCGCCCACATTATATCACTAATTCAGTTCACTTTCCCGATGAGCATTTTGCTGTGAGTGCAGTTGCTTTAAGATATTTGTGTTTATGATGACATTGAAGGTCACATGACAATGCCAATATGGCAGATGTAGTATGTCCGGGATTGTATTCATATACACATGCATACTGATTAGTACATACAGTCACAGTACGCAATTTCAGACACAGCCAAAGTGTTTTGGCTATTAAAGTGCACTGGGTATGCATAGGGTACAAATGAATAATTTTTCCACCCTACAGTATATAGTGCACTGTATATTCAGCTAGTGTATGAATGAAAGGCTCTCTATTGCTAATAGACAGCAATTTGTGCCTCCATAGTCTATAGAGGGTATTAAAAACTGTATCTAGTGCTTTGTATGTGCAATGCAATATGAAACAGTTTAGGACTATTATATGGAGAGCACTTTATGAAACAGGGAAATGATTTGGCATTCTGGCCATGCACAATTTTACTGTCCTCTAGAGGCAGTCGTTTTCTATTACAATCCCTAAAAATATATACAGTATTACAGTATGCTTTATGCAGAAACACTATCTGACAATTTGATCATTAATCATATCATCAATTTAAAGTTCAAGAATGAATAAAACGTTACAAAATGCCGCCGTGACTGATTTACATTTATTTCAAAAACTACAAACAGGATTCGGTCAGGGCAATGCTCAGTCAAATAGCAGAGTTGAGGAACAATGAGGAAATGAGGTTCCATCCAGACTTATTTTGCCTCACACAAACTCAGAGTCCCATAATCCTTAAACCCCGTAATTCCTATGCTGGAGGATGATGGAAGTCCGAGCTCGGTTTTAATTTTGTTGTGATAGATAGAGAGAGAGGAAGAAGAACACCGCAGACTCCAGGACTGATTGTTGTGTCCAATCCCACACTCTTTACCCCATCCTTTCCTCCTGATCTTTTTGTACGAGACTGAGATGGACACCACTCCACCTCCCCGTAACAGCGTCTACACCCACTCTCCTTACACAACACCTGAATATAAGAGTCAACTCTCTCAAGATGATCGGAGTATGGTTGCTGTCTCACATTGCTTCATTTTTTGTGTGGAAAACTACTTGAATTGGCAAAATTGCAGTGATGTTTGGTGGCAAATTAGACTTTTTAGCTGTACTCATGTTCAACGTACATGAATCAAAGGGTGCTTTGGCTGAAGGCGCATTGTGATGACATCATATGACGTGTCTTCATATTCGCTGCATTGGCTCGTTGCTACGATACGTCGATGCGTCCGCCATATTGATCTGGACAAAGCTGCCCCATAAACGCATACAAGTAAACAAGCGAGCTGCGTTTTTGTCTGTTTAAAAAGTACAATAACGTTTACATTCCTCAAGCGATTTCAATGGTTTATGATCTACGTGGAGAACAAACAAGCTTTCTCTCCAGTTACTTAGAATCTCCATAGTTAGACTTGGAAAATGATTCACTGTCATAATGAATTGTGAAAAGTCATGCTTGTCAAGCATAGAGTTGGCTTATTTTTCTTGGACAATAATTGTGTGGACATTCCTGATGTAATATAATAACGCATTTCATCTACACTGAAAGTTTTTTCATTGTGTAAATGGCCTTTTCTGTCTTCTAGCCCATCATTGTAGCATTTTCTCTTGCTCCAGGTCAGAACACCACTCGTTCACTTTGAAATACTGAAGGAGAAGGAAAAAAAAATCGAAATAGTGCATCTTTAAGTAGTAATAATTGACCATCATTGAGAAAATGGAACAAAATCGGCAAATACGAATCAAATAGTGAGACATTTACATTTATTCTTTTAGCAGACGCTTTTATCCAAAGCGACTTACAAATGAGAATGAGACACTGGCAGTCAGTCTGCTTTCTATATTTTTTATTAGCAATAAAAGCATACAGATGTACTCCAAAACAGACAATAACAATGACTAACCTGTGTGGATCCGGTAAAACATTGACAGATAAAGTTACAGTGGTAAAACATTTCTGTGGTAATAATAATAATAATAATATAATAATAATAATAATAATAATCAATTGATAATAGCAAATTGTATATGTAGTATAAACAGTAGCATAATGTAGTCAATAATAAAATCAAAATAATTAAATAATAGAATCTGAAGGCATGAAGTGCTCTCAGGACAGTACGGAAGACTCGCTTGCGGAAACACCTTCCCTTCTTACAGCTCCTTCCCACTGCCTCCTCAACAGTTTCTCTTTGGGGGAAACCTTCGAAGTGTAAGAAAAGTTAGCCAGCCAACTAACTACAGTTAGATTCACAATATATCAGTCGCTCAGCCGAAACGAGGAGCTTGTCATAAAAGTCAGTTTGGAGAAAAACTGCAATATAGATGAAAATTTCAATTATGGGCAATTTAGTTTAGAATATAAAATATAATATAGCCTGATACTTGCTAAGAGAATTGCTATTACATTTTTGATGATTTTTGATGAAGTCTTAGATTTCAAGGCTAACTAGCGGTATTGCTAGCTATTGACTTGGACTCTGGTGGCCAACTAGTTAGCTGTCAACATAATGTTGTAATGACCAAATGCAACCAGAAACTGTTCAGTCTTACCTGTGAAGTCTGGTTTTGGAATGTGTGATGGTTTGTATTGTCCCAAGCTGAGTCAAGTATCTGTTCACCTGTTCACTTATGAGATTTATGGCAAGTTGCCCAGATTGATATGGTGGCAACGTTGATGTACAATCCAGCGGCCATGGGGAGGTTTTAAAACGTTCTTTTTCACAGTAAACATCTGTCACGTTTGGAGAAGACTGCTGCACAACAGCGCTGTTCTTTTCTAAAGAAGAATAATAAGCATGATGTATCCAGTCAGAGTTCAGGAAGCAGAATCAGCACTAGAGGAAGTGGTCACTGATCTGCTGCTGACTTCAGATTGTGGTTCTCTTTCGGTTTTGTTGGACTTTCCTGGCAGCATTTGACACTTTCAGCCATGATATTTACTCAATAGGCTTAAAAACATGGTTGGTTTAGATGATTATGTTTTTGCCCGGTTTAGACTGAAAGTTTTAAGAATCAATAGAGATCTTTCATAACTTAAAACATTCAATATGGCATCCACGAGGGTTCTCCTCTCGACCCTTTTCACTCTATATAGAGCATCTGAGACATTTCATCTATAAATATAATGTTAATTTCTACTTCTAAACTTACAATACACAGATCTACTTATCAGTCCAGCCAGATTCAGCAGCACAGTTACACAAAATGGATGCATGGATGACTAGAAACTTCCTGCTGCTAAATCCTGATAAAACTGCACCATTAGATTGGATCATTGTAATGTGTTGCTAGCTGGCTCTAGGTTTAAATAAGCTTTAACTAATCCAGAATACTGCAGCTTGTGTTCTTTCCAGTAAAATAACGTCCGATTACTCCAATTTTATTCAGCTTACCCTGGCTGCCTATTAAAGTTTGACATCAACTACAAGATTTTGATAAAGAAACAAATCTCGAAATAGATTAGCTCTGGCATATCTTACTCATCTTCTGAAACAGTATAATCCATCTTTTTAAAGCTGTAGACATCCATAAAACAAATTGTTGCTTTATTCTGTCGATACAATTGCTAAGTTCAACAACAAAAAAAAATGTATTAGGCATTATGTTAATAAACACATTTTTTAATGTGTCTAATCTATAAGTCCCATGAGGTAAACATCACTCCCTACGTAAGTGCACTACATTTAATGTGCATTTAATAATCTCTTCCAAAGTCGATGTAATGTATTATAGGGAGCCATTTTGGGATTCCGCATTTAGTTCAGTGTCCAGCTATTTACATATCCAGATTTAAGCAACTTATTTACCATCATATGTAAGTTTTATTGCATAGAGCCCAAGTGCTGTGGTATTTCTCATAATTCAGCCTCTGAACAAATTCCAAGATGTTAATGTTTAGTCTTAAATAACACCATGGCTGTCCCATCCAACATCACATTCATATAGATCAATTCTAACCTATATAACGATATAAATCAATCATATTACTCATTAAATATACTCTACTATTGTGGTACCACTGGTAATGTTGGACAAAAATATGTCCTATTGCCCCTTTCCTACTTTTTCTATTGGGGCTTCTGTCCTGGGGAGTTTGCTCTTTTGATAATAATAAATTGGCAGAAATACTGACATTAAAGTTGGCCTTGAAGCCTCTGATAGTGCAAAAAAAAACTGAACTAACTTACCTTTCTGTACCCATGCAATCGATACTGATATACAAGCGTGTGAGTAAACTATGCTCTGGCTTGCTAGAAAAAAAAATGAGGCATGTGGCAGTTACATTGTTTCAAAATCTCAATCAGATTCTGCTTGAATTTTGACACCAACTTAAAGAGGATAAGGCAAAAATTCTAGGACTATTTCACAGAAGAAGGTTTAGCTTCTTGCAGAAGTTACCTCAAAATCTAAGCAGGCAGCCTTAGTGTTATTGAGGCTTTTTTATTTCAGTTAAAATATTTCATAGTATGAATAAAGATTCATGAGATACATTTAGGTCCGCAAATATTTGGGCAGTGACACTATTTTCATAATTTTGGCTCTGTACGACACCACAAAAGGTTTGAAATTAAACAACTGATGTTAATTTTTAATACTTTGTCGAGAATCCTTTGCAGGCAGTGACTGCTTGAAGTTTGAAACCCAAGGACATCACCAAACGCCGGGTTTCCTCCTTTGTGATGCTTTGACAGGTGTTTACTGCAGCTGTCTTCAGTTGTTCATGGGTCTTTCTGCTTTAAGTTTTGTCTTCAGTAAGTGAAATGCATGCTTGATTGGGTTGAGATCAGGTGACTGACTCGGTCAATGCAGAATATTCCATTTCTTTGCTTTAACAAACTCCTGGGTTGCTTTCGCAGTGTGTTTTGGGTCATTGTCCATCTGTAAAGTGAAGCGCCGTTCAATTAACGTCACTGAATTTGGCTGAATCTGAGCAGATAATATATTCCTATACACTTCATAATTCATCCGGCCGCTTCTATCTTCTGTCACATCATCAATAAACACTAGTGACCCAGTGCCATTGGAAGCCATGCATGTTCATGCCATCACACTTCCTCCACAGTGTTTTACAGATGATGTGGTATGCTTCGGCTCATGAGCAGTTTCAAACCTTCTCCATACTTTTTTCTTCCCATCAGGTTGATCTTAGTTTCATCTGTCCAAATAATGCTTTTCCAGAACTGGGATGGATTTTTTCTAAGTTTTTTTTTGGCAAAGTCTAATCTGGCCTTTCTATTCTTGAGGCTTATGAATGGTTTACACTTTGTGGTGAACCCTCTGTATTTGCTCTCGTGAAGTCTTCTCTTTATGGCAGACTTGGATAATGATATGCCTGGATCTGGATCTCCTGGAGAGTGTTCTTCACTTGGCTGGAGGTTGTGAAGGGGTTTTCCTTTACCATGGAAAGGATCCTACGATCATTCACCAATGTTGTCTTCCGTGGACGTCCAGGCCTTTTTGTGTTCCAGAGCTCACCAGTGCGTTCTTTTTTCCTCAGAATGTACCAAACTGTTCATCTGGCTACTCTTAATGTTCCTGCTATCTCTCTGATGGATTATTTATTTTTTTTTTGCAGCTTAAGGATAGCCTGTTTCACTTGCATTGAGAGCTCTTTTGAGCGCATGCTGTGGGTTCACAGCAACAGTTTCCAAATGCGAATGCCACACCTGGAATCATCTCCACACGTTTTACCTGCTTAATTGATGAAATAACGAAGGAAAAGCCCACACCTGTCCATAAAACAGCTTTTGAGTCAAATGTCCAATTACTTTTGGTTTGTTGATAAAGAAGGGGCTACATATTAAAGAGCTGTAATTCCTAAACTCTTCCTCCAATGTGGATGTTAATACATTTAAATTAAAGACGAGAGACTGCATTTTAAGCCCATGTTCATTATTTAACTGTAGCTTGAATATGTTTTGGTAAACAGCCGAAATAACTACACTTGTGTCAATGTCCAAATATACATGGACCTAAGTGTATGGGCTAAAATGCAACACACTGTGCTATAGTGCCACCATCAGGCCCACCTTATCCTATCTGTGAAACATGGTGGTGGTAGTAGTATCAGGGTTTGGTCCTGTTTTCCTGGGCCAGGACGACCTGCCATCATTGATGGAACAACGACTGTAAGGATATCTGTCTGTGAACTAAATCTCAAGAGAAAGTGGGTCATGCAGCAAGACAACAACCCTAATCACACGAGTCGTTCTACCAAAGAATGGTTAAAGAAGAATAAAGTTAATGCTTTGGAACGGCCAAATCAAAGTCCTGACCTTAATCCAATAGAAATGTTGTGGAAGGACTTAAAGCAAGCAGTTCATGTGAGGAAACCCACCAACATCCCAGAGTTGAAGCTGTTCTGTACTGAGGAATGGGGTAAACTTCCTCCAAACCGATGTGCAGGACTGATCAACAGTTACCACAACTGTTTATCTACAATTATTGCTGCACAAGGAAGTCACACCAGATACTGAAATCAAAGGTTCACATACTTTTGCCACTCACAGATATGTAATATTGGATCATTTTCCTCAATAAATAAATAAATGACAAAGTATAATATTATGAGATAAAATGAATATCTCATTTGTTTAATTGGGCTCTCATCATCTGAAAATCTGTTTTAGGTCATATTTATGCAGAAATTCTAAAGGGTTCACAAACTTTCGAGCACCACTGTATGAATAGATAAAAAGTATGAGGTAAATAAAAATTGTAATCGTCGACAAATTGCTGTGGTTTTCGAGGCATGTTATTGGAAAGTTGTTATGTAATATCATTAAGTATCAATGAAAAATTTATGAAGACACTGAAATAGAGTTTATGAACACTTTATTGGATTTTAACGGATTTTCGTTAGATTCAGTAATGTTCCTGTATGACTGTTTCAACTCAGACAGTGTGATACCTTCATCAGCGGCTTTAATAACTTAAATTGAGTCACGAACAAACCCTCACTGTGTGTTTTTAATCTTCAGAGGAACCACAAAGTCACATAAACGTCAAATGTGAAATTTATCATTAGACACTTCCCATGTATTTTTATTTTCGTGTGTTTTTTTGTTTTGTTTTTTTAATTAAAAATAACTAATAAAAATAGTTATTCTCCCTACAAAAGATTGTAAAAGATTCCGCCTACAGGGACAGCTGCAGTCCTCCTTCGATGGTCCCAGGAATGGGATCCACACTGCCTCACTCTCCCCATCCCACCGGCATGGACCAGAGACCGTGCAGTGAGAAAAAGGAGGAGCACAGCAAACGTCGCCAAATAATATCTCCCTTGCAGTAAATCAAAGACAACTTAGCTTAACACCACATGCAGAAAGTCCCTCAAGCCCACAACACCATGGCAGAGACAGCAGCACAGCGGGTCGTTCTCAGACCTCCAAGAATGCACCAGCGCCCAAATCCCCAAGGGAGAATCCTATAATAAAAAAAACAACAACACAATTTAAAAACAGCTAATAGCTTCCAATCCCCTCAGATTCACAATCTTAGACAGGAAGTTCCAAGCAGTACACATTAGCACACTATTCAACAACGAACTTCCCCCTATTTACAAGGAGACATCAACTGACAAGGCCCCCCAAAAAACAAACAAACTAGGAAAGAGTGTCCAAAATAAAGAAGAAAACCATCCTTTTAAGAGCAATTCATATTTTAAAAAAAAATAAAAATACAATAACAAAAACAATTTACATACAGAGCGATGGGAAACGGGCAGTGGTGGCTCAACAGTTAAAGCTCTTGGTTACTGAACACAAGGTTGGGGTTGCTTAAGCGCCAGCACTACCAAGCTGCCACTGTTGGGCCCTTGAGCAAGGCCCTTAACCCTCTCTGCTCCAGGGGTGCCGTAACATGGCTGACCCTGCACTCTGACCCCAACTTCCTAACAAGCTGGGATATGTGAAGTATTTATGTAAAAGTATTTAACTGTGCTGTAATGTATATATGACAAATAAAGGCCTCTTCTTCTTCTTCTTCAAAACCTCATGTGCTGAGGTCCTGATGTCAAACCTAAAAATGCACATAGATGACAAAAATAATAATAAGCAAAATATACACAAAAATATACTTTTCAGTCTTTAAATGCAGCCAAGCTCCCTGCAACACCACATGTTTAAATAACAATAATAACAGCAAGTCAGACCAAATTCATACTCTACATAAGATTCAAAACCATTTAAAACAGATTACCCTCAACAGCGTTCCTTATGAAGCTATGCATTCAGTGGCATTCTTGAGCTTCTTGGAAAAGAGCACAATAATCTAATCAACGAGTGAAACAGAAAACACGGACACATACATCACTCAAACTACAAAAAGCACCTACCTAAAGGAATTAAAACCAATCCAGATTCGCACCAGTGGCAGCACGCACCCTTACCTAGAGACATTTAACTAACATTCACATCCTCTTCCGGAATCCCATGCACGCCAAACTGGTAGCGAATTCCTGGTTAAACAATAAACCGGGAAAATAAAAAAAAATTAAGGAAAATAAAATCCAAAGTTTGCACAAACAACTTCATGCACGAAATTCCTTTCCCAACAGTGCTTCAAACTAACAATTTATAACCTTTTCTGGACTTCCATGCCGACACATCGTAAACGAATTCCTAACATACCTAAAGACTTACATAAAAAACATCTAATGGTTTTATAAAAGCATAGAACAATTCATGTTTACAAAAAAATGTCATGCAATATTTAAATATCGGAATAATAACTTCTTGTTTTTATGTGCGTTTTTTAACCTCTCAGTAAAGCAACAGCTGCTATAATGCTCCAGTCACCACACAGATACAACAGAACACGGGGTGAGACTACATGAATTGAAAGTCATTTAATTCTGTCCTCCTTCAAGGGATTTGTCAGGAGTGTTGGACTGGGACAGATGCAGTTGAGCGTTTTAATGTGAGCAATGCAAACAAATCCAAAACTTAAGGCAGAGTAAAAAAAACAACAAAAAAACAGGTGGACTAGGCAAAGGCAAAAATGAATCAAGAAACAGGCAGATTGTGATAACCAAGGGAGTTTATGACCCAGAAGCAGAACACAGGCTGAAAGTAAACAGGTTTTATTCAAGGATAGTGAAGGTCAGACTCATGGTTACTGCTAATTTGTCCATGAAACTGACCAACATCATGAAGGTGAACTGGGGCCCTCGGAAGTGGCCGATGTCCTCCGGGATCCTAAAGTACCGGAATACAATAAATAAAAAGTTAAATAAAAAGTTCTGCTGTTTCAAAGGCAGTGGGAAGACTGGGTAATGGGACGAGGCGCAGGGACTCAGAGAACCGGTCAACAATGTCCAGGATTGCCGTATGACCACGGGATTCCAGCAGGTCATTAATAAAGTCGACAAGGATGTGAGACCAAGGCCTTTGGGTTTGTGATGTAATTTGCTCAGTTTTTTTTGCAGAAAACTTTTTGAATTGGTGAAATTGCAATTGCACAAAATTGTTTTGCACAGAGTTTTGCAGTGAGGTTTGTTGGTAAATAAGACCTTTTTAGCTGTATTCATCAAAGAGGACTTTGTCTGAATGCGCACTGCGACGATGTCACATGGCATGCCTTAGCCCAAATCTGTGGAAAATCTGCGGTAATTTTCAAAAATTGCTGCGTTTCCTTGATTTTGCATTAATTTCTACTATCACAAAATCCTGGAGGAACTGGCTGAGAGCCTCCAGCTGTGAAGTAGATGGTCCAGGCGGATAGCGAGGTCGATCAGGGAGTCTAGTGTAAGCGGTTCATCGCAGCATGCCATATCTGTGAGGACTTCTGGGTTCAGTCCTCGAAGAACACGGCTTTCAAGGCTGCGTTGTTCCAACCACTACCAGCCGCAATGGTATGGAACTCAAGAGCATATTCTGCTACACGACCGGAACGTTGGAATATGTTCAAAAGCAATTCTTCCACCTCCTTCCCCTCATGTGAATGATCAAACACACGGTGAAACAGCTCTGTGACTCGCTCTTATGAGGATGTAGGCTGGCCCCCTTGCTCCCACACCACCGTGGCCCACTTCAGCACCTTGCCGGTGAGAAGATTCATGAAGCGTGATATCTTATGCGGTTCAGACATCCCTCCTTAGCTAGCAAAATACAGGGAACATTGCAGAAGTATCCCTTACAGATTGATGCGCCACCTGAGAAGTTATCTGGCGCTCATTGGGGTCGTGGGTGCCAGAGCTGGAGTGCGGAGTGAGGCAGTGGAGACGAGAGCTTGTGAGAGGAGGCTTACCTTTGCGTCAAGGTCAGCGAGACGCTGATGCTGCTCTCCTGTCAGCTGTCCATGAGCCGTAATGGCGTACCGCCAATCCGGATGTCCTGCTGCATCCATAGATGGACAAAATAATCTGTCAGGAGTGTTGGACTGAGACAGATGCAGTTGCAGTTCAGCGTTTTTAACGCTGAGGCAGAGACAAGATTAAAAAAATTGGTGTAGGTCAAGCGATCAACAAACAGAGTGGACTAGGCAAAGGCAAACACATGAATCAAGAAATAGGCAGATAATAAAGAAACCAGAATAATCTACACAGTAAAGAAGGCTTTGTAAAGTCAGATGTGCGTGACAAACTCTTAACAGCTAACATTAGTTATATGAGTAACAGCGGCAACTTTTATAATAACCTTCTCGAAACAGTGATTAGTACGCTCATTGTCATAGAATTACCCAAATACTTTGATTAAACCAATTTAGATACAACTATAAAAGACTTACATAATAATAATAATAATAATAATAATAATAATAATAATTTAAAAAGTAGACAAGGTGTACTTTACACTGTCCACAGTGAGCACAGCCATGTTGACTTGATGTCACTCTTGGTAAACAGGCAAGGAACTGGTAGTTGAGAAGACTACCCCAAATATAAATGATAGATAAATTAAAAGCAAAATAAAGAGAAAATAGAGTGGACCTGAATTATTAAGTACAATCATTAAGGACGCTGTAGTCTACTACATTACTGAAGACGAAAGATTCAGTTCCCAATCTGGCAATGTTCGCTTTATTCTTCCACCATCTGCTGGTCAAACAGCGCTACGACACCCTAACACACTACAGTCCGGAAATAAAAGAGCTCAGTGAGCTTTAAAAACAAATGCAGGCTGTTTTCCCTCTAATTACCGTTTGCATTTTCGTTTACATGACGTACAGTGTCTACCAAATGTCAAATGAAAAAGCAACGTCCAATTTCAATTACATTTCCCATGTCATACGCGTTATGACCCTGTCATATTGAAATAATAATAGCAATTACCCCGTTCCACTTCCTCAGTGTGGCGTATGGAGCCTGCAAACATTCAAATAGAATCGCAAATCGCTTTGTATCTGCTTTTCCCATGCCTTGCACAGAAACCTGTCAATCAGTGATGGGGTGGGAGGATATTATGGGTCGTGTTTGTATTTGGAAGTGACGTCACTCACAGACGACCGGAAATTCACTGTGCATTCGAGATTCTAATTTATGCAATTGCAAATACAAAATACTTCCACATATTTATGATACTGTGGGATATTTCTATCATATTTACGTTAACTGTGACTGAAAGCGCTCTCTCTCTCTCTCTCTCTCACACACACACACACACACACACACACACACAGAAACATTAAGCCACGCCCACTGTTTCCATAGAAAACGAAACTGATCTCTCTCTCTCTCTCTCTCTCTCTCTCTCTCTCTCTCTCAGCGTGTGAGTGCAGGAAAATGGCCGAATCCAGTATTTTAGATCACTTTTCAGTGGATCAGTTCAGCTGTCCAGTGTGTCTGGATCTCCTGAAAGATCCGGTGGCTATCCCCTGTGGTCACAGTTTCTGTAAGGTGTGTATTAATGGCTGCTGGGATCAGGAGGATGAGAAGGAAGTCTACAGCTGTCCTCAGTGCAGAGACACTTTCACTCCGAGGCCTGTTCTACACAGAAACAACATGCTGGCTGAAGTGGTGGAGAAACTGAAGAAGACTGAAGTCCAAGCTGCTTCTCCTGCTCACTGTTATGCTGGACCTGGAGATGTGGAGTGTGATTTCTGCACTGGGAGGAAACACAAAGCCATCAAGTCCTGTCTGATGTGTCTGACCTCCTTTTGTGAAACTCATCTTAAACCTCATGCCGAACTTCCTGGTTTGAAAAAGCACACATTAATTGAAGCCTCCTCAAAGCTCCAAGAGAAGATCTGCTCTCAACATGACAAACTGATCGAGATCTACTGTCGCACTGACCAAAGGTGTATTTGTTCTTTGTGCATGTTGGATAATCACAAAGGACATGACGCTGTATCACTTTCAGCAGAGAGAACTGAGAAACAGGTGAGAACTAGAAATCTTTTCAGAATGAATTCATCTGAATTATTTTTCTTACCTAGAATCAGCTGCTTTAGTCAGTTATCAGATTTAAATTGTGATTGTAATGGTTCAGTTCATCGGAATGATTTTAAAATGGTGTATCACATTCCAGTGTGTTGTGTTTACACAAGTGTTAAATGAATTTGTCCTCCTCACCCAGTGTTAGTCATAATCACGACAGAGCAGTCAGTGAATTTTGGAGCAGCTAGACTGTGAACTTTAACCGTTTAGCTACCATTAATATTCACCCACACATCATTTATAACCAGCTGAATATAATTGTGATTTTTAAATGTGATTTGTGCTCAGAGTGAGTTAAAGGAGGAGCTGATGAAATCCCAGCAGAGAATCCAGGAGAAGCAGAAGAAGGTGCAGGAGCTGAAACAGGCTGTGAACATGATTAAGGTGAGCAGTGAGCAGAGACAGAGCTGCTCCTAGAAACACACACAACATGAACAAACAGTCATCCAGAGTCCCAGTAACAGAGGGAAATGTGTGTGTGTGTTTCCTAACAGTCACGTGCTCAGACAGCAGTGGAGGACAGTGAGAGGATCTTTACTGAGATGATCAGCTTCATGGAGAAAAAGTGCTTGGAGATGACGGACCTGATCAAAGCTCAGGAGGAGGCTGAACTGAGTCAAGCTGAACGATTCCTGGAGCAAATGGAGCAGGAGATCACTGATCTTCAGAGGAGAGTCACTGAGCTGGAGCAGCTTTCACACACACATGATCACATCCACTTCCTCCAGGTAACACTCGCTGTAGTGACGAGTCCTATTTACAGTTCAGCAAACGAAAATATTACTCTAAACTTTAATTTTTAAATAGTATCTTGCTTTTGTAAGTAGCTTATTTCACCCACAGTGTTTCTTTGGTCTAATTTCTTCTGAGATCATTTGTTCCTCTCTCGTTCTGTAGTCGTTCTATTTGTTCACTCTCTGTAGTGTTTCCAGTCTCTCTGTGTCTCTTCTGGATGTGAGGATTCACCCAGCAGTACTGTCCATCAACATCTCTCATTTGATAGTGTGAGGAATTTTCTCGCAGATCTGAAAAAGCAATTGGAGGAATTCTGTGAGGAGGAATTCAACAAAATCCCTCCACCTGGTAAGAGAGGCTGGTCCTGCTGGAGAAACACCATGATGGACATCTTTACTCGCTCAAGAAATATTCAAAAGATACACAGAAATGACCAACAATTTTAACTAAAACACTGATTTAAAATGAACACATTCACTGTATCACTTTAAACTGTTTCCATCTTTTACAGAAGCTGATGATTAATTTTTGTCTTCATCTCTGTTTTGTCTGCAAGCTGCAGCAGTTCAGAAGATTTCACCCTCAGAGCCAAATAGCAGAGAAGATTTTCTGAAATGTATGTCTAACAAACACACACATACACACAGAAACAGGAATGCACACCCACTAATTCAGACCCATTGATACATACAGCAATCACATTTTTCGGTTTTGTTTTTGTCTTTTATTTTAGATTTCTGTTATCTGACTCTGGATCCCAACACAGCAAATCGTTCCCTCTGTCTGTCTGAGAAGAACAGAGTGGTGAAAGACAGTGGGATACAGCCATACTCTGATCATCATGAGAGATTTGACTCCTATATTCAGGTGTTGTGTAAGGAGAGTGTGTGTGGATGCTGTTACTGGGAGGTGGAGTGGAGTGGTGTTGGAGGTGTATCCATCTCAGTCTCATATAAAGACATCAGGAGGAAAGGAGAGGGTAAAGAGTGTGGGTTTGGACACAATAATCAGTCCTGGAGTCTGTGGTGTTCTTCATCCTCTCTCTCTTTCTATCACAACAACATTGAGACTAAGCTCGGAGTTCCATCATCCTCCAGAATAGGAGTGTATGTGGATCACAGTGCAGGAAGTCTGTCCTTCTACAGCGTCTCTGACACGATGAAGCTCCTCCACAGAGTCCACACCAAATTCACTCAGCCTCTGTGCCCTGGGTTTGGGGTTTATGAAGGAACTGTGAGATTGTGTGACCCAAAAAAATAGTAGAGGAAAAATTCAGGCTCATTTCCTTATTGTTTGTCAATTGTGAATTGTGGTAAAACTTTAACATTAAAACAGTAAATGTTAAAACACTGGGTTTAGACTCAGTCTGGGATCATCAGCTACACTGTTGTACACAATAAAACTATTAAAAAGGTGAACACTTTCTTTAACTCTGCTTTAACTCGTGTTAAAAGTAACAAAAGAAGTGATCATATACAAAAGTTTGAATAATTCCAGTGTCACGTGAGGGTAAGTAGAGACAGACACAAATTGCATATAAAGCTTTATTAAAAGAGGCAGGCAGACAAATCCACAAAAATTAAAGGCAGGGTCAAGGTCAAAAACAGGCGTCAGCAAACAGAGTACACTAGACAAAGGCAGAACATGAAAACCGGGAAACTAAATGACGTTATGAAACTAGGATAAGGAAACACAGAACAAAGGCTTGGTATGAATAGACGTGTAGACACTGACTGATACTTTGCACAGGACAAAGACACACGGCGGTTTAATTATGCAAACTAATCAAAGGGAAACTGAAAGCAGGTGTGACACATGAGGGAGACAGCCAATGACAAGACATGGGTGGAGACAGGACAAATAAAAACAAAAACACAGGTGTCAAAGTAAACAAAGTCATGTCAACCTGGAAGCACTTGTTGTCGTGTTACAGCTTTTCCGAGGTCAGGGGGTGGAGCTGGGACAGGCAGGGTACACTAGTCTTCAGGCTTGGGCATGACATGGGAGGTTGCATCATCGGCCTCATGCAGGAACAAGGCTTGGGAGACTGCGTCCTGAGAGTCAGGCGTGAATGAGCCATGGAGGGCTGCGCATGAGAGGCAAGCTGGAGTAGAACCTGGAAAGCTGTGCTGTTGGCCTCTGGCTTAAGCAGGATGTGGGAGGCCGCACCATTGGCATCTGGCTTAAGCAGGATGCGGGAGGTTGTGCCGTCGGCCTCTGGCTTAAGCAGTACGTGGGAGGCCGCGCCGTTGGCCTCTGGTAGGAACACAACTTGGGAGACCACGCCGTCTGCCTCTAGCATGAACAGGTCATGGGAGACCGCACCGTCAGCCCCGGGCAGGAACAGGTCATGGGAGACCGCGCCATTGGCCCCGGGCAGAAACAGGACTTGGGAGACCACGCTGTTGGCCCCGGGCAGGAGCAGGACTTGGGAGGCCACGCCTACGGCCCTGGGCAGGAGCAGTACGTGGTAGGCTGCACTGTCGGCCCCTTGCAGGAGCAGGATTTGGGAGTCTGTGCCGTCGGCCCCGGGCAGGAGCAGGACTTCGGAGGCCGCGCCGTCGGCCTCGGGCAGGAACATGGTGTGGGAGGCCACAATGTCGGCTTTGCAGGGGAGGATGCCCTGTTAACCTCTGGAGGGAGCTCAGCAGGGAAGGCCACTTAGTCTCCAGACTGTATTTTTCTAACTTCTGCAGTTTGAACAATAGAACACTCACAAGTCTTGGCAATAACAGATACAAAAAAGATCAGAAACATACAGAGGACAGGCTCAATTGTATTTAAAAAGATACAAACTAGAATTGAGAAATGTGTGGTCACATTTCTCTAGAGTTACATCAATTTTTCCTAGTTTCCTTGATTAACATACATGAATACTCTCTCATATCTTGTACATTGTTTATACAGTCATGTGAAAAAAAATAAGTACACCCCATGGAAATAGTTGGCTTTTTTAAAAATTTATTTACATATTTGGACAAGCAAACATTTGATCCTCTTTGAAACAGTCCATCCATCCATCCATCCATCTTCTATACCGCTTATCCTTTTCAGGGTCATGGGGAAACCTGGTACCTATCCCAGGAAGCATGGGGCACAAGGCAGGGTACACCCTGGTCAGGGTGCCAATCCATCGCAGGGCACACACCCATTCATACACTACAGACACTTTGTACATGCCAATCAGCCTACCATGCATGTCTTTGGACTGGGGGAGGAAACTGGAGTACCTGGAGGAAACCCCCACAGCATGGGGAGAACATGAAAACTCTGCACACACAGGGCCACAGTGGGAATCGGACCCCCAACCCTGGCGGTGTGAGGCGAACGTGCTAACCACTAAGCCACCGTGCGCCCCTCTTTGAAACGGTGCCTATTAATAAAGTTGATTCACTATCAAATGATACATAAAATTGACATTCTCTAGTACTTTTCACAATTTAAATAAAAAAAAAAAGATCAGTCACATGGAAAAAGTAAGTACACCCCTACATTTATCACACCTTCAAATTCATAAAATTAGAACCAGGTGTTCAAGATTGGGTGCCAGTGATTAGAACCTGCTTAGGGAGTGTAGGGCTGGTGTTCTCATTTTCTATTGAGGTGTGTGGTGTCATCATGCCAAGATCTAAAGAGTCCTGTAAGGCCTTCAGAAAAAAAGGTTGTGGATACATAGGAGTCTGACAAGGGATTTAAAAAGATCTCCAAATGATTTGAAATACATAATTTCTGTGTACGGAGAATAATCTTCAAATGGAGCAGATTTCAAATGACTGCCAATTTGTCCAGGACTGGCCGTCCCAGCAAATTCAGCCCAAGTGTAGACTGTCTGATGCAAAAAGAAGTCTCCAAGAACCCCAAAATTTCTTCACAGGATCTGCTAATAAGTCTTGCAACTGTTGGTGTCACAGTGCATGCATCTACAATCAGAAAGAGATTGCACAAATTTGACCTGCATGTGAGGTGTGCCAGGACAAAGCCTTTGCAAGACTACTGTTTGCCAGTGAGCATATAGGCAAAGACCAGGCCTTTTGGAATAATGTGCTCTGGAGAGATGAATCAAAGATAGAGTTTTTTGGCCACATTAACAGCAGACATGTTTGGCACAGGCCAAATACAGTTTTTCAGGAGAAGCACCTCCTGCCATCTGTGAAGCAAATGTGGTGCAAATGTTATGGTTTGGGGTTGCTTTGCTGCCTCAGCGACTGGACAGCTTGCATTCATTTATACAACTATGAATTCTGCATCATGTCAAAGAGTGGTTGAAGATAATGTGAGGCCATCTGTCCAATAGTTGAAGTTGAACTGAAAGTGGACCTTTCAACAGGATTCTATGCACACTAGCAAATCCAGCAAGGAATGTCTCAAAAAGAAGAAATTGAGGGTTATGGAATGGCCTAGGCAAAGCTTGGATTTGAATCCCATTGAAATGTTGTGGGGTAATTTGAAACGGGTAGTACATGCAAGAACCCCCTTAAACATCTTGCAACTGAAAGAATATGAAGAGTGGAAGAGTGGAAGAGTGGTAAAAAAAATTCCAGCAAGCCTGGTGGACAATTATGCAAAACACCTAAAATAACTTATTTATGCTAAAGGAGGCAATGCTAACTTCTGAGGCCAAGGGTGTACTTACTAGAATATCAACATCTATTGATATTTCTGTGAAATAAATGATTGAAAAAGATAATTTTCTTTGTGGTTTTGTTCAAGTATATCAACTTCATTAATAGGTATTGTTTCAAAGATGATCAAATGTTTGCTTGTCCAAATATGTCAAAAAAGCCATCAATTTCCATGGGATGTACTTATTTTTTCCACCTACACCAAGAGAGCAATCTCACAATTCAGTCCCTTCAATTTATACTAGCTAGCAATCAATCCTGATGACTGAGTCATTGATAACAATGACCAAATCCTGAAACCACTTTCTTGTGGAGTATAGGACCAGACATCTCCCTCCACACTTGACTAGGAAGGAGTAAAATATTCTGTCTCCCTAATCCCTACATAAAAGATCAAACATTGTGTTACAAGCGTGTGTGTGCGTTTAGTTCAGCACTTGCTTGTGGTTGTCACGGTTGTGTAGAGTACAACAATATTCAAACAGAATCAAACTTATATATAATAGTAATAAAAACATAGAGTCTATAGAAAAACATAGAAGAAAGATCCTAAGAAAGCAATGTTGTTCTTCAACCCAGATACTTTGTGTATCATAGAGGGTCACCCTTGGGGAGATGTTAGGCTAGCACTTACACCCAGGGCATGGCTCATCACTCTTCTTCTTCATCCTCACTTGAGAAACCGTATCCTCTCCATCTAATGGATCAGAGGCCACGTTGAGCCAAATGTCCTTTGGATCCTCCTTGGGCACATCGTGCTTCATCTGATAATCATCTGATCTCCAGGAACAACTGGTCAGGGTGCTTCTGCTTCCTCTCGTAGTTCCTTACTTTATTCCTGTAAATAGATAGCTTTATGTATAGCAGTTATTTGCTGCATATAAGCCTTAAGTTCCATTTGCAGTTGCTCTAAGGACCCCTCCAATATGGCACTGTCATGGGTCGACCCATAAGCATTTCATGCAGTGTTTGATGCGTATTTCTGTTAGTCTGCATGCAATACCTCATTAGTGCAAGAGGTAGAGCAAAGTCTTTGCTTTTTTCTTAGTTGTTGTAACGCTGTTTTCACTGTTCTCTGAACAAACGCTGAACCATTGTCAGAACTAATCTGAGATGGTATACCAAATCTAGGAATTACTTCTCTTGTCAAAAGTTTAATCACTTCCGCCTCTCTGGAAGGCTCCTTCTTAATATACACCCAGATGGAGTACGTCATGTCGAGCCTTCCCGATTAGCCTTGATCATGGAGAATCTCCCTTCCTTCTACCACTGCAGTTTTTCCCTTTTGTCAGAAAGCCTGTCCTAGGAACTAATATTTGATGACTAATCATTTCCTGCACGTTCTGTTATTAGCGACGCACATCGGAATAAGATGACTGCTAATTCTTACATGATGCTGGTTATGTTCTGTGTAATACGTTCATGCAATATGTGTAAGAAAGTATATATGTTTATATCTTGTTTGTGTGTGTCGGGCAGGTGATTTTTTAATTTTCAATGTTTATATTGTTCAGTTTTACCATTTATTTCAGTTGTAATTGCCGAACTAATCTGCTAAGTAATCACTAGACATGCTGGTGTTTTGTTCTGATATGGCGGGAGAGTTTGTTTATACATTTGTTTACAGCAGTGTATTATTCAGTGTACTACTGTATATTCATTAACTCCATTGTGATTATTAATACTGAGATTTATGTTGAATATATTTCTTGTACTATGTTTACTGATTTGAGTGTAATTGATGCAACGAGACATACATGTCAGATGAATATTTATTGTAAATTATTTTTCTCTATTTCCCTTTGTAGAACATACAATATCACAGCTGCATACCTTGGATGTATATTTAAGACTGTAAATAAATGCTTCATTATCAAGAATCTCTTCTCCACTCCTGATTCTCTAATCGGAATCTGATCCATATTTGGCTGTCTCGACCAGCTGCAATCTTGATTGTAGTGAGACTTTGCTACATTATTATGGTCCTTCAAGCCGGATTGAGAGCAAGATCAAACCAATATGGATCCAGCAGTAAGGTGACACACTAGAGACAATGGACAGATCTCGCCGCAGGAATAATCTGCCTTCTCACCTCGAGGATTACGTGGTTGGCTACCGACCAACTAAGGGCCCTCCTCCTACAACTTCTTCCCACTGTCCCAGTCAACCAAGAAGAAACTAGTGGAAAATGTCTTGTAGTGGCGCAAGCTCTCACTCCATGACAAGTAGGTGCTCTATCACTCCCACTGGCGTTAACCTTCCTTCTCTAGCGTCCAGACCATTATGTTGGAGGAGAAAATCAAACAGAGACAGTTAGATACTCTCCGCCAGCAGGTCGAGGAGGACTCAGTGGCTGATGTGGAATACCAGCGGCTACAGACACAAGCTAAAGAAGCCCAGCGTATTCAAGAGGAAGTTCTCGCAGCAAAGGAGACCTTATCCAAGCATCTAGAAAGACAGCTTAAGCTGCAACAAGCAGAGACTGAGCTCGATGTAGCAAAGCTCATATCCTCCATGCTTCTTAAAGACCCTGGTTCCATGACACCAGTGCCTCCAGGCTCACCTGACCGCCTTTCACCTCCATCTCAGCTCATACATTTCAGTCCAGTCATTAGTCCACCTCATCTAGCATCCACCCCCCAGCGGCCCTTTACTCAGTCACCAGCTCTCTGCCACAGCAGTCCACCACATCAACACAGCCATATGTGCTACTGCAGACAGCAATTCCTCCTGAGATCACATGTGCACGTCTGCTACAGCCTTCAGTTACCCGCTCTAGCCATGCTTAACCACCTGCATTCATGCCCTTTCCGCATGATGGTCATACCGCATATCCTGGTACAGCGCTAATGTTTGCATCAGCCTATGGCATCCCACAACCCAAGTTGCTGGTGTTCGAAAGTGGTAACGAGAGTGACTTTGCCTTGTTAAAGTTGGCACTGGACAATTTGCTGAGTAATCATAGCCACCTCAGTAAACAGTACAAATATCATGTCTTGCTAATCCATTTGAAACTTCCCAGTGCTCAGCAGTTGGCTAAAGCCTATATGTACCATCCACGTCCTTACTCCGCTGCATTGCAGGATCTTCAATAAGTATGGTCAGCCAAGACAGCTTGTTCAGTCGGAGTTGGGTGCCATCATGAGCACTCCACCACTCAAGATGGGTGATGCTAACGCCTTTGACTCCTTTGCATTATCCATCCAATCACTGGTGGGCATGCTGAGGACTCTCCAGGGCCAGAACGGTTACGAACTCAGTGATGGCTTAGTTGAATACTGCCTAAGCATTGGTATTCTCCAGACAGGCACTGACAAGGCCTTTACACTTCCTGATCTGGCTGCCTGGTTGGAGATTAAGTCTCAAGTGAAACGCATCTCTAGCCGAGCTGCAACTTGTTCCACAGTGAACTTGTTCCATTCACTACCAGGGTCAAGGTTTTTATCCAAGACCCTTGGAAACACAACCTCAGTTGTGACAATCCCATTGAACAGCCACATTTGAAAGAACAGTGGCTTGCCTGGGTAGGAGAACTCCTGACTCTCCTTCAGGTGCAGTTCCCTCGAGCATACACATCAGCATCAAATGACAACACTTCTGTCATCCGAGAGCTTCATGTCTTTAGTGATTCATCAGAAAGAGCTTATGATTTGGTAGCCTACTTGCGTGCCACAGATAGCCAAGAAGAGGTCACCGTAACCTTTGTCTTGGCCAGGTCTAGAGTAGCACCTAGGAAATGCCTGTCCATGCCTCGCTTGGAGCTGAGTGCAGCGCTGACTGGCGCCCAGATGGCCAAGGTGATCCAAAGAGAATTGACCATTCCTATCCACAAGGTCACTTTCGTTTTGTACTGGCTGACATCGTAGTGCTGTCACTACAAGGTGTTCATAGGAACACATGTGGCAGGAATACAGAACCTCACCGATATGGCTGAACGGAGGTATGTTGAGTCGGCTCACAACCCTGCTGACTACCTCACCAGAGGTCTTACACTAACCGAGTTAGCAGGCCCCCATCAGTGGAGCTCAGGACCAGCCTTCCTGAACCAGCCAGTTGACCAGTGGCCATCAACACCTAAAACTGTTTTTTGTGCTTAGTAGTTCCCTTCCTGATCCAAGCCAGTTCTACACATGGCAAGAGCTTATCCAGGCCACTGTTAGATCACTGCATGGGGCGGCTGTCACAGACAGTGACTCTTTTGTCAGAGCTTCTGATTATATTGAAACAGAGAAGCTCCTCCTGGCACAGGCTCAAAGTGACTCATTCCTGCTTGACATCTGGCATTAAAGGCTGGGCAGTCAATTCCAACTGACAGTCGTTTGGGCTCTCTCGCACCTGAGTATGATGGGGCCACTGGTCTCATTAGAGTGGGCAGACACTTATGTCGTGCCAGTGACCTTGACCTGGAGACTGTACATCCAATTGTGTTAGACCCTGGCCATCCCATCACCAAGCTGATAATTAAGGAGACATACAGTTCAGTGACTCCTTCACCCCAGCTCAGAAAGGGTCCTAGCTGAACTGTGTCGCCAGTATTGGGTACTTCGAGGCAGAGAAGCTATTCGTAAGCGGCAGCGCACCTGTCAAGACTGTCAGTGGTGGCGTACCAAGACTCAAACCCCACGACTGGTGGATCTACCACCCTGCAGGCTGAACCTATATAGACCACTTTGAGGATGATGACACAGACACTTCAGACCGACTTTCTTAGATTGTTCAATCATCCTGAAAGATAACTAGGGGCGGCTGTGTCAGAAAGCCTGTCCTAGTGAACACATGAAAGTGGGGGGGGGGGGGGGGGGGGGGGGGGCATGACAGCATCCAAACATCCCAAATCACCACAACACACTATGCCTGTGAGCCCTCTAGCTCTGCTCCTTTACCTAAGAAAAAAAACTATTCACAAAAAGCTTGACTAAACAAATATGTTTTCAGCTTGGACTTAAACACTAAGACTGTGTCTAAGTCCCGAACATTAATTGGAAGGCTGTTCCATAACTGTGGGGCTTTGTAAGAGAAAGCGCTTCCCCATGCTTTAGCCTTCACTATTCGAGGTATTCGCTGCCAGAATTTTCATTTATGCTTTCAAAGTTTTTGTTTATGCTCTGCAAGTTTACGTTCACCATTCTGGCACAAACCTCTTGTGTGGGCGGGCTTAACAGTGATTTACTCTCATTGTCTAGTGAGATTTGGATTGACAACTCCCTGACCAGGAAGTAGAGACTTCAGTGGTGCGAATTTTGGAGGGCATTCTGGATGTGGTTCTCTGTATAGTTATAGTGTTTAGTTCAATTACTTAGTCAGCATATTAGTTCATAAATAATATTTGAGGTTTGGGTAGTCTCATACAATATTTCTTTTTTAGATGAGCTCTCAGGACTGGCACAGAGCATTGTCGTCATCATCATGCTTCTCCTCAGCTGGACACTTGAGCTGTCAATCCAAATGTTACTAGCCAATCAGAGTAAATCACTGTTAAGCATGCCCACATGAGAGGTTTGTGCTACAATGGTGAACATAAACTCATGGGGCATAAACAAAAACCCTGGCAAGAAGGGATTATTCAAGAATTTGTTGGTTTTGCAACACTGGACTATGACTGGAGCAATTGATGGAAGGAAGTGATCTGGACATTGAGGATGAAATGTTTGGCCAGGATAATGAGGATACTAGAAATAGTAATTAGACATGGGTAAAAAATAGAAAATGGAAAAAACATTAGAGTCCGGCTTCGGGCATTGTGAGAGAAAAAAACGTATGACCAGGAGAAACAATTAGGAGTATAAAATATAGTTAAAATTTACTTCTGAAACGACGAGTGCAATAAACCCTTTAAAATGAACTAAAGCATTGAAGGAAGAAACAGGAAAGACTGACAGTGCTAGGATGTTGAGAGATGGAAGGCTGTTAATGCTTTGTAATGATAGTAAACAACAAAAAGCAGCTTTAGGATTAGAATGCTTGATTGGTCATAAGATTGCTTGCTCAGTAGTGGAAGAAAAGAAGTGGCGCTGCAACATCCCCATAGATTCTGTACAGGAAACAGAAATGATTAGTTTACCTTTCGAGTCTTCGGGTTCAAGTCATTCATTCATCCCGTAACCACCCAATAAGATGAATGCAGTGGGGCTGTGATGTGGCCAACAAATGGCCGATAAAACCCAGGGCATGTGCCCTGACACCGTTCGCACTCTTGGCACCAGTGGGCCACATCGGCTGGACCTGATGTCCATGTTGCTGATGCAACTGCCTCAATAAGTGTGACTTCAAATCAGCTGGTAACAACAGCAAATTCTACAATACACTAACCCATCCCACTCCACTAATCAGTGAAACTGATGGAACAATGTCAGCACCAGCTTAGACAATTGGCAATGCTCCTCAGGCCCTAAATGAATCCCTTGCCTCCAGAACCCCAGAACTTCCTGAATAACCAGGTAGCTGCCTTCAACGAACCCAGCTCAATGAATAACCCAGCAGTTTAATGACTGCACATTGGGTCCATCCCTGCTATCTGCCGTAATGACCCAGGAACTGCAGTATCTGGAATCAACCCACCCAACTCACCAGGGTCTGGTAAATCCCGTCATGAAAGGGCATTTTTATTTATTTTATTTGATCTCGAAATCAAAGGCAGCTAACTGGGAAGCTCAACACTGCTCAGTGGCACCCAGTTTAGCAGAAGTCAGGTGACTAAGGGGATTATTATTAGTAAATACCACACACTTATTACCCAACAAGTACTCACGGAACTTCTCTGTCATGGCTTACTTGAGTGCCACAAACTCCAACTTCATGGAGCTGTAGTTAGACATATTTTGTGGGTCTCAGACTATGGCTAGCATACGCAATTGGCCTCACCTTCCCTTCCTGTTCTTGGGAAAGGACCGCCCCCAACCCTTGGTAGCTAGTATCCACCTCCAAAATGAACAGTTTAGAGACTGCATAAGCGAGAATTGGGGAAGTGGTAAGTTTTTCTTTTAACCCCTCAAAGCTCCTGACATTGCTCATTCCAGGTGCTAGCAACACTCCTCCAAATCTGCTTACCCTTAGCCCGAGCACACTCCCCTACCAACCTATGTAGTGGGGAAGCCAACCTGTCAAACCCCTTTACAAACTGCTGGTAGTAGCTGGCAAAGCCAAGGAAAGACCATAACTCTATAACACTTGAAGGGCGATGCCACTGCACCACCATCTTGATCTTACTGGGATCAGTTGCCACACCCCCAGATGAAATGATGGCCCTAGTACCTCACCTTCCGCTGAAAGAAAGCACACTTCTACAGCTTGGCTTTCAATCCCTCCTGCTCTAGACGACCTAACACCACCTGCAACCTCTCCAAGTGCTGCTCAACAGAGGTGGAGAACACCACAATATCATCCAAATTCAACAAATAAGGATCGACACTGCTAGTCTCCAAACAACCTCTCCATCAGTCACTGAAAAGTAGAGGGAGCGTTGCAGAGCCCAAACGGCATCCAATTCCATTCGAAAAGAATGGTGGGCAAGAGGTGGTCTTAGGTTTATCTCCCTCTGTGACAGGGACATGGTTATACCATTGGCTAAATCCTAGTAGGAAACCAACCAGCCCCAGACAAAGTGTCCAGCGACTCCTCAATCTGTGGTAAGGGAAATGCATGCTGTCTTGTCCTGGCATTCACCTGATTGTAGTCCACACACAGCTGTAGGCCACCATCTTTCTTTTTAACCAGAACAATTGGGGAACCGTAGGGACTACAACTCTCCATAATTACCTGAGACTCCAGCAGCTGATTAATGTGGACTCTCACAACCTCATACTTAGAAGGAGGAATTCGATGATGTTGCTGTCACACTGGAACATCGTCTAGAAGTGGAATGTCGTGCGAACTAAGATTTGTGCATCCCAAATCACCATCATTCATAGAGAATACGGCCTGGTACTTCATAAGTAATGCCTTGACCATACAGTTCTAGTTCTGTCAAGGATCACAAATCTACTGCTATAATCTGTCCGGGAACAGTGAAGCCAGCTACCTGCATAGCCTGAGAACAAGCCCCTATAGTTGCTGGCCTGACTTCAGTAGCCCCTGTGGGTAAGTTAATTATGTGCACCCTAGCAAGAACACCCTGCGTGGAAAAAAACAGACCATCAGAGGTGCCTACATTGACCATCAGCATGTACACAGTGCCTCCAGACACATGCACCAATGCAGAAGAAACTAGCAAGTCCTCCAGTAACCCTAGCTCTGGAGGCTCAAGAAGCATTGTATTGCCAGCCAACAGCTCTGCACAGGTGGCTGCAGCCAATTTCATGGTATCACCTGGAATGCGACATGCCCGAAGACTGTGCACCCTTACCTTAGTCATGGGGTCCCAGAAGGATTGAACGCTACTTCGCACAATGTTGCAAAGCTTGGAAAACTGAAGGAGGAACACTAGATACCGGGGGATTCAAAGCAGAGCCATGCTGTCCAAAGAATGCTCCTGGTAGCATTGTCCAAGTACTTTCGTCCCCAAAACACCCGATACTTGAGCATGCAACATACCAAGAGGATCCCGGACCACTAGCATCCTGCACCGCTGCATGACCTTACCACAGAGCTGAATATCCAACTCAAGGTATCCTATATATGGAATTTAAAGCCCATTCACAGTTCTAAGTTGCAACGACGAACATTACTGTAAACGATCTTGTCTCCACGGTGTCGTGGAAATTAGACAACACTTGCAACTCATCATCTGAAGGTAAAAAGATTTATTACAGAAAGATGGTTAATACAGGATAGAATAAAGCAGGATAGAATAATGAGAGCACTCTGAAGCCCTTGTAATAGACCACTACTATATATGAAACACAGAGCATGACATAATTCTGTACCAATAAGAAGCGGTTTGAAGCATTTCAAACAGTCTTTGTTTTAGGATCTTGGAAGATGTTTAGACGAACCTTGAGCAGAAGAACATGTTTGTGTCTCTGTAAGCAGATAAACATTCTGTACTGATTTCAGTGACATGACATGGCCTTCTTAGGCTTTATCCTCAGATGAACATGAACAAGAACAAACTTATTACAAAATAAATATGAGTAATTTCCCTCACATTTCCCCCATTTTATCATTACAAAATATGATAACTAAAATCCATCCATCCATCTTCTACCACTTACTCCTTTTCAGGGTCACAGGGAACCCGGAGCCTATCCCAGGGAGCATCAGGCACAAGGCAGGGTACACTCTGGACAGGGTGCCAGTCCATCGCAGGGCACAATCGGAGTACCGAGAGGAAACCCCCACAGCACAGGGAGAACATGCAAACTCCACACACACATGGCCCCTCGAGTCCCCGGCAGGACTCGAACCCCAGACCCTGGAGGTGTAAGGCGAATGTGATAACCACTAAACCACCGTGCACCCTTGATAACTAAAATTAACAGAGAAATTACAATGCTGTGAGTACATCAGAACTTCAGAATCCTTTCACGGTTCAACTGAATTCAACATAAAACAGACATACAGCACTAAGGCTGTTTTTGCGGATATAAAGTACCCTGTCATAAAGCAAGCTTATTTTAGAGTGAAATGAGAATCGTCATGGTCAAAGGAATATTTATAATAGGTGTGAAATGGATATCAATGGGTCTTCATCGTCAGTGTCGCTGGCAGAATCTGGTTCCCAGTCAGGTTTAAGACACAACTCGGGTTGGTCTTCATCGGTATCGTAATCAGTCTTTGTCAACATCAGCGTTTGGTTATTAGTAATTTCAATGAGCGTGAGAGACTTCTCCGAACAAGAGAAACAATACAAGGCAAAATGAGCAAGACAAGAAGAATCATTGCACCTATTGGTAGACAGACGGTTAATATCCATGAGCCCCATCCCCCGAGTACTGAGTTCAGCCAATCAAACCCCATCTCGCTAGTCTGTGGTGGGTTGCGTATAGCAGACCGCATGTGTATAATGATAGAATGACCATTATGTGTCTGTGTGACGAGGGGTCATGTGACGCTGTGTGGGTAGCACTGTTGGCAATGATTCTTATGACGAAAGGCAATACAGAACGGTTTACAGAGGCGGCCAATATCTTGGCATACGGGCTTTTAACTAGTAATTGTCATCCAATCTGCAGCAATAGTCTACTGAAGAACTTTGTGGGCTTATGTGGGACCTATAGAAATCAGGCACTTAGTCCTGTCACCATGATCAGCTAAATACCAAATTTGGGTAAAAGTGTGTGTGTCATGCACTCTTTCTGCTGCAACGATGTGATTGGCGTGATTGATCTTTAAGTCTTCCACCCAATAAACTTCAATATCGTGCTTTGATTTATCTTTCCAACTTAAGGGTCTACCCCCGGACCCCCCAGTGTTGTCGGGAACGGTCCCAGTGATTTGTGAGTTCATTTCTATGACAGGCTTACTAACAGATACCACTTATACCAGGAGAAGGGTGCACGATTAGGAATAGGTTTGTATGTATGAGTGGATGTGCAGGTCGACATCTAATGATTTGTGTCTAGTCTGCAACAGTAGTCTGTGGTCAGGGGGCTTTGGGGCATAAGAGGTGCGGTAGCAAAGTCACGTCGTGTAACCTTTGTCCTGGTCACGTGGCTATATAGTACGCACTAATGAAGTTCAGTCCTCCTAAGAGTACAGTTTCCGTGTCATCAACATTTTCTCCAAAAACTACATGTTCGTGATTTCGCAGGCTACTGGTTACCACTTGGTGTCTTGTATTGTAACCACAAGGAACTGGTGTGAGAATGTGTGTTTGAGTGCAGTGTGTCATGTGTGTGGGTGTGTATATGCAGATCGTCGCTTGTGAGCGTCGGTCCTCCTAGAGGCCTCTTGATAGAGAATCACTTTCTAGTCCTCCTGTCGAAGTCCTGTCTTCTCCAGCTCAATGCTTGGTTCTGGAATCCTCCTGCAGTGGCTTGCACGCATCCATGTGGCTCTCTGGTTGACTTTCACTGCTGAATGAGTGACAAAGAGAACCTGGAATGGCCCAGACCACCATGGCTTGTTCCACCTGGCCCTGCGGAAGTCCTTGATCACGATCCGCTCTCTGGGCTTCAGATCATGCAATGGAACCATGGCTAGAGCTGGAAATGCCACTTTTACCTGATTGTGGATAGAGTGCAGAGCAGAGGACAGGGTTGCACAGTAATTTAACATTACATCATCACATGCTGCAGCGTCGGGAAGAGGAGCTGTCACAGGTCCAATTCCTGTGTGTGGAGGTCTCCTAAACAGTATCCCAAAGGGGCTAAGCCCATCCTAAGCCTGTTTCAGAACAGCATTTGTCAGTCTGTTTTTTAGTGTCCCATTTTCTCTGTCTACCACCCCACCACTGGCTGGAGGATATGCACAGTGCTGCTTTAATTCAATACCCAAATATTAACCCACCTACTTAAGGCCATGGCTCACAAAAGGTGTGCCATTATCACTGGACATTATCATTATCACTACCACGTCTGAGTCCTGTTTGGACGTAGGGACGTGGCCTTCTCTACCTTCAAACCTCAACCCATGTTATGAGTTGCACAAACAGTGTAAACAATTTTTTTTTTTTTTTTTTTAGAATAATTAGAGAAACCAATGCTTCCCACAGCCCACAGTGATTATTTTCTTTTGAGTTTTGGGAACATAGATGCAACTGCTTGCTTTGCTGCATTGTCCGCTCAAGCATTTCCTAGGAAAACATGGTTTAATTTGTTAGTGTGTGCATCACATTTGCATACTGCAATAGTTTTGTGGACTAGGACTGCGTCTAGCAGCTCAAAGACTAGTTTATGGTGGGCTATGTGTGTTCCTGAACTCATCAGGAAGTTCCTGTGTTTCCAGATTGTCCCCAAATCATGTACTACCTCAAAGGAGTATCTACTGTCTGTGTAGACATTTACTGACTGTCCCTCAGCATGTCTTCATGCCTGTATGAGGGCATATAGTTCAGCTGCTTGTGCTGAAAGGTTTGAGGGGAGACTTCCTTACAGACCTTCTCGTGTGTGTTTACTGTCTCTGGGTCAAGTGACACAGACCCGTCCACAAAAGGATCAGATCTGGGTTTTCCAATGGAACATCCTTCAGGTCGACTCTCGGCGAGCAGAGTTCGTAAGTCAGTACAACACAGTCATGTGGTTCCCCGTCTCCCTCTGTTGGAAGAAGAGTAGCAGGGTTAAGGACAGTACATCGTTTTATAGTGACATTCAGCATGTCTAATAGTTTAGTGTTATGGTGCAGCCACCACTGGGTGGACAGGTGTGAGGTTTTCTGTTCAAGTAGGAGTAACAACACCTCATGTGGAACCAAGAGGTTAAATTCTGTGTAACCTACCACGTCTCTGGATGCCATCACAACTTTCTCAGCTGCTGCTACTGCACGTACCCATGGGGGAAACTCTGCAGCAACTGGATCCAACTTACCTGAGAATGAGCTGTCCAACCTGTCACATATGCCATCTCTCTGAGCGGTGCTTCTAGAATGGTATAGTTTATAATGAAAGTTCTGCGATACGAACACATACCAAGGATAGATAGAACCTGTTTCTTTGTCTGAGGCTTGGGAATCTTCTGGATTGCAGATATTCTTTCAACTGAGAGTTTCTTTCCCTTTGCAGAAATGTCATGACCCAAGAAATCTCACTTCTTGTTGTATATACTGTAATTTGGAGAATCTGGCTTTGTGTCCCTCTTTGCTGCAACATTTTAATGGTGTCAGTTTCACACTGTGCCCTGGAGAAAGTGGTAGAGGTGCTAAGCTGTCCTTTAGCATTTGGTTGTATATCGTTAGTGACTCCCAATACCCTTAACACAAGCGAGTGAAAGTGTAAGGATGTCCGTCAAATATGAATGCAAACTGAAACTGATTGTCTTTATCAAGAGATATATTGAAAAAATGCATTAGCTAAATCTACAACTGAAAACCATTCGCTATTTGCTGGAACCTGGCTTAATATAGTGTAAGAATTTGGCATGTTTGGAGCTCTCTGTTTGACTGCTGCATTAACTGCTTGCAAAACTTGTACAAATCAACATTCATCAGGTTTCAAGTTTTTTTTTTGCTTCTCTCACTGGAAATATTGGAGTGAGCACTGACGAATCAGGACAGGGAACAATGACCCTGCCTTCAATAATGAACTGAAATCTGGTCTAATGCCCTCAATAGTTTCTGATTTAAGAGGGTAATTGAGATTGTCTGGGCCTAAAGTCAGATTTGGACATGATCACGACTGGTGGTGCACTTCTAATCAGGCCTACATCATGTTTCCCTTGGGCCCATAGCCCGAGAGGCACCTTCTTCAACTATGGGTGTATCTCTAGGGGTGTGGGGCTTGTCCCAAGGTTCAGAAACATTCCCTTGTAATGACATATTACATCCTGGTTAACCTTGCACTTTCCCAGAAAGATTTTTAAAAAAAAAATAAATTCCCAGCGTCGGGCTGTACCATATGTTGGAGGTGGGTTTCTGTTCCTAATCTGTAATTTTCCCACTCTCTCATAATCTGACCCACAGTCCCACATCTTTCTACTGTTTGTTCTTTATTTTGGCTAATGAGACGTGAGGCGCTGATTCTGGGACGAAAAATGCACGCAACTGCGTGTTACTCAATTTGACTGAACATGCACAAAATTTGTCACACCAATATAGGTACTACTCTTCATTTTCTGGGATATCCATAAACCATTCTTTCTCAAAATTAAAGTCTTTTCCTTCATGCACTTGCGCTGTGCAATGGATGACAGAGGACAGAGTACAGCATAAAATCAACATAGTTGTCCTTCATCTTATCATGTGCCAACGTCAACAAACGAACACAGCCTTTAGGCTTGTTATGCATGGACCATTGATAAACACAGAGCTCTATTTCTCTAACAAATGGAGTTCCCAAAGATGAGTCACCAGTTATTGTTACTCGCTGAGGTGAGAAAATCAAATTTAAGTGTAAAACACACATTACAGAATCTCACAAAAGAGTAAAAAAGAGTACACCCCTCACATTTTTGTAAATATTTGATTATATCTTTTCATGTGACAACAGTGAAGAAATGACACTTTGCTACAATGTAAAGTAGGGAGTGTACAGCTTGTCTAACAGTGTAAATTTGCTGTCCCCTCAAAATAACTCAACATACAGCCATTAATGTCTAAACTGCTGGCATTAAAAGTGAGTACACCCCTAAGTGAAAATGTCCAAATTGGGCCCAAAGTGTCAATATTTTGTGTGGTCACCATTATTTTCCAGCACTGCCTTAACCCTCTTGGGCATGGAGTTCACCAGCGCTTCACAGGTTGCCACTGGAGTCCTCTTCCACTCCTCCATGACGACATCACAGAGCTGGTGGATGTTAGAGACCTTTTGCTCCTCCACCTTACGTTTGAGGATACCCCACAGATGCTCAATAGGGTTTAGGTCTGGAGACATGCTTGGCCAGTCCTTCACCTTCACCCTCAGCTTCTTTAGCAAGGCAGTGGTCGTCTTGGAGGTGTGTTTAGGGTCATTATCATGCTGGAATACTGCCCTGCGGCCCAGTCCCCGAAGGGAGGGGATCATGCTCTGCTTCAGTATGTCACAGTGCATCTTGGCATTCATGGTTTCCTCAATGAACTGTAACTCCCAAGTGCCGGCAGCACTCATGCAGCCCCAGACCATGACACTCACACCACCATGCTTGACTGTAGGCAAGACACACTTGTCTTTGTACTCCTCACCTGGTTGCCGCTACACACGCTTGACACCATCTGAACCAAATAAGTTTATCTTGGTCTCATCAGACCACAGGACATGGTAATCCATGTCCTTAGTCTGCTTGTCGTCAACAAACTGTTTGCGGGCTTTCTTGTACATCATCTTTAGAAGAGGCTTCCTTCTGGGATGACAGCCGTGCAGACCAATTTGATGCAGTGTGCGGCGTGAGCATGAAGAAGAACAAACTTATTACAAAGTAAAAATGAGTAATTTCCCTCACAACGGTTTGAAATACTGAAAAAAACAACTTTCCGTAATAGTATCAATAGATCATCGATACAGTATCTATTATATAGGGAACTAGAACACTACCGATTAAAACATCAAGATGCGGACAAGATGACATCAAATTTCAAATTAAATCAATCAAATTAAATTAATTAAGGGCTTCAGAGACAGTTTCTTCCCCAGCCGAGCTGTGGCTCTCCAGTGTGGCGGGAGCTAGTTTTACACCAAGTGGTCAGATGGTGGCTGCCTAACCCCAGTAACAGCTTGATCAACATGGGGGTGCAAAGACAACCAGGAGACAACACAATCTACATCACACTCCCTTGTGAGGTGACCCGGCTTTTGACATTGCCTACAAATATCAGGTCCACTATGGGAAGACTGAATTAGAGGGTTGGGGGTGGGAACCCTGCAACCCTGCAACACACAAAATAAGCTGATTTCAACTACTCCTGCTTTAACAATTCTCTCAACTCCCCCATCTCAGACTGCTGGGGCAAACTAAGACCCTCCCAACGGTGTACCCCCTTGCACCCCATACATGCACCCATGCGTGAAGGGGACTGACAAACTCTGACCCCTCGCTCCTCCAGGCATCCCCTCCTGCTCCCAACAAATAGCTTCAGTACGCACCTCCATTAACGTGGAATTAGGTTGACACCAAACTAATTGTTTCAGTTTGCTATTAGCCACATATTCAACAAATTGGTCCCTCAATAACACTCTAGCTTTAGGCTTAGCATTAGGAGAACTCTGTCTTACTTTCTCCACGAGACCCAGGAGAGTCAGAGAAAAATGATGCCATAAATAATAAACTTGATCTGGGAGTGATATCTTTGGATCAAGAGAAAGCATTTGATAGAGTGGACCTCTTTTATATTTTTGAATTGTTAAAGGCTTATGGTTTTCGGGATGGCTTGATTTCATGGGTCAGTCTATTATATAACGGGGATGAATGTATGGTGAAGGTTTCTGGGGGTCTAAATGGTCTCATTAATGTTCAAAGGGGAATAAGGCAGGGCTGCCTTCTCTCTGGACAGCTATATACTGTGGTTTGGTCATTGTACCTCTACTTTGTAAGCTAAGAGTTGGGTTGGAAGGAGTACATATTGATGGTTTAGATTATGCAAGCTGTGGTAAACTGTCTGCTTATGCTGGTGATGTCACTGTCATAATCAGAAATAATGAGGACGAAAAGTTTAAACTAGTCTTCAATGTTATCAAAAGGCTTCATCAGCTAAAATAAATTTGACAAAAAATTAGGTTATATGGTGTGGCTCAAGAAGGGGAGATGAAAAGATAAAAATACCACATTTACCTAGTTATGTGTGGTAGAGATGGATTTAAATTTTTAGGAGTGTTTTTAGGATCAGAGCTATATAAGGAAAAGAACTGGGAGGGGTTAGTGGAGAAGGTGTGTGTCCGGTTGTTTAACTGGAAATGATTCCTTAGCTATCCTATAGGGGAAGAGTCCTGATAGCTAACAATATTATTGTTTCAGCATTGTGGCATAAAATGGCAAATACTGAATCCTTAAACAGGTGTCATTAAGGATATTCAAAAGCATCTGTTTGATTTTTTTTTGGTTAGTACAGCATTAGATCAGGGCACCAGTGCTGTATTTGCATGTCCATGAAGGCATCCAATGATTAATAGATGTAGGATGCAGAGATGGAAACTCGAGTCTGTGAGTTGGACTCATGAACAACTGATTCAAGACTTGACTTGGACTTGAAGACAGAGACTCGTGAAAAACACTAGTCATTTTGGTTTCATTCCCGATTATGTTCTCTCTTTACTACCCCACTAGACAGCATCAAACACCACATTTTTCTATTCATTCCTCATTCATTCGTTCCCTATTGTACACTTGTATTGTACAATTGTACACTTGTATTGCCAAACCAGAAGGTAAAGGGAAGGATAGTAAAAACAGGAAAAAAAGGACAAAACTAGATGAAATAAAAATACTAATAAATAAATTAAAAAATAGAGCAAACGATGTACATAAATTAAGGACAATATAAATGCATTATATATGGAATAATTGAAAAAATAGGGATAAAATGAATAAAATGACAAAATAAAAATGAATTTACTAACAAAGGTAAGAAAAATATAAATCAAGGCTGAAAGTTTTGTTTGCGGTGTCAGGAGGCAAAAAAGACCAGAAATTTAAAACCCATTCTGTGTGTATTTCATGAAATGAATCCTAATAAGTGTAGCTACATGGGTTATATTTATGCACTGAAGGGAGAGGAAATGGTTAACAGAGGAGTATTCATAACCTCTCTGTGTTTGTGCTCCTCCTCTTTCTCTCTCTCTCTCTCTCTCTCTCTCTCTCTCTCTCTCTCTCACACACACACACAGAAACTGGAAGCCACACCCACTGTTTCCAGAGAAAACGAAACTGATCTCTGAGTGACTCTCTCTCAGCGTGTGAGTGCAGGAAAATGGCAGAATCCAGTATTTTAGATCACTTTTCAGTGGATCAGTTCAGTTGTCCAGTGTGTCTGGATCTCCTGAAGGATCCGGTGGCTATCCCCTGTGGTCACAGTTACTGTAAGGTGTGTATTAATGGCTGCTGGAATCAGGAGGATCAGAAGGGGGTCTACAGCTGTCCTCAGTGCAGAGACACTTTCACTCCGAGGCCTGTTCTACGCAGAAACAACATGCTGGCTGAAGTGGTGGAGAAACTGAAGAAGACTGAAGTCCAAGCTGCTTCTCCTGCTCACTGTTACGCTGGACCTGGAGATGTGGAGTGTGATTTCTGCACTGGGAGGAAACACAAAGCCGTCAAGTCCTGTCTGATGTGTCTGACCTCCTTTTGTGAAACTCATCTGAAACCTCATGCTGAACTTCCTGGTTTGAAAAAGCACACCTTAATCAAAGCCTCCTCAAAGCTCCAAGAGAAGATCTGCTCTCAACATGACAAACTGATCGAGATCTACTGTCGCACTGACCAAATGTGTATTTGTTCTTTGTGCATGTTGGATAATCACAAAGGACACGACGCTGTATCACTTTCAGCAGAGAGAACTGAGAAACAGGTGAGAACTATAAATCTTTTCAGAATGAATTCATCTGAATTTTTTTTCTTATCTAAAATCAGCTGCTTTAGTCAGTTATCAGATTTAAATTGTGATTGTAATGGTTCAGTTCATCAGAATGATTTTAAAATTGTGTATTACATTTCAGTGTGTTGTGTTTACACAAGTGTTAAATGAATTTGTCCTCCTCACCCAGCGTTAGTCATAATCACGACAGAGCAGTCAGTGAACTTTGGAGCAGCTGAACACCAGTTTTACAACTTAAACAATTCCACACAAGACTGTGAACTTTAACCATTTAGCTACCATTAATATTCACCCACACATCATTTATAACCAGCTGAATATAAGTGATTTGTCCTCAGAGTGAGTTAAAGGAGGAGCAGATGAAATCCCAGCAGAGAATCCAGGAGAAGCAGAAGAAGGTGCAGGAGCTGAAATGGACTGTGAACACGATTAAGGTGAGCAGTGATCAGAGACAGAGCTGCTCCTAGAAACACACACAACAGGAACAACCAGTCATCCCGAGTCCCAGTAACAGAGGGAAGTGTGTGTGTATGTGTGTGTGTATGTGTGTGTCCTAACAGTCCCGTGCTCAGACAGCAGTGGAGGACAGTGAGATTATCTTTACTGAGATGATCAGCTCCATGGAGAAAAAGCGCTCTGAGGTGACGGAGCTGATCAGAGCTCAGGAGAAGGCTGAACTGAGTCAAGCTGAACGACTCCTGGAGCAACTGGAGCAGGAGCTCACTGATCTTCAGAGGAGAGTCACTGAGCTGGAGCAGCTTTCACACACACACGATCACATCCACTTCCTCCAGGTAACACTCGCTATAGTGACAAGTCCTATTTACAGTTCTGCAAACAAACATATTACTTTAAATTATTTTTTAAATAGTATCTTGCTTTTGTAAGTAGCTTATTTCACCCACAGTGTGTCTTTGGTCTAATTTCTTCTGAGATCATTTGTTCCTCTCTCATTCCTCACCTTTCTCCTTCTCTCTCTGTAGAGTTTCCAGTCTCTCTGTGACACTTCTGGACGTGAGGATTCACCCAGCAGCACTGTCCATCAACATCTCCCATTTGATGGAGTGAGGTATTCTCTCTCAGATCTGAAGAAGAGACTCGAGGAATTCTGTGAGGAGGAATTCAACAAAATCCCTCCACATGGTAAGAGGAGCTGTTCCTGCTGAAGAAACACCATGATGGACGTCTTTACTCGCTCAGGAAATATTCACAAGATAGACAAAAATGACTAATACTTTTAACTAAAACACTGATTTAAAATGAATACATTCACTATATCACTTTAAACTGTTTCCATCTTTTACAGAAGCTGATGATTCATTTTTATCTTCATCTCTGTTTTGTCTCCAAGCTGCAGCAGTTCAGAAGATTTCACCCTCAGAACCAAAGAGCAGAGAAGATTTTCTGAAATGTACAAAACACACACACACACACACACACACACACACACACACACACACATGACATCCAACAATCACATTTTTTAGTTTTGTTTTTGTCTTTTATTTTAGATTTCTGTTGTCTGACTCTGGATCCCAACACGGCACATCGTAACCTCATTCTGTCTGAGAAGAACAGAGTGGTGAAAGACAGTGGGATACAGCCATACTCTGATCATCCTGAGAGATTTGACAACTATTTCCAGGTGTTGTGTAAGGAGAGTGTGTGTGGACGCTGTTACTGGGAGGTGGAGTGGAGCAGTGTTGGAGGTGTGTCTATCTCAGTCTCATATAAAGACATCAGGAGGAAAGGATTGGGTAATGAGTGTGGGTTTGGACACAACAGTCAGTCCTGGAGTCTGTGGTGTTCTTCATCCTCCCTCTCTTTCTATCACAAGTACATTAAAACTGAGCTCAGAGTTCCATCATCCTCCAGAATAGGAGTGTATGTGGATCACAGTGGAGGAAGTCTGTCCTTCTACAGTGTCTCTGACACGATGAAGCTCTTCCACAGAGTCCACACCACATTCACTCAGCCTCTATATGCTGGGTTTGGGGTTTATGAAGGAACTATGAGATTGTGTGACCCAAAAAAATAGCAGATGAAACATATCTGCTCATATCCTCATTGTTTCTGTATTTGAAACTGTGACTGTAAATAGAAATACAGCCACAGAGATAACTAACGTGAATTTTTAGCCAAGTACAAGCCATGGACCCTAACAAAATTTCATCTCTGAAACATTCAAGAAGAGGAAAGAAGAAAGAAAATAACAATCAATCTGGTATTGATAAGTATACTTTTTATTTTATTTTATTGTATCCACTAACATAAATCAAATGAGTGAAGCATACATAAGTCTAGAGAGGCCTTCTGAAAACAAAGCCAGCTCTCTCTGCAGCCAAGAATTGCATTTATTTCTTGTTTCATCAATAATCAATTCAAAGCTGGAAACACATTTTCCCCTTCCATCTTATATTATATGAATTCCTAAATGTTACTGGATCCTTATGGGAAATGTTACATATGGAGGAGATTGGTTTCTTTAAGAGACATCAATTCAGATATCGGGCTGCCTTGCCTTATTCCTCAAGAAAGCCAAATTGTGGGGAAATACCATATTTCATTTAATTGCCATTTTTATATAAAGCTTGAATCATTTTATAAAAGAACGAGGAAAAGGCAGTTTTTTAAAGTGCTTTCAGAATGAATTTATATTCAACTGAATCAAAAGCCTTACAAAAATCAAGGAGAATTAAACGTTCACTATCGAAACTATCACTATAGTCCAGTCTAGTACAGTCTAATATCATTTCCTATGTTTCTTTGTTCCATAAAGCTAGATTGTGTTTGTCCAGTTAGTCGTGATCAAATCATTAACTCTTTTTAACTTTCCATACTAAAGCTTTTCTGAGGAAAAAACCATCATCTGCAGACAATGCGTTTCTTCTCCAGTGTAAAAATTGTGCATGAAATTCTGTGTTTAAATGACCCCTACTAAGAGGCTCTTAAGTTTTATTAATATCATTAAAATAACTGAAGAAAGTTCTTGTACTTCTGCATCAATTTATTGAATATTTTAACATACAAAAGCACAGAGATCATCTGACACTTCAGTGTAAAAAGCCGCGCTGACAGCGCTCATTGAAGCGGTCAGCAAGAATCACTTCAAGTAGCGCTGGCCACTGAGACTAAATCCTTCATTCCACTGCGCGAGTAACGGCTTTATCTACAGGCCTGAGACTCCAAACGGCTCCAACATGCAGATTCACCTCAAAGAATCGTTTAAGAGAATCGACTCTTTCAAGAACAGTACATCGGCAGTGTCTACACTGGGATTGTGTGCAGTTATAGCTTTAGCACGTTGTCTTTGGTTCTTTTGTGCTTTCTATTTTTTTATTAAAATATTATTTGAGAATGATTTTCTGCTCTTCAACTTGAGAGAACCATGTAAAGAGCAAAGCATTGAACTAAGAGACATGTATATAAGAGACGTGTACTTCCATAATACATCTCGGCAAAAACACAAACAAAATGTTAAAAAAATGTCATTTCAAATTAGCGTTTGCAGTAAATGATTAGAAACTCATTTCCCGCATCTTCTTTAGCCTGTATAACTGTTTAAAGGATTTTTTGTTTCATCTACCATGATCAGGATGTGTTTTCAGCATACATGACTTCTGTTTTCATTTTCCCCTCGGTGCTTGGTTAAGGCAGTGCAGGGCATTCCACCGATAGAGCACAGGCAGGCAGCACAGCCCACCAAGCACCCATGCCAGGTGGGGAACATTAGATTGGCTGAGAACATAGGCATGTCTTTTCCCCCTTTTTTCTTTCGTTGTTTGTTTTTTCACGTTAACTTTGCACTGTATTTTTTCTCAGAAACTAAACAGATTATTTTCCATTTCTATCGCACTTTTGTAAACTTTTGTTACAGCATGCCTCATAAACCACAATCCTTCACATGACTTACAACTTTAGACATGAGTTAAAAATTTGAGAAGGAAAAAATGGCTACTGGAATTATTTACATCTATTTATTATTTCTACCTACTACAGTAACTAGATTTTGAAAGTAATCACTTCATTAAATTTGCATTGAATTATTCCAGTAATTTAAACAACCTGAAACAGTGATTATTGTCGTGGAAAACAAGCTTTTCAGCCTAAGTCAAAAAAAAAAAGAGACGGAGGGTTTGTAGATGTCAAAACCTAAATAAACTTTATTGAAACAATGAAGTGAGACAGGCTGCAGAAGGTCCGAATTATAAATACACAAACATGTCTTTATATATCTCTCTGAAGCAGTAAAATTATCCCTAGGTGGGGCATTCACCTTTCCTTTCTTGAAACAAACCAATCTCCATTGCCTTAACTAATTATTGATATCCATATGATACCTTATATATGTTGCACATGCGTCGTCAGTTGTATTTTCTTTAAAAGTTTTACCAGACCAGGGTTTTTTTGACTTTGTCCCATAATTCACCCTGTAGTCTCAGCCTGGTACTCTTCCTCCTGGAAGTCTTATCTTTTCTTCTGACACTGATTTGCAAGCTTAGAGGGCTTTGTTTGGAAACCCAGTTCTGATATGTGTCTAATTGCTTTTTTATTGCCATATAGTGGAGCTGCTTTAAACAAACACAAGGTTCTTAATTTACTGCCATAGAGTGGAGCTGCTTTAGACAAACACGAGGTTCTTAATTTACACACTTAGAATGTCACTTGTTAGAAAGTGTTTTATAGTTTTAGATTATGCTTGCTGTGTACAGAGGTATGGACTGACACAGAAAACAATTAGGCCTACTGATCAATAAGACACAGAATTCATCTAACTCAATACACACTTAGAATATAACTTGATCAACAAGTGTACTATGGATTTAGATTTTGCCACAAATTATTCTAACTGTTGGCTATACACACCAGATTATAGCTTATTAACATATCCAAACATTTAGTAATCTTTGTAGTTACACACATTGATTACACCTCATACTCGATGCTATATATTTAAATATAATAAACATTGAGTTACTTGAGCTTCTGTTTGTATTTTATATGAAACTTTAAACATACACAACAATTGAAACTGATATCCAGTGTGTAAAGTTTTAAAAGACTGAAAATGTGTTAATCAGTTAATCACCTTCCAGCGCCTGAGATATCACCTGCAGCATGATGGCATCTCTCCAGGTGAGCAGCAACACCGTTGGAATTTTTCTTCTTCTTCAGTGTTGACACAGGTGTACTGTGAAACAGTGCCATATAGTGATATGGTGCTGGGAAAAGTCTCGTTATCAACGACTGTAGTTATACTCTTCAGCCATAACATTAAAACAACCTGCCTAATATTGTGTAAGTCCCCCTTGTGCCGCCAAAGCATCTCTGACCCATCGAGGCATGGACTCCACAAAACCTTTGAAGGTGTGCTGTGGTATTTGGCACCAGGAGTGTAACCTGGCCTGGGCATTCAGGGCTTCAGCCCCGAAGATTTTTTCTTCAGCCCCGAATAATTCTCCACTTGGAGTGGTTTGTCACTACGTAACTGAACGTCAAAGTAAAAGAAGACCTCCTATAATTTATCTTCAAGTGAACAGAGACGAGACTAATCAGACAGGGTTTACAGGAAAATACGTGGAAATACTCATGTCTTATTGGCTCACAGTCAGTGTGAGGAAAAATGTAAACATTTATATATGCCGATTTTTATTTTAGTTGTAAACCTGTAAAGGGGTTGAAACTGAAACAATAAAATCCTCTCGTGCTGAGCAGGAAAACAAGCTGTGTAAATGTCTATATAAGTTATATTATTGAATATGTATAACTTACTTGAACATGACATGAGCAGAGCATAAGGAAAGATAATGTACTCTGCATGGCACTGTAGCAGCTAAACCCATACAATGAGAGGTTAGTTGTGCCTCCCCTTGGTTAGCAATACCAGACTAGCCTAGTCTCGTGTGAGATAACCAAAACGTTTTATATTTTATCGACCTGGTAGTCCTGCAAACAGTAATTACACCCAAGGCAAGTTTGATGATAAACGTTTTGTACAATTTTCAATTAGCCCTTACAAGCAAGAAAAAAAATGCATGCAAACAGTCTATTTAGAAGTTTTTTTGATGGAGAAGAATCTGGGCTCAGTCCCGGATGATTAACAGTTCAGCTACCTCCCCTGTCTGGCACCAAAACATTGACAGCAGATCCTTTAAGTCCTGTAAGTCGTGAGGTGGGCCTCCATGGATCAGATGTATTTCTCCAGCACATCCCACAGATGCTCGATTGGATTGAGATTTGGGGAATTTAGAGGCCAAGTCAACACTGTGAACTCTTTGTCATGTTCCTCAAACCATTCCAGAACAATTTTTGCAGTGTGGCAGGACACATTATCCTGCTGAAAGAGGCCACTGCCATTAGGGAATACCGTTGCCATGAAGTGGTGGAATTGGTCTGCAAAAATGTTTAGGTAGGTGGTGACATCCACTTGAACGTCAGGACCCAAGGTTTCCCCAGCAGAACATTGCCCAGAGCATCACACTGCCTTTGCCAGCTTGCCTTCTTACCATAGTGCATCCTGATGCCATCTCTTCCCCAGGTAAGCGACACACACATCATCCACATGATATAAAAGAAAATGTGATTCATCAGACCAGGCCACCTTCTTCCATGGCTCCTTGGTCCAGTTCTGATGCTCACGTGCCAATTGTAGGCACTTGCACCCGAATTTACCAATTACTTACCATAATAAAAATAAGTTTCGATTCTGTTGCGTTACTTTGCATTAACATCAGTTTTCAGAACGAAAAAAAGTCTAAAAGTCTAAAGCTAACACTTATGTACAGTAATTATTACACTTATTAAATGAACACAGTTATTATTATTCTCATTTAATTCACAGAGGTTTTAGTAGTGCTCACAATCAGTACATTTATTATATTTCTATTTAATTTCTAACTAAAAATCCCAAAGGATTAAGGTGCGATTTGCAATTGATTTTTATTAGAAGTGCTTCTTCCTTCTCCTCTTCTTATTCTTGTATTATATATATATATATATATATATATATATATATATATATATATATATATATATAAAAATATAATGATAATTGCCAACTTGTTTATCCCAGGTTATGATATTATTACAATGTTGTACTATTTATTGCACTAGTCTAAGTGGAGACTAGAGGTGTGCATCAGGACTGGTAGTTGAAGGTTTTTACTTTAATGCAGTAGCGAGAAAGCGGTCAGATATGAAGCTAGCAGAAAACCAAGTACGTTAATATGAACGTTTGTTTAAATTTTTCAAAATAGTAAAGTAAAGTAAATTTGCTAGAAAATAAATTGAAAAGTGTGTATAATTACTGCAGACTATATCTGTGTAACACATGTGTAAGTATTATGGTGTATCATGTACTCACCACGGGCTGACCAGCTTCCCTTGCCCGAAGCAAAGCAACAATCTGTTTGACCTACGCAAACATACACACACACACAAACATACACCCATATACACATATGCACACACATACACACACACTCTCACATGGAGAGAAGCCATTAACGTTTTGTTTGTGTTTTTGTTTGCCGAGATGCATTATGGAAGTACACGTCTCTTATATACGTGTCTCTTAGTTCAATGCTTTGTTCTTTACATGGTTCTCTCAAGTTGAAGAGCAGAAAATCATTTTCAAATAATATTTTAATAAAAAAATAGAAAGCGCAAAAGAACCAAAGACAACATGCTAAAGCTATAACTGCACACAATCCCAGTGTAGACACTGCCGATGTACCGTTCTTGAAAGAGTCGATTCTCTTAAACGATTCTTTGAGGTGAATCTGCATGTTGGAGCTGTTTGGAGTCTCAGGCATGTAGATAAAGCCGTTACTCATACAGTGGAATGAAGGATTCGGCATTTAGTCTCAGTGGCCACCGCGACTTGAAGTGATTCTTGCTGACCGATTCAATGAGCGCTGTCAGTGCTGCTTTTTACACTTGCTGCTTGCAAGGTCTTCCACGGATTACTGTTAAAGATGTCAGTCACATTGTGAGGTTGGCATCTATCACTCCGTCTAGTAAGAAGGAGAACGGCTTTCAATGCTATGTTTCGATTTATATCGACAACTTTGAGGGGAAGAATAAATTACATACAGATTTCATACAAACATATACATCTCACAACAAACATGAAAGAAAACAAAAACTAAACAGAAACATATGTGTATATATGTGAGGTAGGCTATACAATTTAAGCCAGGGGTAAGTTACAACATTTAAGTAAACAAATTATAGTAACTTAATGCCTCATAAGTCTTTTTTGCTTTTTTGTTTTGTTTTGTTCTAAACTATTGGCGTATTGTATAATTTCTATTATACATTGTGCACAAATTGGCTTAGCTTTAGCCCATTTATTGACATGAATGTGATATTTTCCAAGTCAAATAAAAAGCTGTATAAGAAAAAAGACCTTTTGGAATTACATCAAACATTACAATTTGTTTTAATGGTCCAAATAACCTAGAAATGAAGTTAGATACATCTGTCCAATATATTCTTGAATATATGAAAGAAAAGATGAGTTACAGATTCTTTAGCAACACCACAAAATTCACAAGAGTTTTCCATATCCAGGTTAAAATGTTCAGATAACTCCTTGGCAGGGTAAATTATGTGTAATATTTAAAATTAAACCTCTGTAATTTTATTATTCATAACATATTTCTTTGTTATTGACCATACTTTTTTCTACTTAATGTTTTTCAAATTTAGATCACCAGAACATTGTTGAGCACGGCGTGTAATTCTTCTTTCATATATTTTTAATATATCTATTGCTGCATTTATCTTTTACAATATTAATATCACCAAATAAATATCGTATTACTACAAGTGGGAGGTTGTTGGTCTACATTAACAGAGGAATATTCATAATTTCATAGCAATGAAACTTGGGATCGCATCAAAGATAATTGCATAATCTTTTGGTTTCACAGGAATCGTCTGGGTTACGCATGAAACCCTGTTCCCTGAGAAGGGAACGAGATGTTGCGTTTAGCATAACACTATGGGAGTGCCCTTTATTTATTATTTTGGGCGTGAATGAGGAGGAGTGAGGGCGTTCCCTTTGAAAGGGAACATCTGGGTTACGCATGTAACCCTGTTCCCTGAGAAGGAAACGAGACGTTGCGTAGCTTTGTCATACTGGGATAGGCCTGTGAATTGCATCTCGCTGAAGATAATAGAGGCTGACGACGCAGTTCACAGGTGCCATATATATATATCACGCGACACACTTAATTGCCAAGTCACCTGATCACGGCAGGCCTATAAATAGGTATGATTTTACACAAGCTTCAGATGCCGGTTGCGCGCAAGGGAGCTCCCATAGTGTTATGCTAAACGCAACGTGGAATTCCCTTTTGAAAGGAAAGTACATTTTTTTTAAAGAATTCTGAGTATGATAAAAGCTGACCTTGTTTATTGCATAACTGACTAACAGTGAGTTCTACCATGTCTGATTGAAGATTGATCTTTTTTTTAATCCACGATATCTCTATTATCCCATACAAAATACCAATGTGGTGAAAAGTTGTGTTTATATAAAGTTGCAATCAAATTTTTTCAACCCCCATTGCAAATCAGGTTTATTGTCCAAATGTACAGACTTTCAGCTGATTGCAATGAACAAATCAAACAAAAGCAATTGAAATAGTTCAACACAACGAATGCTTCAAATGGTTTCCCCAAATTTAACTGAAAATGCAACTTATAATGAATTCTCCAGTTTCAAAATGATTCAATCTCTTCATGGCAAGCATCTTTAGTACTTAGTAGAGCATGCTTTTGCTGTTATGACCTTTTGCGAACGAGATGCATAGCCAGACACCAGCTTCTAGCAGCGTTCCTGAAGAATCTTAGCCCATTCCTCATGAGCAAGTTCAGTAATATTCTTAGGTTTGTGTGCTGCATCCACAGTTTTCAAATACCACCAGAGATTGTCTATGGGGTTCAAGTCAGGTGACTGTGATGGCCCTGTAGAATCTTCCAGGACTTCTTCTGCAAGCAAACCTTGGTGGAATTTGAAGTATGCTTGGGATCATTGTCCTGTACAGGACAGTACAGTAAAGATAAATTATACACTTATACTTATGGTTCTGAGATCCTACAGCACAGCACAATACTGTTCATAAAACATACATCTAAATACGGGCAGTGGTAGCTCAGTGGTTAAGGTGTTTGTCTACTGCTCAGAAGGTCAGGAGTTCAAAACCCCAGCACCACCAAGCTACCACTGTTGGGCCCTTGAGCAAGGCCCTTAACCTTCAGTTGCTCAGATGTATGAATGAGATAAATATAAGTCGCTCTGGATAAGTGTGTCTGACAAATACCATAAATGTAAAATATCTGTTATTTCTTACTGATGCTCCATTTCCTCCTCCTTTTTTTTGCAGTCAGTTTGCTCGCCTGACACTTTTAACTAAAATACTGATAACAACCTGATGATTTTTCTCTCCCCAGTTCAGATCATTTCACTACCAGAGCCACAGAGCAGAGAAGATTTTCTGAAATGTATGTCTAACACACACACACACACACACACACACACACACACACGCACAGCTTCATTTCAATAAGTAATATTTTCTTCAAAAACAGCTTATAGAATCAGAATCAGTATAATTTTATTCACCATATACATTTACATTTACATGTAAATTTACATTCACTACACTTATGCTTAAAAATGTGAATGAAATAAGGTTTATTTTTGTAAGAAATTCACACATTTAATTACTGCCTGGCCACCTCTTCTCTATTTAATTCGGAGGCATTTCCCCCTCAGATATCAGTGCACACACTCACTCTTCGCATGAATATACAGTCAGAAAGAAGAAAGTCTTGGCTTCCAAATAAATAATAAATGGCGCACTTATATAGCACTTTTATCCAAAGCGCTTTACACCGTGTCTCATTCACCCATTCACACACACACACACACCAACGGTAGCAGAGCTGTCATGCAAGGCACTAGCTTGTCATCAGGAGCAACTTGGGGTTCAGTGTCTTGCCCAAGCACACTTTGGCTTGTGGGGTCACGTGGGCCGGGAATCGAACCGCCAACCCTACGATTAATGGACAACCCGCTCTACCACCTGATCCACAGCCGCCCAGCTTCCAAATGATGTCTTTTTTTAATCACGAAATTCCAACATTAAATGTTGTTTTGATGCTTTTTTTGTGGTGCATGAGTGTCGTAGTACACGTGCTGACTCAAAAATTGGCCACAAGAAGCGCGAGTAAATAGATCATCTCCTTGTCTTAAATACACATTTTATCGAAAAATAAACATGAATGAACATCAGACTGTGTGTTAAAAAATAGAGTACCGCTTGCTGAAATTCATCATCCCTCATGTAATGACCCGATCCATGTTTTAACTGCAGGAATAGCTTGCAACATTCTTTCAGGTTGAATATAATTTTAACGTCACTAGGAATAAGTTGTTAAGTTATAACAATTGTGTTTTATTAACAGGGCTGAAAGTTTTGTTTGAGGTGTCAGGAGGCAAAAAAGACCAGAAATTTAAAACCCATTCTGTGTGTATTTCATTAAATGAATCATAATAAGTGTAGCTACATGGGTTATATTTATGCACTGAAGGGAGATGAAATGGTTAACAGAGGAGTATTCTTAACCTCTCTGTGTTTGTGCTCCTCCTTCTCTCTCTCTCTCTCTCTCTCTCTCTCTCACACACACACACACACACACAGTGACTCCTCATTTCAGAGAAAACGAAACTGATCTCTCTCTCTCTTGCAGTGTGTGAGTTCAGGAAAATGGCCGAATCCAGTATTTTAGATCACTTTTCAGTGGATCAGTTCAGCTGTCCAGTGTGTCTGGATCTCCTGAAGGTTCCGGTGACTATCCCTTGTGGTCACAGTTACTGTAAGGTGTGTATTAATGGCTGCTGGAATCAGGAGGATCAGAAGGGGGTCTACAGCTGTCCTCAGTGCAGAGACACTTTCACTCCGAGGCCTGTTCTACACAGAAACAACATGCTGGCTGAAGTGGTGGAGAAACTGAAGAAGACTGAAGTCCAAGCTGCTTCTCCTGCTCACTGTTACGCTGGACCTGGAGATGTGGAGTGTGATTTCTGCACCGGGAGGAAACACAAAGCCATCAAGTCCTGTCTGATGTGTCTGGCTTCCTTTTGTGAAACTCATCTGAAACCTCACTATGAAGTCTCTTCGTGGAAAAAGCACACGTTGGTCAAAGCCTCAAAACAGCTACAAGAGAAGATCTGCTCTGAACATAAGCTGATTGAGATCTACTGTCGTACTGATCAAACCTTCATCTGTTATTTGTGTACGATGGATAATCACAAAGGACACGTCACAGTCGCAGCAGAAAGAGCTGAGAAACAGGTGAGAATGAGAAAGCGTTCCAAAATTAAATAATCATAATTATATTTTCCCATCTCTAATCAGGTGCTTTAGTCAGTTATATGATTTAAACTTTAATTTCAATTTGTGTATCAATCAGAAGGATTCTGTAAAGGATTATTAAAATTGTATGTGTTCTGGTTAACAGAGTGTTAAATTTATCCTCAGTGATAGTCGTAATCTGGTCAGACCAGTTAGTGAACATTTCAACCAACACCCAACTTTGACAGGGTGAGGAAGTTAAACAAACACACACACACACACACACACACACTCTCTCTCTCTCTCTACACACACACATTCTCTTCTGTTCTGTTCAATAGTCTGTTCTTTTGTTCTCTGTTGTCTTGTTTAAATGCAGATGCTGACAAGTTTGTCTTCTTAACATGTTTATATTTTGAGGTGTGTGAGATTTTGTGTTGAAAATGGCAGGTTGTGTGTTATTGCACCCATCACAGGACTGGGATATGCTGCTTCATTTTCAACCCAGGTTTTATATCATATAAACAGAACAGACAGACTTTCAAGGAGAGATGTGACTTACAGTTCTCCATGTAGTCTGAGATTCAGGATTTTTCCTTTGTTTTAATCAGATCCCAAGTAACTAGTAACTTACACTACTTGAGTCGTCTTCTCATTGGCTTCTTTATTACTCTTACTCAAGTCATTATTAACATCATTACTTTTACTGTTACTTGAGTTATTAAAAAGCTGAATGTTAGTGATTTTGTCCTCAGAGTGAGTTAAAGGAGGAGCTGATGAAAGCCCAGCAGAGAATCCAGGAAAAGCAGAAAAAGGTGCAGGAGCTGAAACAGACTGTGAACATGATTAAGGTGAGCAGTGAGCAGAGACAGAGCTGCTGCTAGAAACACACACAACATGAACAACCAGTCATCCAGAGTCCCAGTAACAGAGGGAAGTGTGTGTGTGTGTGTGTGTGTGTGTGTGTGTGTGTGTGTGTGTGTGTGTGTCCTAACAGTCCCGTGCTCAGACAGCAGTGGAGGACAGTGAGATTATCTTTACTGAGATGATCAGCTCCATGGAGAAAAAGCGCTCGGAGGTGACGGAGCTGATCAGAGCTCAGGAGAAGGCTGAACTGAGTCGAGCTGAACGACTCCTGGAGCAACTGGAGCAGGAGATCACTGATCTTCAGAGGAGAGTCACTGAGCTGGAGCAGCTTTCACACACACAAGATCACATCCACTTCCTCCAGGTAACACTCGCTGTAGTGACGAATCCTATTAGTCCTATAAATTAGTTGCCATTCAAAATGACTTAATGTACATCATGACAGCAATGTTTTGAAACCTTCACAACAGTTCCAGCTTTACCTCGGAGTGTAGATTATTAGTGTTAGATAATCCGGGTTTACAGTTCAGCAAACAAACGCTAACATTAAAAAACAGTATCATGTTTTAATATTACATAGTAATGCAGCTGACAATACCTTCTCCTCCTCTGTTCTGTTTTTCTCTCTGTAGAGTTTCCGGTCTCTCTGTGTCTCTTCTGGACATGAGGATTCACCCAGCATCACCGTCCATCAACATCTCTCATTTGATGGATTGAGGAATTCTCTCTCAGATCTGAAGAAGAGACTCGAGGAATTCTGTGAGGAGGAATTCAACAAAATCCCTCCACATGGTAAGAGGAGCTGTTCCTGCGGGAGAAACACCATGATGGACGTCTTTACTCGCTCTGTGAAGTGTTATTTCTTAGCACTGCTCCTGCTTTCTGTTCTGCAGACAGTTTACTCACCTGACACGTTTAACTAAAATACTGATTTAAAATGAATAAACTGACTGTATCACTTTCAACTGTTTCCATCTTTTACAACCTGATGATGCTTTTTGTCTTCATTTCCATTTTTCTCTCCACAGCTGCAGCAGTTCAGATCATTTCACCATCAGAGCCACAGAGCAGAGAAGATTTTCTGACATGTACGTCTTACACACACACACACACACACACACACACACAGACACACACCACACACCACATACATACAGACACACACACCACACACACCAAATACACACCTCACACACACACCACATACATACACACACCACACACACCACATTCACACACCACACAAACACACCCCTCACCCCCCCACACACACACCAACATACACCCGCCCAACATACCGCACACACACACACACCAACATACCACACACATGCACACACACAGATGCAGACACGCACATACACACACCACACACACATACACACACCAACACCAACATACCACAGACACGCGCGCGCGCACGCACACACATACATACACACATACACACACCAACACCAACATACCACAGACATGCGCGCGCACACACACACACATACATACACACATACACACACCAACATACCACACTACATACACACACACAGACACATGTCTCACTCTTCACATAAATATATTCTGTGAATGAAACCCAACATGTTCACATTGTTCAGTTTGTTTTTCTCTTTTCTTTTAGATTTCTGTTATCTGACTCTGGATCCCGACACGGCACATCGTAACCTCATTCTGTCTGAGAAGAACAGAGCGGTGACATTCAGTGAGAGAGAGCAGCAGTACTCTGATCATCCAGAGAGATTTGACACCTGGCCTCAGGTGTTGTGTAAGGAGAGTGTATGTGGACGCTGTTACTGGGAGGTGGAGTGGAGCGGTGATGGTGTGTACATCTCAGTCTCATATAAAGACATCAGGAGGAAAGCATGGAGTAATGAGTGTGGGTTAGGACTCAACAATCAGTCCTGGAGTCTGCGGTGTTCTTCTTCTTCTTCTCTCTCTTTCTGTCACAACAACATTAAGACTGATCTCAGAGTTCCATCATCCTCCAGAATAGGAGTGTATGTGGATCACAGTGCAGGAAGCCTGTCCTTCTACAGCATCTCTGACACGATGAGACTCCTCCACAGAGTCCACACCACATTCACTCAGCCTCTATATGCTGGGTTTAGGCTCTACTGGTTTGGTTCTCCTGTGAGATTGTGTGATCCAAAATAAAGTGTGTAGTGTTTTATGTAAAATTCCTGCACGTTGACACATTGTTGCAGTCATCTGTCTTACTAGCACACAATTCAGCTGCACAAAAACAGCCATTTTAATGTATTAATTAAAACAGATTTTACAATAATTAAAAAGGAAATGTTAAAAATTAACTGTCAGAAAAGAAACTTTCAAAAAATTGAAGAAGAAAATGATCAAATGATATCTCGTGACCTTAGGATTATAAATTTATATCTGTTTGTTTCATAGTAAGCAACCTCCCATTAAATAACTAATAAACAGTAATAAAGCCAGTACAGAACATTTTAAACCTGTTAAGGTCACACTATATAAAAATAAAATATAATCTTTTGAAGGAATTTTATTTTTCTGGTTGTATTCGAAGATGTAAAGTATACATTCATTCTGATTAAAATCTGAAGTTGTTTCTAAACCCTGAAATTTCATTGTAAAACATTTAACACTATTTAAAATCCATTAGAACATACAGTACATGCTTGGTTAAGGCTGCCTATGTTGTGTTCATCCCATATTCAGCCTGGATGATGACTGGCCGGCAGATAGAACCTCATAAATCCAAGTTTATCTCTGGGTTTGGAATTTGTATTAAAATATTACAATTAAAGCTCAAAAATAATTTTTGGCTCAATTTTTTAAGCCAAATCACTTTCAATGTATATTTTCAAATTATTTCATCTATTATTTCAACTACAGTGTCTTCAGTGTGGTGTTTGAGACATATCTTTTACTGTTCTAATATATTGTGTGTGTGTGTGGATAATGATGATAAATATGTCTCTGTTAACTGTATCTGTCTGTGGTCTGACTCCTGATTTGGAATTTTGAACATGATTGTTCATTTTCAATAAAATAAAGCAATAAATCCATTACAGTTCTCTATTCTGATTGGTCAGAAGGTGTTGATTAGTTTTCTCTAACAGCAGCTCTGACAATAGTGCATGATTATATTAATGCGCGCGTTCTAATACGTTATCGTTTCTATAGTAACAGCTCATTCACAGGGACTTTGGACGTTCCACATAAACAGATTAAAAAACGTGTTTAATCTCTGATGTGGTGACGTATTCTTAATTTAAGGAGACGTTTATTAAACATTTATGGAAGGAGTCTCCAGTGTCAGCGCTTTGTAACAGTCAGAGGTAAAACTGTAACTTTAAGTTCTCTGACATCTTCATGACAAAGGAGTTTACACTTCATGGATTCTCAGCAACATGGCAAGCTGTATAAAGAGAGGCAGGTGAGGGAACGACTGTTTATAGCTGCTATAACATAAGTGAAAACAGGAACTAACTTGTTTGCAAACATTCATCAACATTATATATAACTATAAATGGATAAAAGCATGATGTTATAGAATAAATTGCAACACTGCTAAATTGCTGTGGTAAAGAGACACAAAAATATTTTTGGCACTGTAATGAACACTGTATAGTAATTGAAGAGGATTTTTTTTTTTTTCCCCTCTGAAATCAGCTGCATTAAGAATATTGCTCTATTTTGTAATTCTGGTGATGGAAGTGAAATTATTTTAGACCTGTGTGTTAACAAATAAAAATGAAAGAGACATGTTTATGAACACTGTAACATCTAACCTGGACATTTCCCCTCCAGACTGTCAGAGGGCGCCCTTACACACATTTTGAATCACTTCTTTGCTTACTCCACTCAGTTCCTGTTTGTTCTCATAAAATGCACAATAACTATTCAGTAATTGTGAACCTTCCAGTTTGTTAGTAAATCTCAGTTCTGAGCCGTGTTTATTCTGGATAGATATCCTGTTTATCATCTTGTCTCGTTCTCTGTCTCATCCTTCGATTTTAATGATAATATTTCTGATCTATGGGGTTGTAACCCTGCACTGTCTAGTATTCGATAAAGTCTTGTGTTAGCATTACTACCAGATTTCTTTCTTCTGCCTTTCAGGAGATTAATTTCAGTATGTTAACAATGTTAAAATTACACAAGGGTAAAATGACACGTGTCAGTGTGGGTTTCCTCCTGGTTCTCCAGTGTTCTCCTACATCTCAAAGGCACATCTAAAGACTGATTGAGGCGACTCATTAGGGCTTTCATATAAGAGCTCTTATCTCAAACATATTAATCTACCAATTTCATTTCCATCTAAACAATCTGTTTATGAGCAAGAATTCTCATCTACCCATAATAATATGTTATTGATAATACATCATGTGAGGAATAAAACAGGATGAGGCATGCTGTTCCAGGAAAATAATCTGCGATGAGGTGGTTTCATTCAAACTTGTTCAATAAAATTTTTAAATACCCAGTGATACAAGAAATATGATACATATAATACATATAATACAAATAATTTCAGGTAAAATACTTGCCATATGCAACTCTGTTAGTCATATATGTGTACATTATTCTTCCATTACATCATATTCAATTATATTAGTTCATTCTGCCATTTATTGCCACACTTTAATGGGTAATTTATCAGAGGGAGAAATTCAACACACACACACACACACACACACACACACACACACACACACACGCACACACACACAAACACGTGTTAGGCTTTTATTTGTACACATAACACTGGAACTATCTATGGAGTGTATGGTGGCTGCTTCATCCAACGGAGCTTCTTCCACAAGCTTTTTGTTGCTTTAATTTTAACTAACCACCAGACGGTGCTGTTTGCGACTCTCTCGAAGCTTTAAATCTTTTCCCGGGACAGTCAGGGGAAAGCCTTAGTTCAGTGCTTTATGACGCTTCATTTCCCATCCCTCCTATATATAAAACACTCAGAACAACTTAATTTACTAATTTGTGAACTTAGAACTGATGGACACCTCAAATTGGTGGGAGTGAGCGAAGAGGAAAAAAGCTTAAACCGCCTCGTCAGTATCTAGCAGTGGTCTGAGGCTGACGCAACTTCCTGCACCAGATAAAAACACAGTGTGCATCACTGATAAGTGTCCCACCTGAGTTCAACACCTTGCATTGTAGTTCCCATCAAAAATAGTGTAATATAACCCACACAGAATTTTCGAATGCATTTTTGAGTTAAACACCAAGGTTTTGGGAAGTTAATAACAGAGGCACACAGCAGCAGAATAAAATAAGTAATACATATAATTAGTTTTATGAACCAGTTACACTATCACCTTTTACTAACCCTGAATTTAGCACTCAGACACAGCGGTTAGCATAACGTTGTCTAGCATACTAGCAAACATGGCTGATTTTAGTATGTACACACAGCGGATAGCAAAATGTTAGGTCACTTTGTAGCTAACAGGAACTCTTTAAATATTAAGGTAAAGAATTTAGGTTAAATAAGTGTCACTATTATTTGTATCCTGCAAAAGCAGTGAGATGTGTTGTTTTACCAACAATAGTATTACCTACTGCACATACAACATTACATACGGTACTACCGATTTGATGATATTACCGATTAAAATATACAGCGGCATCGGTGGTATTTTGAAGCTTTAGTATCGTGATACTACCGTTGTACTGTTATACCGTGTAACCCTAATTATATTTTATTTTCACCAATTTAGAGAATACATCCATGAGTATATGTAAATATTTTTGTGTGTATTTTTAGATGATAAAGTACAGTGTTCAACCTCACAAATGAGGGTTTAGAATATGGAGATGTGCTGGGCAATATGGCTTCCTTTATGATTTTGACATTTGTCAAGGGGCAGAAAATCCAAACAAATAGAAATCTGATGCTGGTGTTAGTGGAGACATTGTCCTAAAAATGACCGCAACTCTTCCAGTACGAAAAAAAAAAAAAAAAAAATCACAAGGTTTTTGCAGATAACTATTTGTTGTTTTTTTTTTTTTTTTTTTTACATCAGTTCCACTAGAGGAACACCTGAAAGAAAGAGTCCATGTATATGTGAGTCAATGTAGTACTGTACTACATTGGAACAGTAAGAATGAACAGGATAAAAGATTGCACCATGATCTATAAAGCCTGCAGATCAGCACAGTTCCTGTTATGGGTGGTTTTTATCAGTGGCAGTGGAAACAAGTTTGTGTGTGTTTGTGTGTGTGTGTGTGTGTGTGTGTGTGTGTATGATACAATGAACAACTGGCATTTGTGATGACATTACTATGTGTTGTGAATTGAACTGAATTTGACCACACAAAACCCTTTCCCACCCAGGTTTACTCAGCAAATTGGCAGTGACAAGGCCAGAAATTGAACAGTGCATACATTTATTTATTTAAACTATTTTTTTTCATCTGTTATTGTGATAATATACACTCCAAGTCCTACATGTGTTTAGAAACCATAAAGGTGTCCCGTATCTGCTGCCATTTTTCTTTCACTGCCACTCTGAACTTCCCTTTTACTTTTGTGCTAATTATTGAGGTCTTCATTTTAATACATTTCTTAAAAAAGTATGAATAATTTGATTAAACAGATTTGATTATAAAATGTCTGTAAACTAAAAATCAAGATGACTAAAATTAATATAATAAATATGATCACAGATGACTGATGATTATTGATGTGATCGAATACAGATTTTATAAAAAAAATTGTGTTTATTATGTCCACCCTTCATCATGGTCATTCAGTTTCACCTCTCTTAACCACCAGGAGCAGTGATTAACACCTGGATATTCTCTTGTGTGCATATGCCGAGACCTTAATCACAGTCAGATGACATCAGTGATGTAGTACTTACTGTAAGTACCCAATGTAAACATCACTACGTGCTGAGAACACTGTTCTAACACTGGATATTAATAACTTTTTCTGTCTGAGCTTTCCCTGAGAACTGCTACCTAGAATTGCTACTCCTAGCATAGATTGTTAGCTTCACTTCACTGTGTCTGAGATAGCGAAGTTGTTGTTTGCTATTTTTCAACTGACTTGCTCCATCTCGTACTCTGAGCTATCGGGGCTACAGGGCCGGAGTCTGTGCTTCGCTCCCTTCCCCTCCTTCCCAATAACATCCATTGATCCACCCATTCGGCTATACCAGTGCTAACAGTTTGGAGTGGTGCGCCACTCCATTTTCCTTCACAGAACCTGAACCAACAATGCTAATAGGCCAGAACGTACTTCCTTCATTGCCTAACAGTGGCTTAGACTCCAGCACAAACCCCTCCTGATAGCCTGCGGTCAAAGGCAGCATGTCGGTTGCTGGGCTATGAAATTTTTTTTACAAAAAAAACAAATCAACAGCAGAGCCGCACACTTGTCATAACTGTCTCTGGCAGCTTATGCTAAGAGTTCGGCATCTAACAGCACACAGACACCACTGCCAAATTTGAAGCAGCCATAACAGGAGCTCCATGGTGAGATTCTTGGCTGATATGTCAGGGGCTAGAGGTCCTAGAAAGGAGAGCTAGGCTTCAGAATTGCATAGCCAACAGAGTAACAGATGGACCAAGTGTTCCTGCTAGATATGAGTCAATGCTCCAGTGGCCCCTGAAGTTCCACTGTCCACCCCAGAAATACTGGCACCTAGAGCCAAGCTCCCAGGGCCACAATATCACCAGGCCACCAGTAAAGAGCAGGTGAACGCTAACAGGAACTTGACAAGTACGTTCCAGAAACCATAGTGACATTTACATTATATTAACTGCACATTAAATAATTACATTACGTTGCATTGCAATAAACAGTATAACAATGCATTGAATTTGTGTGTCCAGGTGTTAAACACCACCCCTGGCAGTTATCTGGGGTTCATAAATCTACAGGCTCCTCGGATTTCTATGAAAATAAAATACAGATTTAATGTAGTAAGATGCAGTAATGTATTAATATTTGATTTTAAATATCCATGTGTGAAATGGGTTACTGTAGAGTTACTGTATATACTTTTGACACAACTTAAACACAATGTGCTTTAGCAGTCATGACTCAGTGAGAGGAAAAACTTACATTTAGTAACTCATCACACTGCATTACAGTTTCGGTCATCTTGTTGTACTTTGTGTTCAGGACAGTGTGAGCCTCCTGCTCTCTCTCTTTCTCTCTCTCTCTCCTAAAACACAGCCACGAAGCAGAAGAGGTTTAAACTTCAGTGGTTAATTTTAACATCTACAATCAGCCTCTGAAGAAATCCAGAACTAAAACTAACAATACATTTGTTCATGTACTGTACATACAGCCTGTGGCGTAACCCATCATGCAGCTCAAACCTTACAAGTCCTCACATTTCTATTTCTATATTCCTAAATTAAGGATTTTTACACTAACCATTGTTATCTCTTCACACTTTCTGCGTGTCTCAGAGAGCTCTTCCTCCAAACTTTAAATAGCAGTATTATAACATTTATAGCTTAATAAGAGGAGAAGCTTACCATTAGTAATTCATCACGCTGTTTTAATGCCTCTTCGTACTGTGACTTCAGTATGTTGTAAGCCTCTCCTTCTTGCTCACGATCCTAAAACACAGCCATGGAGAAAATACAAATGTTTACATAATGTTACGTTTACTTGTTGAAAATGTGAACTAATCAAATGATGTGTAACCGTGTAACAATCCACCAAACTGAGACACAATATTTAATAAAAAAAGCACAGTATTTTATGACGAATATACTTTATTATGCAGTATACTTTATCATGCCATATTGTTACTAGGGTTCATAATGATAATGATTCTTTATTGGTCACATACACAATAGAACACAGTGAAATTGTTTTCTTCGCATACCCCAGCCTGTCAGGAAGCCTGGGATCAGAGCACAGGGTCAGCCATGATACAGCACCCCTGGAGCAGAGAGGGTTAAGGGCCTTGCTCAAGGGCCCAATAGTGGCAGCTTGGCAGTGCTGGGGCTTGAACCCCCAACTTTCTGATCAGTAACCCAGAGCCTTAACCGCTAAACCACCACTGCCCCCTTACACTCTCATCAACTTACTGTAAACTCTGGGACTTTTAATGACTCATACAATCCCAAAGACAATAAAATACAGGACCAAAAATAAAGTATTCCAGTACTGAATATCCAAAACATATGATCACAAAGATGTGCATGCAAAATTATAAATCAGTCCTTACGCCTGCGTCTCAAATACTTAATCTCCCCAAGCTAACTGGGGTGCAACAGACTTTGTGCTGTGTCATTTGGTTTTCATTATAACAGGGCAAAAAGTGGTGCAGCACGAAAAAATAGTGCATGAAATACAGCTTCTTGTATCCTTACTATTACATAAAGTGCACTTTGAAGAATTGGCATTCACGTTCTTATCTTTTAGTGAGCAATAAACAGCTCCAAACGCCTCCTCTTTGACATTTAAAGCATCATTTCCGTAGGCATAATAGTCATTTAGTAATAGTCATTTCTATAGGCTCACTGATGAGGTAAGATCACAGATCTACCGTAGCTCTGTCAGACTTACTGTGACTTTAATGGGGTGGGGCAAACTTCTGTGTTAGCTTCTTAAACCAGTATGTTCCTCACCATTAGACAATGAGAAATTTCCAGAAATGTTGTAGTGGGGGTTCTGTTATTATTCAAACTTGTCTATCACAATGAGATTTATCAGGTCTTTCGGTTTCTCATCATACGACATTGATAACAGTACTGGCCAATAATAATAACTCATCAGTAACTCGTCATGCAGCACAAACATTATTTTTAAAGAAACGGCTTAATGCAAGGATTTTCTCACTTACTTGCTTTATCATATCACACGATATCTCTACCTCATCCAGAAGTTTCTCCAGCTTCTGCACTGCACCTTCCATTTTGTGCACATGGTACATCAAGTCTGACTTCTCACTCTCCAGCTGAGTGTTGGACTCCATCGCCTGCTCGTACTTTGCCACAGCTTCAGCCAAAGTGACCTGGAAGTTCAACAACCAAAGCTTGTTGGCTTTATTGAGTTCTCCACACACATTGAAACACTTCTAACAAGTCTTAGCATTATGATTAACCTGCTACAGTAAAATGGGAGACAGTATTTTTTTCTCTATGATTATAAAAAACACTTATTTTATTATGTGCACCCCCTAGTTTATTATTAGGGCTGGTCAGTCTGTAGTGCAAGTCATCATGCAGCATGAACATGAAGTGTCTTCACACACAGTTCACAATAGCAGTCCTGGTTTGAAGCTTGAATATTCACTTCTAAATGTCCCTCTCTGAAATGGCCAGAAGTACTACATTTACTTTTCTGACCTACAACTGACACACAGTGTACTACAGCAGTCATGACTTAGTGAGAAGAAAAACTTACGGTTAGTAGCTGGTTGTGCTGCTCCGTCAGCTCATTGTACTGCAGCTTCAGGGCGCAGTGAGCTACACGCTCTGTCTCATAATCCTAAAATACAACGGAGCAGAAGTGGTTAAATCTTCGGTGATAAAAGGGTTGCTTCACTTTAATTTAACTTCAAAGTATTTTGGTCAAGTAGAAACCGAGGACTTGGAATCGAGACTGGTCCTTTGAAGAGGGCATCTGGATCTGTGTATACTTTAGAAAAGTCTATGCAGTGACCAGATTTGATGCACATCCAATGCAACACCATCAGCTCCGTCAGTTAAGTGTGGTTCGCTTTTATTCAACATTGGATTTACTTTTTCTAATGAAATGAATAGTGAGTTCATTTCCCTCACATCCCACTTTGTCTGGGTGAACAATGATGTGTGAATTCATGAGCGTCTGTCTTCCAAAAACAGTGGCTCAAATATGGTGTTAAAGATTGGAGGGATTGTTCATCATTAAGTAGCACTCAGACTAGATTTTTTCTTATTGTTTTCATAAAAAGTAAAGCTTACCTTTAGCACAGTTTCATTCAACAATTCCCACCTGGAACGTAAAGCCCTCAACTCCCGAGTTTTTCTTTCCATCTCCTAAAACAAAGCCATGAGGCAAAAGAGGTCCAAACTTATATGCTTAATGTTAACATCTACAACGCACCACTTAATGAACATATTTAATAAAAAATTACCATTTTATACTAGAAATGCAACTTAAATTTGTTCAAGTACATATAGCATGTGGTGTAACTCATCATGCAGCACAAAGAAACAGTTTAATGCAAGGATTTTCTCACTTACCGTCGTTGCCTCATTATACCTTGTCTCAGTCTGAGAGAGCTGTTCCTCCAAATCATCCACTGTTTCTTGCAGTGTGTTCGTGTCAACTACCAGGTCATAGTTCCCGTTCTCCAGTTGAGTAATGGACTCCAATGACGCCGCGTATTTCGTCTCAGCTTCAGCCAGAGAGACCTGGAGTGTTCAACAAGCAAAGCTTATTGGCTTTATTCACTTCTACATACACATTCAGAGCCTTTTGAAGACACGACTCATCATTTGTTAGAACAGCCTGAAATGTTTTGGGGACAAATAACAATAACAGATTTAATGAGAGCTTACCTCCAGTGAACTGATTTTCTGCTTTAAATCTTTCACCTGCTCTTCAGCCTTGGACTTCTCAAATCTGAGAATGCCCTGCTGTATGGCAAGCTCCTAAAACACAACCATGGAGCAAAAGAAGTTCAGGCTTTGTGTTTAATGTTCACGTCTACAATCCACCAATTCTATTCAATAAAAAACATCTTTAATGACAAATACAATTGTTATTTTATTCAAGTACATATCACCTATGGTGTAACTCATCATGCAGCATGAACATCATGAGTCCTCATATTATTTCTAAAGGAATTGGTTAATTTAAATATTTTCTCACTTACCCTCGTTATCTCATCATTCCTCCTGCGTGCCTGAGCAAACTGTTCCTCCAACTGCTTCATTGAGCCACGCAGTGTGTTGACCTCAGACATCAAGTCCATCTTCTCATTTTCCAGCTGAGCTTTGGACTCCATCGCCCGCTTGTATTTCTCCTCAGCTTTAGCCAGATTCACCTGGAAGTTCAAAAACCAAAGTTTGTTGGCTTTATTTACTACACACACATTCAGACACAGTGAACGTTACCACTATGTGATTAAACAGCAATGAACACACACACACACACACACACACACACACACATAGAGTTCACAATAGCAGTAGTGGTTACACAAAAAGAAAACTAATAGAAGGTTAAAAATGAAACATTCTACACTTAAACAGATGCTATGCTGTAATTAAACACAAATGCTATACATTTTTCATTCAGGTCCAATTTTACACATCAGGTGGAGTGAAGATATAGCAATGTGGGGGTGATGTATAATTGGCCCTAACGGTAGAGTGAAGATCAAACGCAGCATTAAAACAATCTTCTAAATATCCATGTTTAAAATACTGAGACGTACTGCATTTATTTTTCTGGCCCACAACTAACACACAGTTTACTGCAACAGTCATGACTTAGTGAGAGGTCATGACTTACCTTTATTAACCCCTCAATGTGTGTTAAAGTTTCCTTAATCTCGGTGTACTGAGAGTTCAGGGCTGTGTGAGCCTGACACCCTGCCTCATAGTCCTAAAACACAGCCATGGTGCAGAAGAGGTTTAAATTAATAAATGTTCAAAACTTGAAACATGTAAAACTGTCTGGCCAAAGTTTGTTTTATCTGTCTTGTAAAGTTTTCTGAGTACCTGAAGAACAGCGCTGTCAGTCTGTATGACACTGACTCCATCCACCTCAGAGATCAAGCCTGGATCCAGCAAAGAATCATCTACTGCAGGGAGCTGGGTCTGTACTGGGCCTAAATACAAACCAGTACAAAAACATCACATCACCCTGCAGTCAGCACAGTCTCTATTACACACACTCATTACTTCTGCTACACTTTTCATTTCACACCATCACAAGTTTCTAGCTCTGATCCTGCTGGAGCTCTTTTTTAATTTTTTTTATTTTTTTATTTTTTTTTTACACAGAAAATCAAACTTTGGTTAAATGCACTCTGATCATGAAGGACTGAAAAACTCTACTAAAGTGAGTTATGGTTTATATAAAAACGTAGAGAGAGAGAGAGAGAGAGAGAGAGAGAGAGAGAGAGAAATCCTGTACCCTCGGTGAGAGTTGTGTCGGTCTCCGCTGTTCTCTCCCAAGTGCCACGCTTCTTATAATAATAATAATAACAATAATAAACTCCTGCGGCTGCAGCTCCAGCCGCACACAGCAGGGGGCGCAGTGGAAGCTCTGCCGCCCGAGAGCGAGCTAAACTCATTAAATGCTGCACTGAACTTGGTTAAACAGCCTGTCAGTTAGAAAGTTCAAGTAGACACTGAAACTCCGCCTTTCTGTTTCATACTGGAATAAAGTTGGTCTTGACGTTGGACGTTCGATATTCGCGGATATGCGGAAATTAAGGGACCGTCTCTAAAGTTACATACGACAGTGTTAAACACGATTCTAACTTCAATAGCATTTGAAGGGAATGACTTACAGTCATATGACCAACTGGAAAGTGTTCAAGTAGGTGTCTGCTATAATGATTTAGATTTTTGATATTTATCAAAATAAACTATTAAATCATATGTAAAGATTGCCATGTAGTTCACTACAGAAAGGGCTCATACATAAAATATACCATTATTTAAAGCCCAATAGCAGTTGAAGGGAGTGATGTACAGTCATGAAGCCAACTGTAAAGTGTTCATCTAGGTGTCAGGTATGATGCACACCTTTTAGATTTTTGATATTTATTAAAATGAGCTATTAAATCACATTTAAATTAGACATGAATTTCACTGCAGAAAGGGCTCATACACAAAATATAGCATAATTTAAAGCTCAATAGCATTTGAAGGGAATGACAACCAACTGTAAAGTGTTCATCTAGGTGTCAGGTATGACGCACACCTTTTAGATTTTTGATATTTAACAAAATAAGCTATTAAATCATATGTAAATTAGATATGAATTTCACTACAGAATGGGGTCATACACAAAACAGCCATATTTAAATGTGTCCTGTCTCCACCGTTGTATTGCTATTGGTTGTTTCCATCATGTGTCCTTATTGCTCGCACCTGTTTTCAGTTTAACCTTTGATTAGGTTGTATATTTAAACCCCTGTGTGTCTTTGTCCTGTGCAAAGTAAAGTTCAGCATTTATCCGTCTCTATGTACCAAGCTGTTCTTGTCCGTGTTGTTATATCCTGGTTCCCGATCCCATTCTGTTCACTGGTGGTGTATTTTGGATTACACCTGTTATTGCTATTCGCTGATTGCCGGACCTGTGCCTGTGTACTGTTTGCTGAATTTGATTCATATTTTGGATTTGTCTGCCTGCCCTTTAATACAATGCCAGTAAATGTTAAAACACTGGGTTTAGACATGTGGTTTTATTCTTATGTACTATTCATAATGTAATTGATGTGTTTACTTGAGATTACATGTAATCCCATAGTGGGTACTCAGATAATGTGAAATGTGTGTGATGAATGTGTAAAGGCGAGTTGCAAGGTCCAGATAAATAATGTTGCTGTATGATGAAATGCAAAGATGTTGCTAGTTAATTTTATTTATGAATTCTGTCAGCAGTAATTAGATTAAAATGCTGAAATTCAATTGCCTAATATTTTATTGGTGGTCAGATTCATAGTATTAACATAGTTAGCTAGCATAAATGCTACATAAAGCACCCTGACACATTCCCCTTCTTTATTACGATTTTATATGTTCATTAATTATTACGACTGTAACCAGAACTGTGATGTTGGACAGATATCGGAGAACTGGAGCTATCTCAGGATAGAGAGGTGTCACCTGAATAGAAAGATAAGCAGAGTGATGTCTCTTCTCATTGATTTTTAAAAAAAAATATAATTATTCTTATTGTGAATCAAATACATTGTAGATTAAAAAAAAATTCAAAAAGGAGATCTTTTAATAATCTGGTGTCATTAACTCATTTTCCCTTTAATATTGTACAATAATAATATACAGTAGCTACAGTATTATCTCTGGTAAACCCTAGATTTTCTCAGCACACAGCGGGGAAACTATACTAGTAGGAACGCACTAACTGCATATAGAATAAAATTAGTTCATACATTAACATATTTGTGTACTACTCTTCTTGAATATATTTCACCTATTCTACAATTTAACACTTTGACCAGTACAAGATGAGCGAGTGATCTGATTAATAGTTTTATTATTGAGCATCAGACAGATGATGGTTTTGATTTCAGGTGAAGAACACCAGCCTCACAATCAGATGTTTTAGATTAAACAAATCAAATAAATCCACTTTATTGGCCTCCACTCCACAAACTGCTTGTGTTAAAGAAAGATCACATGGAAGTGGATCACAAAAAGCCTGAGTATATACATAAGTACTGTTGTAGGGTCATTATCATCATTCACTAACATTAGTTGTTATTAGATGGAGTCTCTGTATCAGGAGGTTAAAATAGTTACACTCAGTGGAGTTAGTTGTGCTCAGGACTAAACACATCCTTGGGTCATATAATTTTTATAACAGAACATTTTACATGTTCACACCTTGTCAAGTCTAATTCTTTCTAAATTAGTGAATTCACTTCCACAATCTACCATCAAACAGTCTTCCCATAATAATAACATTGCTATTAAAATCCTTTGTGACAGTTCCACTAAAAATGATTAAAATTGCATGTTAATAAAAGGAGAGAAAAAAATACACCTTACATCTTATTAATCCTGATTCACTTTTCTTTTCCTTCTTTTTCTTCACTGCCCTAAAACAATTATTCAGTAAAGGCATTGGGATCATTTCCCTAATTTAGATCACTGTAATTTAACTTCATGGTGTTTTTACTTCATTAAGCTGATGTGGTGCTCGATCTGGAGTAGAGTCTCTCCTCTGTTTAAAGGTTTAAAGGTTTCATTTCAAATCATTTCATTTAGAACTTGAAACACATGAAATACCAGTCGGCTGATGTTTTCATTATTTCAAATCAAGTTTATGGATCATTTAAACAATTTGTTGGGACATATGAACAAAATGGAATAAGAATTACAATAACAATACAATATACATGAGTGGGGAGAGACAGAGAGAGAGAAAATGTGGACATACACAAGACAAAGTATTTTACTGTGCTGATATTTTTAAGATTTGAAGCCAAGGGTGCAATTTGGACTGGAGAACTGGGTTACTACTAGTGTTTTAACATTTACTGTTTTAATGTTAAAGCTTTATCACAATGAAGGAACACAGGAAATGAGCAGGAATTTTTCACCTACTGTTATTTTGGGTCACACAACCTCACAATTCCATAAAGCCCAAACCCAGCATATAGAGGCTGAGTGAATGTGGTTTGGAGTCTGTGGAGGAGTTTCATCGTGTCAGAGATGCTGTAGAAGGACAGACTTCCTGCACTGTGATCCACATACACTCCTATTCTGGACGATGATGAAACTCCGAGATCAGTCTCAATGTTGTGATAGAAAGAGAGAGAAGAAGAAGAAGAACACCGCAGACTCCAGGACTGATTGTTGCGTCCAAACCAACACTCATTACCCCGTCCTTTCCTCCTGATGTCTTTATATGAGACTGAAATTTCCACATCAGCACCGCTCCACTCCACCTCCCAGTAACAGCGTCCACACACACTCTCCCTACACAACACCTGCCACAAGGAGTCAAATCTCTCTGGATGTTCAGAGTACTGTTGCTCTCTCTCACTGAATGTCACCGTTCTACTCATCTCAGACAGAATGAGGTTACGATGTGCCGTGTTGGGATCCAGAGTCAGATAACAGAAATCTAAAATAAAAGAGAAAAACAAACTGAACAATGTGAACATGTTGGGTTTAATTCTCAGAATATATTTAGGTGTGTCTCTGTGGTGTGTGCGTATGTGGTGTGAGTGTATTGTGTTTGTGGTTGCATGTGTGCGTGTGTGTGCATGTGCCTGTGTATGCTGTGCGTGTGTGCCGTGTGCGTGTGTGGTGTGTGTGTGGGGTGTGTGTGACGTATGTGTGGCATGTGTTTGTGTGTGTGATGTGTGTGTGTGTGGTGTGTGTGTGCTGTGTGTGTGGCATATGTGATGTGGTGAGTGTGGCTGCGTGTGTATGGGTATGTGTGCGCTGTGCGTGTGCGTGTGTGTGTGCGTGCGTGTGGTGTGCGTGTGTATGAGTGTGTGTGTGTGTGTGTGTGTGTGTGTGTGTGTTAGACGTACATGTCAGAAAGTCCTCTGCTCTGTGGCTCTGATGGTGAAATGATCTGAACTGCTGCAGCTGTGGAGAGAAAAATGGAAATGAAGACAAAAAGCATCATCAGGTTGTAAAAGATGGAAACAGTTGAAAGTGATACAGTCAGTTTATTCATTTTAAATCAGTATTTTAGTTAAACGTGTCAGGTGAGTAAACTGTCTGCAGAAAAGAAAGAGGAGCAGTGCTAAGAAAGAACACTTCACAGAGCGAGTAAAGACGTCCATCATGGCGTTTCTCCAGCAGGAACAGCTCCTCTTACCATGTGGAGGGATTTTGTTGAATTCCTCCTCACAGAATTCCTCGAGTCTCTTCTTCAGATCTGAGAGAGAATTCCTCACTCCATCAAATGAGAGATTTTGATGGACAGTGATGCTGGATGTGTGGAACTCTGGTCTGTCTAATGGAGGAAACCGACGTCCAGAAGCTAAAACCTACAGAAAGCAAATGAAACTTCAAACAAAGATAAACAGCACGCACAAACAAAGTGTTTTGGAAAGTAAAAGAAAAGAAGAAGGATTTTGTAGCACAGTGTTGCATCTCTCAGTTCGTCTTTTTGCAGAATTCATGATTTTTTAAAGTGGTCATATTTACATCCATCAGTGTTCTGTCACTACATTACCCAGCATGCATTACACAAACACACCATATATTTTATTGTTGCTTTAACGAGAGGTGTTTTAGAGAGTGTGTGAGGAACAACTGGCTCTGTAGATCAGACAGTGAGTGTTACCTGGAGGAAGTGGATGTGATCGTGTGTGTGTGAATGCTGCTCCAGCTCAGTGACTCTCCTCTGAAGATCAGTGATTTCCTGCTCCAGTTGCTCCAGGAGTCGTTCAGCTCGACTCAGTTCAGCCTTCTCCTGAGCTCTGATCAGCTCCGTCACCTCCGAGCGCTTTTTCTCCATGGAGCTGATCATCTCAGTAAAGATAATCTCACTGTCCTCCACTGCTGTCTGAGCACGGGACTGTTAGGACACACACACACACACACACACACACACACACACACACACACTTCCCTCTGTTACTGGGACTCTGGATGACTGGTTGTTCATGTTGTGTGTGTAAATATATATATATATATATATATATATACATGTGTGTGTGTGTGTGTGTGTGTGTGTGTGTGTGTGTGTGTTTTGTCAGCCTTTAAACCTCTGGCAAATATGTCCTCCAAAAAGGTAAGTTCAGTACCAAATCAAGTTATATGGTTGACAGTGGTAGTTTGAGAAAAAACAGGTAAAATCTGGAAATGTACTGAAAAACGTAATTTATTAAATTATTTGCAGAAACACCAGTACAGTAGCTTGATGACATCCAAAGACCGTAAGAGCAGTACAATACAATTTGGGCCAGAGTGTAAAGGGGACAAAAGAAGGTAGCAAACAAAGAAATGATCAGTTCAAATGAGATGGTCAGCATTGCTGATAGTGACAGCCTTAATCACAACCAGCACTTTGAGGAGGAAAAAATGCATCTTGGCATGTTTTCAGATCCAGCCCTGTCAGGTTCTGAGAGCGAACAAGATATTACACCCACTTGAGCACTTGTGTATATAGCCACAATTTGCACTGCACTCTTTGTCTCACGTTTGTCTTTCTTTACCTTTGTCTCTGTTGCCATGTTTTGGTTCTTTGGTTTTTGTTTAGTCTCTGCCACAGTGTTTTGCCTCTATGTCATAGTGTCTTTGTGTATTTTGTTTTGTTGTTTATTAAACTTTAAAAATCTGTGCTTGCATCCAACTCAACCTCCATTTCGTGAAAGAATGTAAGACCATGAACCTTGATGCAGCAGAATTTTTCAGGGTCCAAGAGGCCCTGTACGTAAGGGAAAAGTCGAAGATGGAGCCTTCCAACCAGGTGGGAACCATCTCCCACCCTCCCTCACCCACTGTGGATCTCGTCCAGCATGCCAGGTTTTATGGAGATACTAGAGATCCTGATCCTCTCTGCTCTCCGGACCTGCCTGATCCGTTTCGGATGTCCTACCTCTGGATGGAGCTCTCATCTACTTCAATTCCAGATTGCTGGGACTATGGCTGCTTCTAAGGCCAAACAGACTTCATATAAATCCATAATGAACTTTTTCACACTATCTGTTGTTACCCAGATGAGGATGGGTTCCCTTCTGAGTCTGGTTCCTCTCAAGGTTTCTTCCTCTTAACACCTTAGGGAGTTTTTCCTTGCCACCGTCTTCACGCAGTGACTTGCTCAGTTGGGATAAATTCACACCTTTAATATCTATATACTGTGTTGATATTTCTGTAAAGCTGCTTTGGGACAATGTCTATTGTAAAAATCGCTATAAAAGAAACTGAATTCAAGAATTCAAAATTCCTCCTTCCTGTTCCACGAAGGGCATCGTTCCCCCCTCGTGCTTTGTGGAGAGCATTGTTCCTCCCTCTGGCCTTGCGGAGAACCTCGCTCCCCTCTCTGGCCTTGCGGAAATCTTGGAGCTTCCCGCTGACCTCGCTCCCCCCGTGGAGAGTGGCACTCGCCCCTCTAGTGTAATGGGGAATGTTGCTTCCTCCTCAGGCTCCGCCGTGAGCTTTGTTCCTCCCGCTGGCTGTGCAGTAGCCATCACTCCATATTCAAGCCAGGCCGGGGATATCATGTCATCTCTTTATGGTGCAGAAGAGACAGCTCTACACCTGAACCTCAGAGAGCATGGCCAGTTCATGCCTGAAACCGACGTCACGACCAAACAAGTTCTGCCTTCCTGTCTTGCTGAGGACGTCGCTCTGATTTCCTGTCCTGCTGAGGACATTTTGCCCAGAGGGCCAGGACCGCCAGAATGAGGGAGTGTATTTTGGCACTCTGGGAGGTGCGCCCTTGGGGGGGTGGGGGGGTGGGGTGGGGTTCTGTCATGAAATCAGAGAAGGAGTTCTGAACTACAGTTCCCAGCAGCCACTGCATCACAGTCACATAACCACCTGCACCTGAATCACGTTCTTGTTAATTGAGCACTTGTGTATATAGCCACAGTTTTCACTGCACTCTTTGTCTCATGTTTGTCTTTCTTTACTTTTGTCTCTGTTGCTATGTATTGTTTGTAGGTGTATGTTTAGTCTTTGCCACAGTGTTTTTCCTCTATGCTATTTTGTATTTTGCTTAGTTCTTGATTAAACTTTAATAATCTGCACTTGCATCCGATTCAGTGAGTGACAATCACAAATCTCTGAGGAAAAAAACACACTGGTGTAGGCGAGCAGTGGAGCAGCAGCAGAGAAAGATAAAGTAGTTCAGCACTTACGGATGTTCACGGGTGAGAAGTCGAGTAAAAGCAATGTTAGGGTTTAGTTTCGTACCTGTGTGTTCTCACATATAAAGAACTGAGTTATGGATATGAGTTTGATCCCAGTGGGAATTAGTGTATAGGTGTGAGTGTGTCTCTGCAGGGTGGTGGGGTGTCAGTGCAGGGGGTCTGAGTTAAATAATCCTAATAAGTCTAGCTACATGGGTTATATTTATGCACGGATGCGAGAAGAAATGTTTCACAGAGAAATATTCATAACCTCTCTGTGTTTGGGCTCCTCCTCTGTCTCTCTCTCTCTCACACACACACACACACACACACACACACACACACACACACACACACACACACACACACACAGAGAACCAGGAAGTAACTCCTCATTTCAGAGAAAACAAAATTCATCTCTCTTTCTCTCAGCGTGTGAGTTCAGGAAAATGGCTGAGGCCAGTATTTCAGCAGATCACTTTTCAGTAGATCAGTTCAGCTGTCCAGTGTGTCTGGATCTCCTGAAGGATCCGGTGGCTATCCCCTGTGGTCACAGTTACTGTAAAGTGTGTATTAATGGCTGCTGGGATCAGGAGGATCAGAAGGGAGTCTACAGCTGTCCTCAGTGCAGAGACACTTTCACTCCGAGGCCTGTTCTACGCAGAAACAACATGCTGGCTGAAGTGGTGGAGAAACTGAAGAAGACTGAAGTCCAAGCTGCTTCTCCTGCTCACTGTTATGCTGGACCTGGAGATGTGGAGTGTGATTTCTGCACCGGGAGGAAACGCAAAGCCGTCAAGTCCTGTCTGATGTGTCTGGCTTCTTTTTGTGAAACTCATCTTAAACCTCATCTAGAAGTTTCTGCTTTGAAAAAGCACACATTAATCAAAGCCTCCTCAAAACTCCAAGAGAAGATCTGCTCTCAACATGACAAACTGATTGAGATCTACTGTCGTACTGACCAAAGGTGTATTTGTTCTTTGTGCATGTTGGAGAATCACAAAGGACACGATGCTGTATCACTTTCAGCAGAGAGAACTAAGAAACTGGTGAGAACTAGAAATCTTTTCAGAATGAATTCATCTGAATTATTTTTCTTATCTAGAATCAGCTGCTTTAGTCAGTTATCAGATTTAAATTGTGATTGTAATGGTTCAGTTCATCAGAATGATTTTAAAATGGTGTATTACATTTCAATGTGTTGTGTTTACACAAGTGTTAAATGAATTTGTTCTCCTCACCCAGCGTTAGTCATAATCACGACAGAGCAGTCAGTGAACTTTGGAGCAGCTGAACACCAGTTTTACAACTTAAACAATTCCACACAAGACTGTGAACTTTAACCATGTAGCTGCCGTTAATATTCACCCACACATCATTTATAACCAGCTGAATATAAGTGATTTGTGCTCAGAGTGAGTTAAAGGAGCAGCAGATGAAATCCCAGCAGAGAATCCAGGAGAAGCAGAAGAAGGTGCAAGAGCTGAAACAGACTGTGAACACGATTAAGGTGAGCAGTGAGCAGAGACTGAGCTGCTCCTAGAAACACACACAACATGAACAACCAGTCATCCAGAGTCCCAGTAACAGAGGGAAATGTGTGTGTGTGTGTGTGTGTGTGTGTGTGTGTGTGTGTGTGTGTGTGTCCTAACAGTCCCGTGCTCAGACAACAGTGGAGGACAGTGAGATTATCTTTACTGAGATGATCAGCTCCATGGAGAAAAAACGCTCGGAGGTGACGGAGCTGATCAGAGCTCAGGAGAAGGCTGAACTGAGTCGAGCTGAACGACTCCTGGAGCAACTGGAGCAGGAGATCACTGATCTTCAGAGGAGAGTCACTGAGCTGGAGCAGCTTTCACACACACACGATCACATCCACTTCCTCCAGGTAACACTCACTGTGTGATCTACAGAGCCAGTTGTTCCTCACACACTCTCTAAAACACCTCTCGTTAAAGCAACAATAAAATATATGGTGTATTTCTGTAATGCATGCTGGGTAAAGTAGTGACAGAACACTGATGGATGTAAATATGACCACTTCATGAAAAATCATGAATTCTGCACAAAGACAAATTGAGAGATGCAACACTGTGCTACAAAATCCTTCTTCTTTTCTTTTACTTTCCAAATCACTTTGTTTGTGCGTGCTGTTTATCTTTGTTTGAAGTTTAATTTGCTTTCTGTAGACTTTAGCTTCTGGACGTCGGTCTCCTCCATTAGACAGACCAGAGTTTGACACATCCAGCATCACTGTCCATCAAAATCTCTCATTTGATGGATTGAGGAATTCTCTCTCAGATCTGAAGAAGAGACTCGAGGAATTCTTTGAGGAGGAATTCAACAAAATCCCTCCACATGGTAAGAGGAGCTGTTCCTGCTGGAGAAACACCACGATGGACGTCTTTACTCGCTCTGTGAAGTGTTATTTATTAGCACTGCTCCTGCTTTCTTTTCTGCAGACAGTTTACTCACCTGACACGTTTAACTAAAATACTGATTTAAAATGAATAAACTGACTATCACTTTCAACTGTTTCCATCTTTTACAACCTGATGGTGCTTTTTGTCTTCCTTTCCATTTTTCTCTACACAGCTACAGCAGTTCAGATCATTTCACCATCAGAGCCACAGAGCAGAGAAGACTTTCTGAAATGTACGTCTAACACACACAGACACACACACACACACACACACACACACACACACACACACACCAGATACAGAGACACACACATAAACACACACAAACCCACACACAGACACACACACCACATAGGCACACCACCACACACACACGCCACACACACCACATACAACACACACACACACACACACACACACCACATACCAGAAAAGTAACTGGTTTTCATGTTGTAATGGGGACATCACTAGATAGCTAATTTGCATACACACAGATCAGTTTATATAACAACAAGGGGACATGGCTTTAAAAAAAACAAAGTTGTGAACTTAACTTTATAATAATTTATACAAAATTACATACAAATTCTGTCCTATTTACAAGGCTGTCTGTAATGTAGATATGATGTGAATTTTCTCTATTTGAAGGTTTATGCTTCTCATGAAATTCTAATGAAGAATTGTTCTTAATTGTTTATACCAAGAACTCTTAATGTTACTTTCACTTATTGCATATTTCACAAATAAGGCTATCAAAAAATGAAAAAACCCTGTCTATTCAACATTATAAAGACAACTTGAGTCTTGAGCTTCTTTACTGTAAAAGTCAACAATTTTTTGCCCATTAAAGCGCACAACTACTAAGCTCACATGTGCCATGAATGAACATTGATGCATTTAGAGTACTGCAAAGCTGTTAAGCACACTTCTTATTTGTACGTGTTAGTTGAAAGTACAAACTAAAAATTACATCAACAGCCAAAAGTAAATAAATATGCTCAGTAACAATGAACACTGTGAACATTCTATAATTAAGCAATCTTGACTAGCTTTTACTTCATAATTAACCACTTACAAACAAATTGCTTTAAAGTATTAGAAGCATCAATAATAATTTCAACAACCTAAATACCATCAGTCTGCTGATGAAGTTTGACTCTTACAATCACCTTACATGTTTTACACTGCACATTAATTAGCACAGATAATGTTTCCAGAAACAGTATGCTGTGGAAATAGACATAGAATTTGACACTTTGCCAGTCTCTATCTTTAAGAGCTAAAGGCTCAGATCTAATGCAGTTTTCACAGTCCAACTTCCATGGGACACGACATGACACGATGAAGGTCTTCATATATGTCTCGCCACTGCATGGACCTCATTTACTTCCCAAGCCTTCCTCATTTTCAGAGTGGATGTTTTACCGAAATATAAGAATAAACATTAGTTACATAGCAAACACACACCCTTACACCCAACAGTAATTATTTTCTGGCATCTTACAGACTGGAACTTACATTTCAAGTCTCAAGAATTAAAACTCTGACTGCTATTTGTGCATATGTACCAAATAGTAACTAAGAGTACTCAGTCTTCTTGTAGAAGATGCAGTAGGGAACCTACTCAGTCTCAGCTGATGCTTATGTTTTAAATTATGGAGGGGTGTGATTGAAAGGCAGGATTAAAAGTGGCAGCAAACTACACAATTCTGATATTTATGATCCAGAAAAGGTGTAGACTGTGATGGTTGTGGTTTCTCCTGGCCATTGCTCTCAGCAGTGTCCTGCTCCCTAATATGAAAATTTAATAGACATTTGCAAAATTTTGTGCAATCTAAAAGAGGAATATGCAACAGAAAGCAAATATGCTGTTCAATACAACAAAAACATTTATTATTTCACTATAGAAATTAAGTTTATGATTTCATGGTTAGATATGGGATACTTTGGTAAACTTTGGGATAATTACGATGCATTCAGACACACACATTGTTTTGTAGTTAATGCTTAAACATGGCAGTAAAATAGCTGAAGCAGACTAGATAAACAATAATTTGGGTAATTTTACTGTCAATACACAAGCACAACATTTGTGCAACAAAAATGAATAACAAACTAATAACTGGAACTAATGAGCTGGGCTTGGTCCAGACTACTGTCCACCCTGTCTTTGATTTCACAGGCTTTAAACTCAAGTCGCTCAGATCGATATTTATTTAGGAAGCCCGACACCGCTATTTATAACCTAACTATCTGTTATGTGGTGAAGCTAGTTAAAGAAGTCGGTATAACACCAAACATTCACATGACATGCCAACTACTGAAGCCGATTTAATATATTAGCTTTATTTTATTAACTTTTTGTACTTACTAATGTGCTAGATTGGTTAAGGTGTGTGCTAACGCTGGCTAGTAAAGTCCGCTAGCATAACAATTACTTTAGTATTGCAATTAAATTATAAATAAGGTCTTAAAGCACAGAAATAAAATTACAAACTTATAAACTGCAAAAAAAAAAAAAACAAAACCCCAAAACTTACCTTTCCTTGTATTTGGTCTTGTTGCAGCAGTAGAATTCCTCATTAGGGCAATGGAAAGCAGCTAGTGCTATTAGCCTGTGGCAGCCAGGGCAGATGGGAATTGTAGTTCTATTCCTACTTCCTGTGTGTTGTTTACGAACTATTAGTGCAGTCAAAAAACTACACTCCACCATAACCCGACTTAGGGATTTCGTTTTCCTATTTAGAGATTTTAAAAAAGCGTAATTTGACACACAAGCTGTGCGAAAATTTAAAGATTGAAACTTTAATTACTATTAGGACATTATAACTATTTGGAATACATGATAACTATCTAACTGTCTGACTAATGTTTAGCTTATGCTAACAATATAGCCTTCTAACAGTCTTATTAGGCTTTTAACTTACCAGTCATTTTCTGTTTATTTTAACTTATAATCAAATATCAATATTAATGCCTAATTGAACAAAACTTTAAACATCTTATCTCTTTGTTTTAAGGCTTTTTAATCCGCTAATAGGTAATAAAGGTAATGCGCATGTGCAGATTACCCACAGTCCTTTACTAAGTAGGTGGTACCATAATTTGCATAAATTAGACTTGCAGAGTGTGTGAAGCAGTTGACCAAGCCCAGCCCCAAAGAAATACTGGTTCCAGACTAAAGGGGGTAACATAGAGCAAACTGTTCACACACACAAACTGTCCAGTTATAGGGCAAAGTTAAAACTTCGTTTCAATGCATCACCCTTGTCAGGACATGGATTTTTGTCATAATGTTTTTGGTCCCCACGAGGTTGCTGTGTAAACATGATGATGTCCCCATAAAGTGATAATTACAAACAGACACGCGCACACACACACAAACACACACACACACACACACACACACACACACACACACACAGCTGTCTCACTCTTCACATAAATATATTCTGTGAATGAAACCCAACATTGTTCACATTGTTCAGTTAGTTTTTCTCTTTTATTTTAGATTTTTGTTATCTGACTCTGGATCCCAACACGGCACATCATAACCTCATTCTCTCTGAGATGAACAGAACGGTGACAAACAGTGGGAGAGAGCAGCAGTACTCTGATCATCCAGAGAGATTTGACTCCTTGTGTCAGGTGTTGTGTAAGGAGAGTGTGTGTGGACGCTGTTACTGGGAGGTGGAGTGGAGCGGTGCTGATGTGTCCATCTCGGTCTCATATAAAGAGATCAGGAGGAAAGGACGGGGTAAAGAGTGTGGGTTAGGACGCAACAATCAGTCCTGGAGTCTGCGGTGTTCTTCATCTCTCTATTTCTATCACAACAACATTAAAACTGAGCTCAGAGTTCCATCACCCTCCAGAATAGGAGTGTATGTGGATCACAGTGCAGGAAGCCTGTCCTTCTACAGCGTCTCTGACACGATGAGACTCCTCCACAGAGTCCACACCACATTCACTCAGCCTCTATATGCTGGGTTTAGGCTCTACTGGTTTGGTTCTACTGTGAGATTGTGTGATCCAAAATAAAGTGTGTAGTGTTTTATGTAAAATTCCTGCACGTTGACACATTGTTGCAGTCATCTGTCTTACTAGCACACAATCCAGCTGCACAAAAACAGCCATTTTAATGTATTAATTAAAACAGATTTTACAATAATTAAAAAGGAGATGTTAAAAATTAACTGTCAGAAAAGAAACTAGTAAAATTGAAGAAGAAAATGATCAAATGATATCTCGTGACCTTAGGATTATAAATTTATATCTGTTTGTTTCATAGTAAGCAACCTCCCATTAAATAACTAATAAACAGTAATAAAGCCAGTACAGAACATTTTAAACCTGTTAAGGTCACACTATATAAAAATAAAATATAATCTTTTGAAGGAATTTTATTTTTCTGGTTGTATTCGAAGATGTAAAGTATACATTCATTCTGATTAAAATCTGAAGTTGTTTCTAAACCCTGAAATTTCATTGTAAAACATTTAACACTATTTAAAATCCATTAGAACATACAGTACATGCTTGGTTAAGGCTGCCTATGTTGTGTTCATCCCATATTCAGCCTGGATGATGACTGGCCGGCAGATAGAACCTCATAAATCCAAGTTTATCTGTGGGTTTGGAATTTGTATTTAAATATTACAATTAAAGCTCAAAAATAATTTTTGGCTTCATTTTTTAAGCCAAATCACTTTCAACGTATATTTTCAAATTATTTCATCTATTATTTCAACTACAGTGTCTTAAATGTGGTGTTTGAGACATATCTTTTACTGTTCTAATATATTGTGTGTGTGTGTGGATAATGATGATAAATATGTCTCTGTTAACTGTATCTGTCTGTGGTCTGACTCCTGATTTGGAATTTTGAACATGATTGTTCATTTTCAATAAAATAAAGCAATAAATCCATTACAGTTCTCTATTCTGATTGGTCAGAAGGTGTTGATTAGTTTTCTATAACAGCAGCTCTGACAGTAGTGCAGGATTATATTAATGAGCTCGTTCTAATACGTTATCATTTCTATAGTAACAGCTCATTCACAGGGACTTGTACGTTCCACATAAACAGATTAAAAATGTGTTTAATTGTTGATATGGTGACGTTTTCTTAACTTAAGGAGATGTTTAACGTTTATGGAAGGAGTCTCCACTGTCAGCGGTTTGTAACAGTCAGAGGTAAAGCTGTAACTTTAAGTTTTCTGACATCTTCAGGACAGAGGAGTTTAAGATTTGTGGTTTCTCAGTAAACTGACAAGCCATGTTTATTCTGTATTGATATCCTGTTTATCATCTTGCCTTTTGTGTTAGCATTACTACCAGATTTCTTTCTTCTGCCTTTCAGGAGATTCATTTCAGGATGTTAACAATGTTAAAATTACACAAAGGTAAAATGTCACGTGTCAGTGTGGGTTTCCTCCTGGTTCTCCAGTGTTCTCCTACTTCTCAAAGTTTCATCTAAAGACTGATTGAGGCGACTCATTAGGGCTTTCATATAAGATCTCTTATCTTAAACATATTAATCTACCAATTTCATTTCCATCTAAACAATCTGTTAATGAGCAAGAATTCTTCATCTACCCATAATAATGTTATTGATAATACATCATGTGAGGAATAAAACAAGATGAGGCATGCTGTTCCAGGAAAATAATCTGTGATGAGGTGGTGTGATGTGGCCCAACACAAAGCGGATTAGTTTCCACTAACAGCACATCATGAAGTGTTCAGGCAGTCATTAAGCGCTGGAACACTCATACTGAATGAAATGGAGATAAACAATGCAAAATAAATAAAATTAGGTTTTCATTCGACTCAGCCTTGTATAATAAAAATGTATTTATTTAGATTCATATTCACACTCATCACTAAATTCCAAATGGACAGAATTAGGAAAATATTTCAGCAGTACAATGAAGTGCAGATTCCAGTTAAATATTTCTGCGTTATTTACATCATTAATGATCACAATGTGGTAGTTTTTAGTGTTTGTAGTAAGACACAGTCCTGCTGTAAATCCTCTTGTGTGTCTTTTAGTGAAGATACAGAATTGATGTTAAAAGGCTACAACTCGATTATATTCGCCTATTATACAATTCTATCTGGCGTTCCGATTTTAAAATATGATTTAACTACACACACTTCATGGAAAGAAAGAAAACAGGGAAAACGGAAAGCAAAGGAAATAGAAAAAGAAAAGAAACAAAATGAAACCCTTCAAATGGCACTTGTGACCGACAAGTGACTTGTGAACGACACGTCACTAACGAACAGCGTTATATATTCTATTAAAATACAGAAATCTATCTCTGCCCACATTTATCATTTAAAGTTCACGTCTAGGCTGCACTAAAACCTAATTCACTTTAAACAATTTCTTTATTTCACACTGACCATTTACTTCTAAATTTAAGGGAAATAAAAATAATATAACATTAAATATAAATACATATATATATATTCTATATTTTGTTGGTGGTTTGTGCCATCTGGACAAGTTCTATTTGTCTAATAAGCAAGTGAGCAGATAAAAAAAATTACAGTGGGCCATGAAAACTTTGAGAAGGACATTCAAGAGGTATGTACTGTTCATATCACTCATATCACACCTATTACAGCAGTCCGATGTCAGGATTTTTCACTATTATGAACACTCAAAACCTTACCTGCTTGATCATCCATATCCACATTACTAATGACTGTTTAAACAAATATAATTGTGCAAATATCTTATGAAAGCACCAACTGTATACCTAACAAGGTATTCAGTCAGACCTTCAATTCAATTTGGTTTTATTTGTATAGCTCATTTAACAATGGACATTGTCACAAAGCAGCTTCACAGAAATATATAAATTCAGGATATAGATTTTAAATGTATAAATTTATCCCTAATGAGCAAGCCAGAGGTGATGGTGGTGAGGAAAAACTCCCTGAGATGATATGAGGAAGAAACCTTGAGAGGTACCAGACTCAAAAGGGAACCCGTCCTCATCTGGGTAACACCGGATAGTGCGATTGTAAGTCATTCCACTTCTATAACTGTGTACTTCATGGTCAAATAATGCAGTTGTGCAACCAGGAACATTCATTACAGTTTTCACATGAAAACTTCTCCACTGTTCACTGATGGAGACTCAAATCCAAAACTGGTCATGGTAATTGCCGCCCTAAAGCTATCATAGCAATTGCAGTCCTAAGTCATCATAGCATAACTGTTCATATGAACTGAGGTCCAAAGACATCTTCATGGATTTTAAGTGGTACCATCCTCAGTCAGCTCAATGATCTTCAGGCTGTCCGTGTGGGGTCATCCTCAGCAGACATATTCTGATACTTAATTTTGTCCATATTGCCCAGGCCTAGCATTATCTCTTATTACAACAGTAATAATATTATTTTGTTCTGTACTATACAATATGTTCCCTTTCAAAGGGAACTCAACGTTGCGTTTAGCATAACAGTATGGGAGCGTCCTTGTGCGTGCGACCGGTATCTGAAGCTTAGGTAAAATCATGCCTCTATTTATAGGCCTGCCATGATCAGGTGATGTGGCATTTAAGCACGTCGCGTGATATAAATATGACACCTGTGAACCGCGCCATCAGCCTTATTATCTTCAGTGAGACTGCATGTAGTTGTTTGTGTAAAGAAACAAAAGACACTTAATTTCCTCTCTATCTTTTCTCAAATTATCAGAACTTTTCTATCCCTTTAAAAAAAAGAGAAGAAATAAATGGAATGAGCGAGAGAGAAAAATATGAGTGAAAGAATTCAGGAAGTGTGTTAGAGTTAGCGTTGTTGACTGAGCACCTCTGCTTGCACTGCAAGGGTGCGAGGGGGAAATCCATGACAGGAACAAAGAGGAAATGAGCAGGAATTTATCATCTACTGTTATTTTGGGTCACACAACCTCACAGCTGAGTATGAACCAAGCCTAAACCCAGCATATAGAGGCTGAGTGAATGTGGTGTGGACTCTGTGGAGGAGCTTCATCGTGTCAGAGACGCTGTAGAAGGACAGACTTCCTGCACTGTGATCCACATACACTCCTATTCTGGAGGATGATGGACCTCTGATCTCAGTCTCAATGTCATTGTGATAGAAAGAGAGAGAAGAAGAAGAACAGCACAGACTCCAGGACTGACTGTTGCATCCAAACTCACACTCTTTACCCCGTCCTTTCCTCCTGATCTCTTTATATGAGACTGAAATATAGACACCTCTATCACCACTCCACTCCGCCTCCCAGTAACAGCATCCACACACACTCTCCTTACACAACACCTGCCTAATGATGCTGAATCTCTCTGGATGATCAAAGTATAACTGCTCTCTCTCACTGCGTGTCACTGCTCTGTTCTTCTCAGACAGATGGAGGAAATGATTTGCTGTGTTGGGATCCAGAGTCAAATAACAGAAATCTAACATAAAAGATAAAAACAAAACAGAAAAAAGTGATCAGGTTTGTTATATGTTTGCTGTGTGTGTGTGTGTGTGTGTGTGTCTGTGTATGTCTGTGTATGTCTGTGTGTGTGTACTGTACATTTCAGAAAATCTTCTCTGCTCTTTGGCTCTGAGGGTGAAATCTTCTGAACTGCTGCAGCTTGGAGACAAAATGGAAATTAAGACAAAAATGAATCATCAGCTTCTGTAAAAGATGGAAACAGTTTAAAGTGATACAGTGGATGTGTTCATTTTAAATCAGTGTTTAAGTTAAAAGTATTAGTCATTTCTGTGCATCTTATGAATATTTCCTGAGCAAGTAAAGACTTCATGGTGTTTCTCCATCAGGAACAGCTCTTCCTGCACTGTGATCCACGTACACTTCTCTTACCATGTGGAGGGATTTTGTTGAATTCCTCCTCGCAGAATTCCTTGAATTGCTTTTTCAGATCTGATAGAGAATTCCTCATGCCATCAAATGAGAGATGTTGATGGACAGTTATGCTGGGTGAATCCTCAAGTCCAGAAGAGACACAGAGAGACCAGAAACTCTACAGAGAAAAAAACCCCCACAAGCTTACATTGACAATATTTTGATCTACTCTCCCTCCCCTGAAACCCATGTTTGCCATGTCCTCCAAGTCCTGAAACGTCTACTACAGAATCAAAAATGTGAATTCAGTGTTGAGGGGTAATCATGGACCAAGCCAAGGTGTTTGCTATTACTGAGAGGCCCACATCCAAAACAGTGAAGAAACTACAAAGATTTCCAAGTTTCACAATTTTTTGCAGACAGTTCATCTGGTGCTTCAGCTCAATAGCCCACCCGTGACCATTTCTCCTCAGGAAACGGGCCAAACATTTGGTATGGAACGATGCAGCCACGTAAGCATTTGCCAAACTTAAGAACACCTTCCCCACAGCCCCAATCCTGAAACATTCAGATGTATTACAACCCTTCATGGTTAAGGTAGATGCCTCTGAGACAAGTGTGGGAGCAGTGTTCTCACAGAGATCTGATGACAAGCACAAATGCCACACTATGGCATTCTTTACCAGGAAGTTTCCCCCTGCAGAATGGAACTATGACATAGAGAACAGAGAATAGGCATTAAGCTGGCACTAGAAAAGTGGTGTCATTGGTTTTATCATTGCTATAAACCTCAGGTTACCACCCACAGAGCAACAGGTGGGTGGAGAGGGCCAATCAGGACATTGGACATTTCTAACGACTTTCTGTGCACAGAACCAGGAGGATTGGGCTCAGTTCCTGCCTTGGGCTGAGTATGCCCAGAACTCTTTCAGGCATTCAGCAAACACAATTAAGACTATTCTAATGTGTGCTTGGTTACCAACCTCCCCATTCCCCTGGAATGCTTACACACCAATGCCCCAGCTGTTGATAGATGGTTCAAACGGAGCGAACAGGTGTGGGAAAGCACACATCTCCAATGGCTAGAATGAGCAGCAATCACCAACAAGGAACATGCAGACCATCATTGAGGCAAATTGTCATACTACCAACCCAGAGATCAAGTCTGGTTAGCCACAAAGGACCTCAGGAACACTCAAGGATGCAAGAAATTGAACCCTAGATACATTTGCTGTTACAAGATCTTGAAACAGGTCAATGAGGTCACATACAAACTCGACCTACCACACCACCCCAGACTAGCAACTTTCTTCCTCGTTTCATGTTGAAGCCCCTTGTACAAGAGTTCAACCTCTCCAGACTAGTACTCAGTAGAAGCACATTTTGCTGCAATAACAGCTTTAAGTCTGTTGGGAGTTCCGACCAGCATGGCACAATGTTCAGTAGTGATTCACACCCATAATTCCTGGTAAATTTGCTACAGGAGATTCAGGATGGTTGTTTGTTTGTTGACTACAATGGTCAAACAGTGCCACAGATTCCAGTGGAATTGAGATCTGGACTTTTTACTGAAGTTTTGAGTTTTTTATACAAGTAGCATTTTTCAGTTGCTGTTTTATTCTTACTGAGCAGTAGTTAATTTTGACTTGAATATTTACGAGTTCATGTGAATATTCTCATGAGAACAAGAGATTGCAATAAAAATACGGACTAGGGAGAATATAGGGAGAATATATGAATTTATCGTTTGTTATTCAGCAATATTTTATAAATTCCAGGGGAGTTGAATACACTTGCAAGCCACTGTATGAATGAAGAATATGGAGAGCATTGAAATAAATCTAACAGGAGTCTACCATATTGCCAATATACTGTTGCATGAATAGTGCATTTACAGCCAAAACACAAAATTCAGTCTGACATATTGTGGTTACATTAAACTGTCAGACAGTGGTGCTGGACCTAATACTGCTCCTGGCTCAAACTGATATCATAAAGAAAAAATGTGAGAAAAAGCAACCTTTGTAAATCTGACAGTGAGTGTTACCTGGAGGAAGTGGATGTGATCGTGCGTGTGTGAAAGCTGCTCTAGCTCAGTGACTCTCCTCTGAAGATCAGTGATCTCCTGCTCCAGTTGCTCCAGGAGTCGTTCAGCTCGACTCAGTTCAGCCTTCTCCTGAGCTCTGATCAGCTCCGTCACCTCCGAGCGCTTTTTCTCCATGGAGCTGATCATCTCAGTAAAGATCCTTTCATTGTCCTCCACTGCTGTCTGAGCACGGGACTGTTAGGACACACACACACACACACACACACACACACACACACATACACACACACACACTTCCCTCTGTTACTGTGACTCTGGATGACTGGTTGTTCATGTTGTGTGTGTTTCTAGGAGCAGCTCTGTCTCTGCTCACTGCTCACCTTAATCGTGTTCACAGTCTGTTTCAGCTCCTGCACCTTCTTCTGCTTCTCCTGGATTCTCTGCTGGGATTTCATCTGCTCCTCCTTTAACTCACTCTGAGGACAAATCACTTATATTCAGCTGTTTATGATTTAAATCTGATAACTGACCAAAGCAGCTGATTCTAGATAAGAAAAATAATTCAGATGAATTCATTCTGAAAAGATTTCTAGTTCTCACCTGTTTCTCAGTTCTCTCTGCTGAAAGTGATACAGCGTCATGTCCTTTGTGATTATCCAACATGCACAAAGAACAAATACACCTTTGGTCAGTGCGACAGTAGATCTCGATCGGTTTGTCATGTTGAGAGCAGATCTTCTCTTGGAGCTTTGAGGAGGCTTCAATTAATGTGTGTTTTTTTAAAGCAGAAACTTCTAGATGAGGTTTCAGATGAGTTTCACAAAAGGAGGTCAGACACATCAGACAGGACTTGACGGCTTTACGTTTCCTTCCGGTGCAGAAATCACACTCCACATCTCCAGGTCCAGCGTAACAGTGAGCAGGAGAAGCAGCTTGGACTTCAGTCTTTTTCAGTTTCTCCACCACTTTAACCAGCATGTTGTTTCTGCGTATAACGGGCCTTGGAGTGAAAGTGTCTCTGCACTGAGGACAGCTGTAGACCCCCTTCTGATCCTCCTGATCCCAGCAGCCACTAATACACACCTTACAGAAACTGTGACCACAGGGGATAGTCACCGGATCCTTCAGGAGATCCAGACACACTGGACAACTGAACTGATCTACTGAAAAGTGATCTACTGAAATACTGGCCTCAGCCATTTTCATCCACTCACACACTGAGAAAGAGTGAGAGAGTGGTACTCAGAGATCAGACTTGTTTTCTCTGAAATCAATAGATGTGGTTTCCTGTTTGTGTGTGTGCTTGTGTGAGACAGAGAGCATGGAGAGCAAGTCTGAGAGTGAGTGAGAGAGAAAAAGAGAACAGGAAGCCCTGTTCTATATTCATGTCAAATATGTTCTATAGAAAGCTGCTGTTGTTAACATGTCCGTCATCATCGTTGTAAATTTATAAAAAACTTACACATTTATTTTCAGTACTTAAGATCACACACTCAAGCAAAGCAAATAACTCAAAACTTGCAAGCTGAAAACATTATTGCAGTGTATGTTTTACATACTTCTAGGGCTGTTGCTTTTATAGAGAGAAACAAAAAAATATGGAAAAACTGCAGAATAGTGTAAGGAGACGTTTCTTTGCAACAGTCAGATGTAATGTGAAGTTTTCCGACACAGGAAAGTCTTCAATTCGGTGGTGTTTATGCTTCACGTGACTACAAATCTTTAAATCTTTTCTTAAAATGCAGTAAGTGGAAAGAGGAAAAGTGAAGAGATATAATGAATGTGGTATCCAACCACCTGCAGTGTAAGTCATTCCCACTTGCTGGTCTCCGATCTGAAGATATATGCTGTACATAACTACAAAACTACATATACAAAAAATCCGTACGTTTACATGGACAGCAATAATCCGATATTAACCCGATTAAGACGATACTCTGATTAAGAAACTAGTATGTAAACAGCGATTACTAATTACCTTAATCCGACTACAATCATACTCGAAGTAAGCACAAATCGAATAAGATATTTGGAGTATTCCTATTTTAGTCCCATTATCAACTTGCATTACAGACATGTACACACCTTAATCACACTATTAATGTCGTGTTGGAGTTTTCACCGCATTTTGCGACAGGACAGGTACACACGGCAGTGCTCAACCATTTGACAGCAAACAATACACGAAATACATGTATTTCGGCTGCTATATAGTAGGTAAGTATGTGGTTTCGGATACATCCCACGGCTTCAAGCAGTCATCTATTTGCAAGCATGACAAATAATTAACTGTAATTGAAGCTTTCGTAAAATTAAAAATTAAACAGCGTGGCGTGGGAAAGTAACGACGTGTGCCATTAATCAATTTACAGTATCTCACAAAAGTGAGTACACCCCTCACATTTTTGTAAATATTTGATTATATCTTTTCATGTGACAACACTGAAGAAATGATACTTTGCTGAAATGTAAAGTAGTGAGTGTACAGCTTGTGTAACAGTGTAAATTTGCTGTCCCCTCAAAATAACTCAACACACAGCCATTAATGTCTAAACCGCTGGCAACAAAAGTGAGTACACCCCTAAGTGAAAATGTCCAAATTGGGCCCAGTTAGCCATTTTCCCTCCCCGGTGTCATGTGACTTGTTAGTTTTACAAGGTCTCAGGTGTGAATGGGGAGCAGGTGTGTTAAATTTGGTATCATCGCTCTCACACTCCCTCATACTGGTCACTGGAACTTCAACATGGCACCTCATGGCAAAGATCTCTCTGAGGATCTGAAAAAAAGAATTGTTGCTCTACATAAAGATGGCCTAGGCTATAAGAAGATTGCCAAGACACTGACACTGAGCTGCAGCACGGTGGCCAAGACCATACAGCGGTTTAACTGGACAGGTTCCGCTCAGAACAGGCATCGCCATGGTCCACCAAAGAAGTCGAGTGCACGTGCTCAGCGTCATATCCAGAGGTTGTCTTTGGGAGATAGACGTATGAGTGCTGCCAGCATTGCTGCAGAGGTTGAATGGGTGGGGGGTCAGCCAGTCAGTGTTCAGACCATATGCTGTACAATGCATAACTGCATCTTGTGAATATTTCCTTAGTGAGTAAAGACATCCATCATGGTGTTTCTCCAGCAGGAACAGCTCGTCTTACCATTTTACATACACACATACACACATACACACACACACACACACACACACACACAGATATTTACATGAATGTATATAATTTGCTTATTCAATAATTATATGCATATCACATACATGTAACACATACATTTGTGTATATGTGGGTATATGTGTGTAAATGTGTGTGTGTGTGTATGTGTGTGTGTGTCTGTGTGTGTATTTGTGTGTATGTGTCTGTGTGTGTGTGTGTGTGTGTGTGTGTGTGTGTGTGTATTAGACGTACATGTCAGAAAGTCTTCTCTGCTCTGTGGCTCTGATGGTGAAATGATCTGAACTGCTGCAGCTGTGGAGAGAAAAATGGAAATGAAGACAAAAAGCATCATCAGGTTGTAAAAGATGGAAACAGTTGAAAGTGATACAGTCAGTTTATTCATTTTAAATCAGTATTTTAGTTAAACGTGTCAGGTGAGTAAACTGTCTGCAGAAAAGAAAGCAGGAGCAGTGCTAAGAAATAACACTTCACAGAGCGAGTAAAGACGTCCATCATGGTGTTTCTCCAGCAGGAACAGCTCCTCTTACCATGTGGAGGGATTTTGTTGAATTCCTCGTCACAGAATTCCTCGAGTCTCTTCTTCAGATCTGAGAGCGAATTCCTCACTCCATCAAATGAGAGATTTTGATGGACAGTGATGCTGGATGTGTGAAACTCTGGTCTGTCTAATGGAGCAAACTGACGTCCAGAAGCTAAAGCCTACAGAAAGCAAATGAAACTTCAAACAAAGATAAACAGCACGCACAAACAAAGTGTTTTGGAAAGTAAAAGAAAAGAAAGAAGGATTTTGTAGCACAGTGTTGCATCTCTCAGTTCGTCTTTTTGCAGAATTTATGATTTTTTAAAGTGGTCATATTTACATCCATCAGTGTTCTGTCACTACTTTACCCAGCATGCATTACACAAACACACCATATATTTTACTGTTGCTTTAATGAGAGGTATTTTAGAGAGTGTGTGAGGAACAACTGGCTCTGTAGATCAGACAGTGAGTGTTACCTGGAGGAAGTGGATGTGATCTTGTGTGTGTGAAAGCTGCTCGAGCTCAGTGACTCTCCTCTGAAGATCAGTGATCTCCTGCTCCAGTTGCTCCAGGAGTCATTCAGCTCGACTCAGTTCAGCCTTCTCCTGAGCTCTGATCAGCTCCTTCACCTCCGAGCGCTTTTTCTCCATGAAGCTGATCATCTCAGTAAAGATAATCTCACTGTCCTCCACTGCTGTCTGAGCTGTTAGGACACACACACACACACACACACACACACACACACACAAACTGCTGTCTGAGCACGGGATTGTTAGGATGCACACACACACATACACACCTCTGTTACTGTGACTCTGGAAGACTGTTTGTTCATGTTGTGTGTGTTTCTAGGAGCAGCTCTGTCTCTGCTCACTGCTCACCTTAATCGTGTTCACAGTCTGTTTCAACTCCTGCACCTTCTTCTGCTTCTCCTGGATTCTCTGCTGGGATTTCATCTGCTCCTCCTTTACTCACTCTGAGCACAAATCACTTATATTCAGCTGGTTATAAATGATGTGTGGGTGAATATTAATGGCATCTAAACGGTTAAAGTTTACAGTCTTGTGTGGAATTCTTTAAGTTGCTCCAAAGTTCACTGACTGCTCTGATGTGATTATGACTAACGCTGGGTGAGGAGGACAAATTCATTTAACACTTGTGTAAACACAACACACTGAAATGTAATACACCATTTTAAAATCATTCTGATGAACTGAACCATTACAATCACAATTTAAATCTGATAACTGACTAAAGCAGCTGATTCTAGATAAGAAAAATAATTCAGATGAATTTGTTCTGAAAAGATTTCTAGTTCTCACCTGGTTCTCAGTTCTCTCTGCTGAAAGTGATACAGCGTCGTGACCTTTGTGATTATCCAACATGCACAAAGAACAAATACACATTTGGTCAGTGCGACAGTAGATCTCGATCAGTTTGTCATGTTGAGAGCAGATCTTCTCTTGGAGCTTTGAGGAGGCTTTGATTAAGGTGTGCTTTTTCAGACCAGGAAGTTCAGCATGAGGTTTCAGATGAGTTTCACAAAAGGAGGTCAGACACATCAGACAGGACTTGATGGCTTTGTGTTTCCTCCCAGTGCAGAAATCACACTCCACATCTCCAGGTCCAGCGTAACAGTGAGCAGGAGAAGCAGCTTGGACTTCAGTCTTCTTCAGTTTCTCCACCACTTCAGCCAGCATGTTGTTTCTGCGTAGAACAGGCCTCGGAGTGAAAGTGTCTCTGCACTGAGGACAGCTGTAGACTCCCTTCTCATCCTCCTGATCCCAGAAGCCATTAATACACACCTTACAGAAACTGTGACCACAGGGGATAGCCACCGGATCCTTCAGGAGATCCAGACACACTGGACAACTGAACTGATCCTGATCTACTGAAATGTTGGCCTCTGCCATTTCCTGAACTCACAGAGAGAGAGATAGAGAGAGAGAGAGAGAGAGAGAGAGAGAGAGAGAGAGAGAGCCTTCTTTGCTGATATTTACCAAGAGTGCCAATAATAGTGCATGGAACTGTATATATCTATGGCTATACCTGATTTCAAATGAAAACATGAAAACTTAGATGGCCATGTAACAATTTGAAACTAACAAATCAGTAGTATAGAATATAGTATAGAATATAAAGTGCAATCAATGTGTAACTACAAGGTTTACTAATGTTTGGATATGTTAATAAAGTATAATCTAACATGTATAACCAACAGTTAGAATTATTACTTAGAAGCATAATCTAAATCCATAGTGCACTTGTTGATGAAGTTATATTCTAAGTGTGTATTGAGTTATATGAATTCTGTGTCTTACTGAACAGTAGGCCTAATTGTTTTTCTGTATCAGCACAGAAGGCATAATCTAAAACTATAAAACACTTTCTAACAAGTGGCATTCTAAGTGTGTAAATTTGGAACCTTGTGTTTGTCTAAAGCAGCTCCATTCTATGGCAGTAAATTAAGAACTTTGTGTTTGTCTAAAGCAGCATCACTCTATGGCAGTAAATTAGCAATTAGACACTCACCAGGACTTGGTTTCCAACCAAAGCCCTTTAAGCTTGCAAATCAGTGTCAAAAGAAAGGATAAGACTTCCAGGAGGCAGGTTACCAGGCTGGGACTGTAGGGTGAATTATGGGGCAGAGTAAAAACCCTGGTCTGGTACAACTTTTAAAGAAAAACACAACTGAAAACACATGTGCCACAAATTTAAGATGACATATTGACATGACTAAGTAAATGTGGCAAAGAAGATTGTTCTGTTTTTAATGAAAAAAGGCAAAAACCCTGCCTAAGCTAAGTATGCTGTGGAGAAAGGTATAAAAAGTACTGTATGTGGTTGCATCATTTAGACTTTCTGCAGCTTGTTTCACTTTATTGTTTCAATAAAATTTATTTATTTTTGACATCTACTAACCCGCTGTCTCTGAAGTTTTAGGCTGAAAAGATTGTTCGCCACGACAGTAGTTGCCTGCAGGATATGCTGCAACAAGCAGTTCTTTTCCAATGCTGACATGAAATTTATTTCTCCACCAATCCGCAGCCCACTGGGAATCCTTCTGATTCTAATGATTAACCACTCCAGTATTGGAGACTGGAGACTCTGTCTATTTAATGCTTTTTAAAAAGTCTCCCAAAAGAAAACTGCAGGTTTTCCTAATTTGCGTCTTTCTGTGAGAGCCATGCCCTAGAAATATGTAAAGAGCAGTGTGTTTGTCTTGCAAATTCTGACCTTTTTACATTGTTGTGGTAAAATCTGAAGTGACAGATCTTTAGTATAAAAATTGGCTTTAACGTTAAGCTGACAGGCTTTTTAAAAATTATGATCAGATTTAGAGCAGGTTTCTCATTCCTCTCGCTCTCTCTCAATCTCTCTCTATCTCTGTCTCTCTCTTTCTTCACAACTAAAGTCTTGCAAACACACAGGAGCAGGGAGCCACACCTCCTGATTCCAGAGAAAACTAAACAGATCTCTGAGTCTCTCTCTCTCTCTCTCTCAGTGTGTGAGTTCATGAAAATGGCAGAAGCCAGTATTTTAGTTGATCAGGACCAGGTCATTTGTCCAGTGTGTCAGGATCTCCTGAAGGATCCGGTGACTATCCCCTGTGGTCACAGTTTCTGTAAGGTGTGTATTAATGGCTGCTGGGATCAGGAGGATCAGAAGGGGGTCTACAGCTGTCCTCAGTGCAGAGACACTTTCACTCCGAGGCCTGTTCTACACAGAAACAACATGCTGGCTGAAGTGGTGGAGAAACTGAAGAAGACTAAAATCCAAGCTGCTTCTCCTGCTCACTGTTACGCTGGACCTGGAGATGTGGAGTGTGATTTCTGCACCAGGAGAAAATACAAAGCCATCAAGTCCTGTCTGATGTGTCTGGCTTCCTTTTGTGAAACTCATCTGAAACCTCATCTAGAAGTTTCTGCTTTGAAAAAACACACCTTAATTGAAGCCTCAGCAAAACTCCAAGAGAAGATCTGCTCTGAACATAACAAGCTGATTGAGATCTACTGTCGTACTGACCAAACCTGCATCTGTTATTTGTGTACGATGGATAATCACAAAGGACACGACACCATCACAGTCACAGCAGAAAGAGCTGAGAAACAGGTGAGAATGAGAAACCTTTCCAAAATTACAGTATCTCACAAAAGTGAGTACACCCCTCACATTTTTGTAAATATTTGATTATATCTTTTAATGTGACAACACTGAAGAAATGACACTTTGCTACAATGTAAAGTAGTGAGTGTACAGCTTGTGTAACAGTGTAAATTTACTGTCCCCTCAAAATAACTCAACACACAGCCATTAATGTCTAAAACGCTGGCAACAAAAGTGAGTACACCCCTGTGAAAATGTCCAAATTGGGCCCAAAGTGTCAATAGTTTGTGTGGCCACCATTATTTTCCAGCACTGCCTTAACCTTCTTGGGCATGGAGTTCACCAGAGCTTAACAGGTTGCCACTGGAGTCCTCTTCCACTCCTCCATGATGACATCACGGAGCTGGTGGATGTTAAAGACCTTGTGCTCCTCCACCATCCGTTTGAGGATGCCCCACAGATGCTCAATAGGGTTTAGGTCTGGAGACATGCTTGACCAGTCCATCACCTTCACCCTCAGCTTCTTTAGCAAGGCAGTGGTCATCTTGGAGGTGTGTTTGGGGTCGTTATCATGCTATAATACTGCATACTGATCATGCTCTGCTTCAGTATGTCACAGTACATGTTGGCATTCATGGTTCCCTCAATGAATAGCCGTATGAGTGCTGCCAGCATTGCTGCAGAGGTTGAAGGGATGGGGGGTCAGACCATATGCCGCACACTGCATCAAACTGGTCTGCATGGCTGTCGTCCCAGAAGGAAGTATCTCACTTTTGTGAGATACTGTATATCATCTTAACTATATTTTCCCATCTACAAAAAGGTTCCTTATTCAGTTAAATGATTTAACTTTAATTTCAATTTGTGTATCAATCAGAAGAATTCTGTAAAGGATTATTAAAATTGTATGTGTTCTGGTTAAGAGTGTTAAATTTATCCTCAGTGATAGTCGTAATCTGGTCAGATCAGTTAATGAACATTTCAACCAACACAGAGTTTTGACAGGGTGAGGAAGTTGAACACCCCCCCCCCCCCCATACTCGCACACACACACACACACACACACACACACACACACTCGCTCTCTCTCTACACACACTTTCTCTTCCGTTCTGTTCAATAGTCTGTTCTTTTGTTCTCTGTTGTCTTGTTTAAATGCAGATGCTGACAAGTTTGTCTTCTTAACATGTTTATATTTTGAGGTGTGTGAGATTTTGTGTTGAAAATGGCAGGTTGTGTGTTATTGTACCCATCACAGGACTGGGATATGCTGCTTCATTTTCAACCCAGGTTTTATATCATATAAACAGAATAGACTTTCAAGGAGAGGTGTGACTTACAGTTCATCATGTTCTCTGAGATTCAGGATTTTCCCTTCATTTTAATCAGATCCCAAGTAACTAGTAACTTGCGACTTGAGTCGTCTTCTCAGTGGCTGCTTTAATAATTATAATTATATATTATTGTATTATTAATTATTAATTATATTATATTTTATTATATTAATTAAATATAATTATTAATTAGATTATTATATATCATTATATTATATTATACTATATTATTATTATTATTAAATTATATAAATATTTTAATAATAATTTAATTTAGTGGCTGCTTTTTTTTTACTCAAGTCATTATTAACATTATTACTTTTACTGTTACTTGAGTTATTATTTTTATTATTAGTTTTAATTGTAAATGAGGAACATTTTTGGCTACTCTACCCACCTCTGAGTGTAGAAAAAAAAACCCAAAATGAAATAAATGAAGCAAAAAGAAAAATGAAATTAGTGAGTTACTTCATATAAGATGTGTCCATGACTCTGCACTGAAACATACTCAAACCAGCACTTAAACACGTCCTAAACATGAGTCAGGTGCAGATCATTGAGGAGACTGAAGACTAGAGCTGAACTTGTCTACATCAATTTTATTGTCTTCATTAGTATCATTCAGAGAGTTGAGATCCTTTCTGACTACATGCATTGTTAAAAACACTTTATAAATAACTTTGAATAATCACTCAATTTTATTTTATGTTTGGACTCGTTATTTTACCCTCACCATAAACAGCCTGGTAGAGATTTCTAGCTAGAAACACTACAAAATGCAGTAACCACATAGAAATTCTACAACACTGAGCTACCAGCTGAGTGGATATTGTGATGTGGGAGCTAATAAACTAACAGCTCAGTGTAGCTCATACTTTATAAAAAGCTGAATGTTAGTGATGTTGTCCTCAGAATGAGTTAAAGGAGGAGCAGATGAAATCCCAGCAGAGAATCCAGAAGAAGCAGAAGAAGGTGCAGGAGCTGAAACAGACTGTGAACACGATTAAGGTGAGCAGTGAGCAGAGACAGAACTGCTCCTAGAAACACACACAACATGAACAAACAGTCATCCAGAGTCCCGGTAACAGAGGGAAATGTGTGTGTGTGTGTGTGCATCCTAAGAGTCCCGTGCTCAGACAGCAGTTTGTGTGTGTGTGTGTGTGTGTGTGTCCTAACAGTCCCGTGCTCAGACAGCAGTGGAGGACAGTGAGATTATCTTTACTGAGATGATCAGCTCCATGGAGAAAATGCGCTCGGAGGTGACGGAGCTGATCAGAGCTCAGGAGAAGGCTGAACTGAGTCAAGCTAAACGACTCCTGGAGCAACTGGAGCAGGAGATCACTGATCTTCAGAGGAGAGTCACTGAGCTGGAGCAGCTTTCACACACACACGATCACATCCAATTCCTCCAGGTAACACTCACTGTCTGATCTACAGAGCCAGTTGTTTCTCACACACTCTCTAAAACACCTCTCGTTAAAGCAACAGTAAAATATATGGTGTATTTCTGTAATGCATGCTGGGTAATGTAGTGACAGAACTCTGATGGATGTAAATATGACCACTTTAAAAAAATATGAATTCTGCAAAAAGACGAACTGAGAGATGCAACACTGTGCTACAAAATCCTTCTTCTTTTCTTTTACTTTCCAAAACACTTTGTTTGTGCGTGCTGTTTATCTTTGTTTGAAGTTTCATTTGCTTTCTGTAGGTTTTAGCTTCTGGACGTCAGTTTCCTCCATTAGACAGACCAGAGTTTCACACATCCAGCATCACTGTCCATCAAAATCTCTCATTTGATGGAGTGAGGAATTCTCTCTCAGATCTGAAGAAGAGACTCGAGGAATTCTTTGAGGAGGAATTCAACAAAATCCCTCCACATGGTAAGAGGAGCTGTTCCTGCTGGAGAAACACCATGATGGACGTCTTTACTCGCTCTGTGAAGTGTTATTTCTTAGCACTGCTCCTGCTTTCTTTTCTGCAGACAGTTTACTCACCTGACACGTTTAACTAAAATACTGATTTAAAATGAATAAACTGACTGTATCACTTTCAACTGTTTCCATCTTTTACAACCTGATGATGCTTTTTGTCTTCATTTCCATTTTTCTCTCCACAGCTGCAGCAGTTCAGATCATTTCACCATCAGAGCCACAGAGCAGAGAAGACTTTCTGACATGTACGTCTAACACACACACACACACACACACACCACACACACACACACATCCATACACCACACACACACACATACACACACACACCACATACACACACGCACACACTCACCACATACACACACACGCACACACACACCACATACATACACACACACACACTACACCACACACACACACACAACAAACACACACACACACACACCCCATACACACACACACACACATATACCACACAGACACACAGCACATACACACACCACGTACACATATGCACAAACACACACACCTCTCACTCTTCATATATATATATATATATATATATATATATATATATATATATATATATATATATATATATATATATATATATATTCTGTGAATGAAATCCAACATGTTCAGATTGTTCAGTTTGTTTTTTTTTCTTTTATTTTAGATTTTTGGTATCTGACTCTGGATCCCAGCACGGCACATCATTACGTCATTCTGTCTGAGAAGAACAGAGCGGTGACAGCCAGTGAGAGAGAACAGCAGTACTCTGATCATCCAGAGAGATTTGACTCCTATAAACAGGTGTTGTGTAAGGAGAGTCTGTGTGGACGCTGTTACTGGGAGGTGGAGTGGAGTGGTTTTGGTGTGTACATCTCAGTCTCATATAAAGACATCAGGAGGAAAGGAGAGGGTAGTGAATGTGGGTTTGGATGCAACAATCAGTCCTGGAGTCTGTGGTGTTCTTCTTCTTCTTTCTGTTTCTATCACAACGACAATAAAACTGATCTCGGAGTTCCATCATCCTCCAGAATAGGAGTGTATGTGGATCACAGTGCAGGAAGTCTGTCCTTCTACAGCGTCTCTGACACGATGAAGCTCCTCCACAGAGTCCACACCACATTCACTCAGCCTCTATATGCTGGGTTTGGGCTCTACTGGCTGTTTGGTTCTACTGTGAGATTGTGTGATCCAAAATTAAGTGTGTAGTGTTTTATGTAAAATTCCTGCACGTTGCCACATTGTTGCTCAGTCATCTGTCTTACTAGCACACAATTCAGCTGCCCAAAAAAACAGCCACTTTAATGTATTAATTAAAACACATTTTGTAAAATAATTAAAAAGGAAATATTAAAAATTAACTGTCAGACAAGAAACTAGTAAAATTGAAAAAGAAAATAATCAAATATCTCGTGACCTTAGCATTATAAAAGTTCTATCTGTTTGTTTCATATTAAGCAACCTCTCATTCAATAACTAATAAACAGTAATAAAGCCAGTACAGAACAACATTTTAAATCTGTTAAGGTCACACTATATAAAAATAAAATATAATATTATGAAGGAATTTTATTTTTCTGGTTGTATTCGAAGATGTAAAGTATACATTCATTCTGATTAAAATCTGAAGTTGTTTCTAAACTCTGAAATTTCATTGTAAAACATTTAACACTATTTAAAATCCATTAGAACAGGGGTTCCCAAACTTTTCCAGGGCAAGGCCCCCCAAATGGCATTAACATTTGACCGAGGCCCCCCTTTTGCAAGATGTCTTTAAAACACATTAAAAATACAAACTTCTGAATATATCCCCCTTTTTTTTCTTTTCTTTTTTTATTAATAATTACATCTTACACCTTTACATTACATTACATTAGGAATTGATTGTGTGTGTGTGTGTGTGTGTGTGTGTGTGTGTGTGTGGTTGTCTGAGAGTGAGAAAGAGGAAATCATGTATTTATTTATTTTTCACACCAAATTGTTGAGGCCCCCCAGGCGCCCCCTGGTGGCCCCCACTTTGAAAAAGACTGCATTAGAACATACAGTACATGATTGGTTAAGGCTGCCTATGTTGTGTTCATCACATCTAACAAGTGGCATTCTAAGTGTGTAAATTTGGAACCTTGTGTTTGTCTAAAGCAGCTCCATTCTATGGCAGTAAATTAAGAACTTTGTGTTTGTCTAAAGCAGCATCACTCTATGGCAGTAAATTAGCAATTAGACACTCACCAGAACTGGGTTTCCAACCAAAGCCCTTTAAGCTTGCAAATCAGTGTCAAAAGAAAGGATAAGACTTCCAGGAGACAGGTTACCAGGCTGGGACTGTAGGGTGAATTATGGGGCAGAGTAAAAACCCTGGTCTGGTACAACTTTTAAAGAAAAACACAACTGAAAACACATGTGCCACAAATTTAAGATGACATATTGACATGACTAAGTAAATGTGGCAAAGAAGATTGTTCTGTTTTTAATGAAAAAAGGCAAAAACCCTGCCTAAGCTAAGTATGCTGTGGAGAAAGGTATAAAAAGTGTTGTATGTGGTTGCATCATTTAGACTTTCTGCAGCTTGTTTCACTTTATTGTTTCAATAAAGTTTATTTACTTTTTGACATCTACTAACCCGCTGTCTCTGAAGTTTTTTGTTAGGCTGAAAAGATTGTTCGCCACGACAGTAGTTGCCTGCAGGATATGCTGCAACAAGCAGTTCTTTTCCAATGCTGACATGAAATTTATTTCTCCACCAATCCGCGGCACACTGGGAATCCTTCTGATTCTAATGATTAACCACTCCAGCATTGGACACTGGAGACTCTGTCTATTTAATGCTTTTTAAAAAGTCTCCCAAAAGAAAACTGCCGTTTTTCCCAATTTGCGTCTTTCTGGGAGAGCCATGCCCTAGAAATATGTAAAGAGCAGTGTGTTTGTCTTGCAAATTCTGACCTTTTTACATTGTTGTGGTAAAATCTGAAGTGACAGATCTTTAGTATAAAAGTTGGCTTTAATGTTAAGCTGACAGGCTTTTTAAAAATTATGATCAGAATTAGAGCAGGTTTCTCGTTCCTCTCGCTCTCTCGCTCTCTCTCAATCTCTCTCTATCTCTGTCTCTCTCTTTCTTCACAACTAAAGTCTTGCAAACACACAGAAGCAGGGCGCCACACCTCCTGATTCCAGAGAAAACAAAATAGATCTCTGAGTCTCTCTCTCTCTCTCTCTCTCTCAGTGTGTGAGTACAGGAAAATGGCAGAAGCCAGTATTTCAGTTGATCAGGACCAGGTCATTTGTCCAGTGTGTCAGGATCTCCTGAAGGATCCGGTGACTATCCCCTGTGGTCACAGTTTCTGTAAGGTGTGTAGTAATGGCTGCTGGGATCAGGAGGATGAGAAGGGGCTCTACAGCTGTCCTCAGTGCAGAGACACTTTCACTCCGAGGCCTGTTCTACACAGAAACAACATGCTGGCTGAAGTGGTGGAGAAACTGAAGAAGACTGAAGTCCAAGCTGCTTCTCCTGCTCACTGTTACGCTGGACCTGGAGATGTGGAGTGTGATTTCTGCACCAGGAGAAAATACAAAGCCATCAAGTCCTGTCTGATGTGTCTGGCTTCCTTTTGTGAAACTCATCTGAAACCTCATCTAGAAGTTTCTGCTTTGAAAAAACACACCTTAATTGAAGCCTCAGCAAAGCTACAAGAGAAGATCTGCTCTGAACATAACAAGCTGATTGAGATCTACTGTCGTACTGATCAGACCTGCATCTGTTATTTGTGTACGATGGATAATCACAAAGGACACTTCACCGTCACAGTTGCAGCAGAAAGAGCTGAGAAACAGGTGAGAATGAGAAACCTTTCCAAAATTAAATCATCTTAATTATATTTGCCCATCTACAATCAGGTGCTTTAGTCAGTTATATGATTTAAACTTTAATTTCAATTTGTGTATCAATCAGAAGGATTCTGTAAAAGATTATTAAAATTATTTTATTATTTATTTATTATTAAAACACACTTTCTCTTCTGTTCTGTTCAATAATCTGTTCTTCTGTACCCTGTTGTCTTGTTTAAATGCAGATGCTGACATGTTTGTGGTGTTAACATGCTTGTTTTTTGGGGTGTGTGTGAGATTTTTTGTTAAAAATGTCAGGTTGTGTGTTATTGTACCCATCACAGGACTGGGATATGCTGCTTCATCTTCAACCCAGGTTTTATATCATATAAACAGAACAGACAGACTTTCAAGGAGAGGTGTGACTTACAGTTCATCATGTTGTCTCAGATTCAGGATTTTCCCTTCATTTTAATCAGATCCCAAGTAACTAGTAACTTACAACTTGAGTCGTCTTCTCATTGGCTTCTTTATTACTCTTACTCAAGTCATTATTAACATCATTACTTTTACTGTTACTTGAGTTATTATTTTTATTAGTAGTTTTACTCCTACTTGAGAAACTTTTTGGCTACTCTACCCACCTCTGAGTGTAGAAAAAAAACGTAAAAAAAAAAAAACGTAAAAAAAAAACCGAAATGAAATTAGTGAGTTACTTCATATAAGATGTGTCCATGACTCTGCACTTTAACATACTCAAACCGGCACTTAAACACGTCCTAAACATGAGTCAGGTGCAGATCATTGAGGAGACTGAAGACTAGAGCTGAACTTGTCTGCATCAATTTTATTGTCTTCATTAGTATCAATCAGAGAGTTAAAATCCTTTCTGACTACATGCATTGTTAAAAACACTTTATAAATAACTTTGAATAATCACTCAATTTTATTTTATGTTTGGACTCGTTATTTTACCCTCACCATAAACAGCCTGGTAGAGATTTCTAGCTAGAAACACTACAAAATGCAGTAACCACATAGAAATTCTACAACACTGAGCTACCAGCTGAGTGGATATTGTGATGTGGGAGCTAATAAACTAACAGCTCAGTGTAGCTCATACTTTATAAAAAGCTGAATGTTAGTGATGTTGTCCTCAGAATGAGTTAAAGGAGGAGCAGATGAAATCCCAGCAGAGAATCCAGGAGAAGCTGGAGAAGGTGCAGGAGCTGAAACAGACTGTGAACACGATTAAGGTGAGCAGTGAGCAGAGACTGAGCTGCTCCTAGAAACACACACAACATGAACAACCAGTCATCCAGAGTCCCGGTAACAGAGGGAAATGTGTGTGTGTGTGTGTGTGTGTGTGTGTGTGTGTGTGTGTGTGTGTGTGTGTGTGTGTGTGTGTGTTTCCTAACAGTCCCATGCTCAGATAGCAGTGGAGGACAGTGAGATTATCTTTACTGAGATGATCAGCTCCATGGAGAAAAAGCGCTCGGAGGTGACGGAGCTGATCAGAGCTCAGGAGAAGGCTGAACTGAGTCGAGCTGAACGACTCCTGGAGCAACTGGAGCAGGAGATCACTGATCTTCAGAGGAGAGTCACTGAGCTGGAGCAGCTTTCACACACACACGATCACATCCACTTCCTCCAGGTAACACTCACTGTCTGATCTACAGAGCCAGCTGTTCCTCACACACTCTCTAAAATACCTCTCGTTAAAGCAACAATAAAATATATGGTGTATTTGTGTAATGCATGCTGGGTAATGTAGTGACAGAACACTGATGGATGTAAATATGTCCACTTCATGAAAAATCATGAATTCTGCACAAAGACAAATTGAGAGATGCAACACTGTGCTACAAAATCCTTCTTCTTTTCTTTTACTTTCCAAAACACTTTGTTTGTGCGTGCTGTTTATCTTTGTTTGAAGTTTCATTTGCTTTCTGTAGGCTTTAGCTTCTGGACGTCGGTTTCCTCCATTAGACAGACCAGAGTTTGACACATCCAGCATCACTGTCCATCAACATCTCTCATTTGATGGATTGAGGAATTCTCTCTCAGATCTGAAGAAGAGACTCGAGGAATTCTGTGAGGAGGAATTCAACAAAATCCCTCCACATGGTAAGAGGAGCTGTTCCTGCTGGAGAAACACCATGATGGACGTCTTTACTCGCTCTGTGAAGTGTTATTTCTTAGCACTGCTCCTGCTTTCTTTTCTGCAGACAGTTTACTCACCTGACACGTTTAACTAAAATACTGATTTAAAATGAATAAACTGACTGTATCACTTTCAACTGTTTCCATCTTTTACAACCTGATGATGCTTTTTGTCTTCATTTCCATTTTTCTCTCCACAGCTGCAGCAGTTCAGATCATTTCACCATCAGAGCCACAGAGCAGAGAAGACTTTCTGACATGTACGTCTAACACACACACACACACACACACACACATACACACACCACATACACACAGGTCTCACTCTTCACATAAATATATTCTGTGAATGAAACCCAACATGTTCACATTGTTCAGTCTGTTTTTCTCTTTTATTTTAGATTTCTGTTATCTGACTCTGGATCCCAACACGGCACATCGTAACCTCATTCTGTCTGAGATGAACAGAGCGGTGAAAGCCAGTGAGAGAGAGCAGCAGAACTCTGATCATCCAGAGAGATTTGACACCTATAGTCAGGTGTTGTCTAAGGAGAGTGTGTGTGGACGCTGTTACTGGGAGGTGGAGTGGAGCGGTACTGATGTGGAAATTTCAGTCTCATATAAAGACATCAGGAGGAAAGGACTGGGTAATGAGTGTGGGTTTGGACGCAACAATCAGTCCTGGAGTCTGCGGTGTTCTTCTTCTTCTCTCTCTTTCTATCACAATGCCATTGAGACTAAGCTCAGCGGTCATTCATCCTCCAGAATAGGAGTGTATGTCGATCACAGTGCAGGGAGTCTGTCCTTCTACAGCATCTTTGACACGATGAAGCTCGTCCACAGAGTCCACACCACATTCACTCAGCCTCTATACGCTGGGTTTTGGTTCAACTGTTGTGGTTCTACATCTGTGAGATTGTGTGATCCAGAATAAAGTGTGTAGTGTTTTATTTAAAATTCCTGCACGTTGCCATATTGTTGCTCAGTCATCTGTCTTACTAGCACACAATCCAGCTGCACAAAAACAGCCATTTTAATGTATTAATTAAAACAGATTTTACAATAATTAAAAATGAAATGTTAAAAATTAACTGTCAGAAAAGAAACTAGTAAAATTGAAGAAGAAAATGATCAAATGATATCTTGTGACCTTAGCATTATAAAGTTCTATCTGTTTGTTTCATATTAAGCAACCTCTCATTAAATAACTAATAAACAGTAATAAAGCCAGTACAGAACAACATTTTAAACCTGTTAAGGTCACACTATATAAAAATAAAATATAAACTTTTGAAGGAAAATACTCATTCACTCTTTAAAATCTGAAGTTTTTTCTAAATCCTGAAATTTCATTGTAATTTAACACTATTTAAAATCCATTAGAACATACAGTACATGACTGGTTGAGGCTGCCAATGATATGTTCATCCCATATTCAGCCTGGAAGATGACTAGCCAGCAGATAGAACACCTTATAAATCCAAGTTATCTGTGGGTTTGGAATTTGTATTAAAATTTACACAAAGGTTTTTTAAAAAAAAAACAAAAGCCAAATCACATTTAATGTATATTTTCAGATTATTTAATCAATTGGCAATAACTACAGTATCTTAAACATGATGTTTGTGAAAATCACTGACTTTTTTCCCACCAAAAATCACATCTTTTAATGTTCTAATATATTGTCTGTGTGGATAATGATGATAAATATGTCTCTGTTAACTGTATCTGTCTGTGCTCTGACTCCATGATTGTTCATTTTCAATAAAATAAAGCAAGAAATCCATTACAGTTCTCTATTCTGATTGGTCAGAAGGTGTTGATTAGTTTTCTATAACAGCAGCTCTGACAGTAGTGCAGGATTATATTAATGTGCTCGTTCTAATACGTTATCGTTTCTATAGTAACAGCTCATTCACAGGGACTTTGGACGTTCCACATAAACAGATTAAAAAACTTGTTTAATCGCTGATATGGTGACGTTTTCTTAACTTAAGGAGACATTTGTTTAACATTTATGGAAGGAGTCTCCAGTGTCAGCGCTTTGTAACAGTCAGAGGTAAAGCTGTAACTTTAAGTTTTCTGACATCTTCAGGACAGAGGAGTTTATGCTTCGTGGATTCTCAGTAACATGACAAACTGTATAAAGAGAAGCAGGTGAGGGAACGACTGTTTATAGCTGCTATAACATAAGTGAAAACAGGAACTAACCTGTTTACAAAACATTAATCAACATTAAATATAACTATAAACTGATAAAAGCATGATGTTATAGAATAAACTGCAATCACTGCTAAATTACTGTGGTAAAGACACATTGAATGTTTGCCTCCTAAAATTCTGCAAAGTCAAAAAATATTTCTTGGCACCATAATGAACACTGTATAGTAATTGAAGATGATCCCCCCCCCCCCCCCCCCCCCCACTCCCTCTGAAATCAGCTGCATTAAGAATATTGCTCTATTTTGTAATTCTGGTGATGGAAGTGAAATTATTTTATACCTGTGTGTTAACAAATAAAAATGAAAGAGACGTGTTTATGAACACTGTAACATCTAACCTGGACATTTCCCCTCCAGACTGCCAGAGGGCGCCCTTACACACATTTTGAATCACCTCTTCACTTACTCCACTCATTTCCCATTTGTTCTCATAAAATGCACATGGACCATTCAGAAATTGTGAACCTTCCAGTTTGCTAATAAATCTCCTCAGTTCTAAGCCGTGTTTATTCTGAATTGATATCCTGTTTATGATCTTACCTCTGCCTCTGTCTCTGCCTCGCGGTTCGATTTTAATGATATTTCTGATCTATGGTGTTTTAACCCTGAACTGTCTAGTATTTATGGGCAGATGAATCCTCATAAAGCACTGAGGGTTTCCCCTGACAGTTCCAGGAGAAGATTGAAAGCTTCTAGAGTGTTGAAAACAGTGCCATCTGATGGTTAGTTAAAAATAAAGCAGCCAAAAGCCTGTGGAAGAAGCTCCATCGGATGAAGCAGCCATGACACACTCCATAGATATTTTCAATGTTATGTGCACAAATAAAAGCCCAACACATGTGTGTGTTAGTGTGTGTGTGTGTGTGTGTGTGTGTGTGTGTGTGTGTGTGTGTGTGTGTGTTGAATTTCTCCCTCTGATCAATTCATTTACCCATTAAAGTGTGGCAATAAATGCCAGTATGAACTAATATAAATGAATATGATGTAACAGAAGAATAATGTACACATATATGACTAACAGAGTTGCATATGGCAAGTATTTTACCTGAAATTATTTGTATTCTTCATATTTCTTGTATCACTGGTTATTAAAAAAAAATTGAACAAATTTGAAGGAAAATTATTCATTGTGACATGAACAAAATGATCCATTCATATAAAGAGTGGGACTGAAATGTGAATAAGGACACTGTGTGATGGGATCATTTGGGTATTAAATGTGTTTATAAGGCAGTGGTACTGCTTGTTTAACTGTAGGAATGACAGAAAGGTGACAAAGAAGTTTTTAATTATTTTTATTGAGAAATAAGAGCTGTTTGACAGGGTTGAGTCTATTTCCCCTCTTTGACAGTACTCCCCCTACCTTAGAGAACACTCTTTCATATGGTACAGAGATGTACAAAGAAACTGCAATGCCAAAGTGTATTAATTACCAAAACAAAACCAACAGTGCAAAAATTCACCAAGAAAAAAACAACAACAAATAATTAATGACATAATTAGTGATGATTTAAATGTAACATATTGATTATCCAACTTTCAAAGTACAGTACTCCTTACAAACCAACCAACCAAACTGAGCCAACGGACTAAAGTAAGATCTGGGGTTCAAACATTCCGGCATGCAAAGCAAATCTTGAAGTACATTATAACATCTATAAAGACAGCCTTCATACTTTCAATGCAGAACTATGCATAGCTAGACAGACTTACTTCTCAAACATCATAAACAGTAACATCAACAACACACATACTCTTTTTGCTACAGTAGAGAAATTAACAAACCCACCAACTCAGATTCCACGTGAAATGCGCTCTGATTGCAAATGCAACGAGTTTGCGTCTTTTTTCAAGAAAAAAAAAAATGATAGAATGGTGATCAGCTCGTCCTCATGTTGCACTGAAGTTAGAGAGCACCCACCACAACAACTTCACAACTATGTTACTGTGTCTTACTTTTGAGGAAATTGAGGCCAAAACTCTAGAAGAAACAATACAACAGCTTAAAACATCAACCTGCTTTCTCGACACACTCCCTACATCCTTTTTCAAAATTGTTTTTAAATGTTTAGAAAAAGATCTCTTAGACTTAGTAAATGCTTCACTCCTCTCAGGCACTTTTCCAAAATCCCTGAAAACCACAATTGTTAAGCCCCTTCTGAAAAAGAACAATCTGGATGACACTGTTTAAACAACTATAGACCTATATCAAATCTTACTTTTATAGCCAAAATCATGTAAAAGTTGTTTTGAATCAGCTGAACTAATTTCTATCCTCAAATAGCTGTTTGGACAATTTCCAATCTGGTTTATGGCAGCATCACAGCACAGAGACGGCACTCATAAAGATAATTAATGATATTCAGTTAAATACTAATTCAGGCAAAATAGCCGTGCTGGTATTGTTGGATTTCAGTGCTGCTTTTGACACTGTCGACCTCAGTATACTCCTAGACAGACTGGATAGGGCTCTCTGGGACGGTCCTTGGCTGGTTCACGTCATATCTAGAAGGGAGGGGTTTCTGTGTGAACGTAGGCAGCTATGAATCTGAGTGGACGTCCATGATGTATGGAGTCCCACAAGACTCAATCCTCGGACTGCTGCTGTTCAACCTGTATATGTCCCACTAGGCCAAATTATAAGGAGGAACCAAATTGCATACCACAGCTATGCAGATGACACCCAGATCTACCTAGCCCTGTCGCTTAATGATTACCACTCCATAGACTCCCTGTGCCAGTGCCTTGATAAAGTTAACAGTTGGATGTGCCAAAACGTACTTCAGTTAAACAAAGACAAGACAGAAGTCATTGTATTTGGAAACAAAGATGAAAGTCTCAAGATGAACACGTACCTTGATTTCAGGGGTCTAAAGACAAAAAAATCAAGTCAGGAATCTTGGTGTAATTTTGGAGTCTGATCTAAGTTTCAGTAGTCAAGTAAAAGCAATTACCAAATCATCTTAATATCACCTCAAAAATATAGCAAGATGTAGGTGTTTCATTTCCAGTCAAGACTTCGAGAAACTTGTTCATGCATTCATTAGCAGCAGGGTGGATTACTGCAATGGTCTTCTCACTGGTCTTCCCATTAGACAGCTCATTCAGAATGCTGCTGCCAGGATTCTCACCCGAACCAAAAAATCGGAGCATATTACTCCAGTTCTCAGTTCTTTACACTGGCTTCCAATTACATTCAGAATCGATTTTAAAGTACTATTACTAGTTTATAAATCAGTACATGACCTAGGAGCTAAATACATTACAGATATGTTTACTGAATATAAACCGAACAGGCCTCTCAGATCATTAGTATCAGGTCAGTTAGAAATACCAAGGGTTCACTCAAAACAAGGTGAGATTATTATGCCACCTGTGACTGGAACCAGCTTCCAGAAGAATTCCTAAATAATTAGTCACATTTAAAGCCAGACTGAAAACACATCTATTTAGCCTCGCATTTACTGACTGAACACTATGCTGCACTCTATTGATTGATCTATATCATTTTAACTCTGTAACTTTTCCATTTTTTAAAATTCTTTTTTTAATCTACTGCTCATTTTAATGCATTTTTCTAAATTTTATTTCTTGTTCTTCTATTTTATTGTATTTTCTTCATCATTTTATGCAAAGCACTTTGAATTATCATTGTGTATGAAATGCGCTATATAAATAAACTTGCCTTCCCTAGTTTTCCACAAAAAAAGCACAAAAAACTTGTAAAGCTTGAAAAAAGTCTCAGCAACAGTCACAAAAATATTTCGCCAAATCCTATATGGACTGATTAATATTTAATCACACATCATTTGCAACCAGCTGAACATATATGTGATTTGTGCTCAGTGTGAGAGAAAAGAGAAGCAGATGAAATCCCCGCAGAGAATCCAGGAGAAGCAGAAGAAGGTGCAGGAGCTGAAACAGGCTATGAACATGATTAAGGTGAGCAGTGAGCAGAGAAACCACTCCAAACCACTCCAAGAAACACACTGTAACACTTTCCCAGTTTCAGGTATGTAATGACAAATTTGGAGGTAGGCTTGGAACAACTCAAAAGGTGCTTTATTCATTATCTTTCACTTTTGATTTTCAGCTGTTTTATTATGCAAGCACACACACACACACACACACACACACGCACAGAATGGTGCTGGTTGACTCTTTCTCTTTTGAGGCTCTATTTTTTATCCTTGCCTCGGCTCACTGCAACAGAACACACTCATTAGTACAATTCCCTGCAGATGTGCATTCCTTACCACTCACTTTCTCTCCCACCACTGTGGAGACACTGGAGTGGGACATGGTCTGAACATGGGTGAAACCTAATCGAACAGTTTGTCAATACGAGGCATTGGTTATACATCAAATTTAGACATTGCATTAACTTTTCTAAAGTCCATACAAAAATGGACCATCCCTTCGGTTTTGGGCACCAAAACCACCAGACTACTCCAGTCATTGTCGGAGTTCTTGATTACTCTCATGCCAAGCATAGCCTTGAGTTCATCCCGAACCACTTTTTTTGTGTTTGGGCAGACAATAGGGGTGGCTGCATACCACCACCCCTGGGGTTATCTCTATGTGATGCTCTATGAAATTATTGTGACCAAGAAGAGGCGAGAACAAACTCTGTTTGCAATTTAGCATCTGTGATTTTGGATGGAGAGAGGTGGAATCCATAAAAGACCAGGGTGGATTGAGCTACCATTTTTAGATACACCTCCGGTCCTTGCTCCTCCCTCTGTGAAACAGCTATTGCCAAAGCCACAGGAACCACCTCACTTCAATGTTCAAAGAGGATAAGGTGATAAACCTGCCGTGTCCCACCTCTATCCATTCGCCTTACCTCATAGTAAGGCATCCCCAACCCACCATGTGACCTCAAAGGATCCATGCCACTTGGTGGGTAATTAAGAGTTTGATGTGGACAGCAAAACTTGCTCTCAAGTCAAGAATATATTAAATTTTGTTTTTGCTGTTAGATGCTCCCTCCTCCCAATTTTCCCAAATTACATTGAGCAGACCACAAGGCTTTTGCCTGTACAATAATTCGAAGAGGGAAAACTCACTGCAGGCTTGTGGGACCTTTCATACTGCAAATAACAGAGGCTCTAACACTTATCCCAATTCCACACATCACCATGAATGAACTTACAAATCACTTTTAAGTGTTTCATTACACCAGTCGATTAGCCCATCCATCTGCAGATGTTAAACACTGGTATGAATCAATTTAATCCCCAGTAATCTGTAAAGTTTGTGTAGTGTTCATGATATGAAAGACATGCCCTGTTCATTCAGGATCTCTTTTAGGACAGAAGAGTGCCTCTGCAACATTACATGTGGAAATATTGTGGAGAGGCACTGCTTCTGGGTATCACATTGCATAGTTCACTAGAACTAACACAAAGCAGTGCCCTTGTACAGTTTGATCTAATGGCCCAACAAGGTCCATGCCAATCCTTTCAAAAGGGACCATTATTAATGGAAGTGGGTGCAATGTGGCTTTTTGGGTGGCTGGTGGATTCACTAGATGACATTCGTGACATGCCAGGCACCACCTGCAAACATTGCCACAAATGCTCAGCTAATAAAAATGAGCCATGAGACAGTTCAGTGTTTTATTCTGTCCTAAGTGCCCCACCAGTGGATTATCGTGAGTTGCCTGGAATAACAATTCCTGACGGCTCTTTGGGGCCAACAATTGGGTTATTTTTTCCTGCGAGTTTGAGTGTCCTGCGTCACTCAATATAACCCATCCTTAATAATATAAAAATAGGGGTGGGTTAGTGCAACATTAGGCTGAATTTGTTGACCATCAATTACGCCCACCTGGTTGAAGGCATGCCTCAGGGTTTCGTCACGCATTAGGGATTTTCCGAGGGGAAATTCCTAAGGGGAATTCCAGCCAAAAGGGGAGGAGTAGAGCTCTCCACACTTTCTGTGTCCCCCTGACATGAAGCTGATTTCGACGACCCCAGCACCGCCTCCCCAGCCAATGCTGTGCAAACTCCACACCGTTTCTCACTACTGCAAAACCCATCAACAAACATTTATTTTGCTGGAAGCCCTGACCAATTTGATTAGTGGATCGGTGAGGTGAGGACTACCACACTTGCTATATGTTTTTGCCCCGAAATGTAATGATAACTGACACTAGTGGATTTTCATGAACATTCTCATGCACACACCTCACCTTCACCAACTGTGCATTTCCCAATGCCTTACCTTGAACCAAGCATTGGTGAAGCATGGTATGTACCCCGTTGAACACTCACTGGTATGTGGTACGTGCGGTTCGTTCAGGGGGCAGCCTGCGGCGCGTTGGGGATCTGGACCAATGCCCTCACCTCCATCACTTGGCATTGGTTCTGGAAATGCCTAGGCTTCCGGCAATGCAAGCATACTGGCCCAGGCTTTACTCCCACACCTGCAGCTAAAGATTCACCCACCTGGGGGAGAAGAGAGACAGACACAGAGGGAAGGGGAGGGAACTCACGGGTTTGGGGAACTGGTTTTGGGAGATTGGCCCTCATTTTCATGATGCAGCGGTTGGCAACATAGGAGAAGAAGGGGAGGAATGAAAGTGAGAGAGTGAAAGAGAGAAGAAAGGGGCTCGCTTGCAACTACTGACACCATCAGGTGGTCCTCTGCCAACTGAACGGCCTCGTGACGTCTGAGTGATGCCAGTTAGTGGCACTGGACCCACTCTGCCATCCCTTCCAGAAGTCGGGTGACAAACTGCTACAGCACCACAAGGTCGATCACTTCTTCGGCACCATCCTCCTTTGGCAGGTGTCCCTGAGCTTTTGGGTGAATGCAAATGGGTAGGAAAGCTCATGGAGTGTCAATGAGCAGAAGCATTGATAGTGCTGTTAAGGGGTGCAGCTTCCCTCCATTAAGAAACTGGCGCTCAAGCACACGTTGCTTCCACACACATTCATCCTGAACAACCAGTCATCCAAAGTCACTATAAGAGAGGGAAGTGTGTGAATGTGCATGTGTGTTTTCTAACAGTCCCATAGTCAGACAGCAGTGGATGACAGTGAGAGGATCTTTATTTGGATCTGGTCAGGGAGCTGATCAGAGCTCAGCAGAAGGCTGAACTGAGTTTAGCTGAACAAGTCCTGAAGCAACTGGAGCAGGAAAACGTCTGGGTTATGTAACCCTGTTCCCTTAGAAGGGAACGAGACGTTGAGTTTAGTATAACACTTTGGGAGCACATCTCGCATGCGACTGGCATCTGAAGCTTGTGTAAAATCATGCCTATTTATAGACCTGCCATGATCAGGTGACGTGGCAATTAAGCGCGTCGCGTGATATATATATATGGCACCTGTGAACCGTGCCATCAGCCTGTATTATCTGAAGCGAGATGCAATTCACAGGCCTACCCCGGTATGACAAAGGTACGCAATGTCTCGTTCCCTTCTCAGGGAAGAGGGTTACATGTGTAACCCAGATGTTCCCTTTCAAAGGGAACTTCATGTTGCGTTTAGCATAACACTATGGGAACGAAAATACCCACTCTGTCATATGGAGGGTATGGCCTGTTTACAAAGACCCAAGCCCAAGGGTCACTGCAAGACACTTGAGCCCGGGGCGGAATGAATATCCAGGCTGTAATATCGAATTAGTGTGTGGCGTAGGCCACCTTGCAGCAGCACACATATCCTGTAAGGACACTCCGTTGGACAAAGCCTTCGAGGAGCCGACCCCCCCTAGTGGAATGAGCCCTTATGCCCAGAGGTATAGCGAGACCACGTGCCTCATAAGCGATAGATATTGCTTCCACTATCCAATTTGAGATGTGCTGCTTTGACACAGCATCAACTCTACAGTCGCCACCAAAGCAGACCAGCAGCTGCTCCGACTTACGCCACTGGCCGGAGCAGTGGACATAAGTACAGAGAGTCCTTACTGGACACAGCAGATGCATTCTCTTTTGTTCTGGTGTGAGGAACAGAGGAGGGCAGAAAACCTGCAACACCACAGGCTAGGCAGCAGATGCCGGAACTTTAGGAATATAATCTGGCCTAGGATACAGGAAGGCCTTGGCTAATCCAGGGGTAAAGTCAAGGCAGAAAGGGGCAACAGAGAGAGCTTGTAGATCTCCACCTCGTTTGAGAGATGTCAGGGCCAGCAGAAGAGCTACCTTTAGAGTCAGAAGCTTCTTAGAGGCTGACTCTAAGGGCTCAAATGTGGCCCCTGACAAAGACAAAAAGCCGCCATTTGAGTGCATACAATTTCCTTGTGGATGATGCTCTAGCATTTAACATGGTCTTTACAACCTCAGTTGTGAGACCAGAATCTATGAGCTGGTGCCCCTCAGGGGACAGACCCACCGTTTCCATAGTTCTGGCCGAGGGTGATAAATGAGCCCTCCGGCTTGAGACAGTAGATCCACTCTAAGGGCTCAAATGGGTCACCTGACAGAACTTCCAGGACCACAGAATGGTCCCAGGAAGGTATGCGCAGCCTGCAGATGGGCCTCATTCACCTGTCACCATGTATAAACTTTGAAGTTAGAGGATGGCTGAAATGGTGGCCACGTAAACCAAGGACTGTAGCTATTACGCAGTTCACTGGGTCTACAGTGGATCCCTGCGGATGGGAATCTGCCAAGGAGTGCCATCTAGCAGGGATATTATCTCTGGGAACCATATTCGAGCTGGCCAATAAGGTGCTACTAGCAGCAGACATAGACTGTCTTGGCGAACTCTCGCTAGAACTTGTGGGAGCAGAGAAATTGGGGGAAAAGCGTACAGATGTGACCTCAGTCACATGTGCACCATGTTGTCAACCACTAATTTTGTGGGAGGAGTGAGGGTGAACCACAGCGGGCCATGTGTTGTCTCTTCGGAGGCGAACACATGCAGTCCCGCTTGGCCAAACCTCACCATATGGACTCTACCACGTGTGGATGGTGCCACTAATTCTTGGGCCTCAGCCCCTGCCTCAACAGGATGTCTGCCCCCATATTCCCTGAATGTAAATTGCACTTACTGACAAATTTTCCTTCTGCCCAGAAAAGAATTAGTTGCGCCCAATTGGGCCCAATTTGGACATTTTCACTTAGGGGTGTACTCACTTTTGTTGCCAGCAGTTTAGACATTCATGGCTGTGTGTTGAGTTATTTTGAGGGGACAGCAAATTTACACTGTTACACAAGCTGTACACTCACTACTTTACATTGTAGCAAAGTGTCATTTCTTCAGTGTTGTCACATGAAAAGATATAATCAACTATTTATAAAAATGTGAGGGGTGTACTCACTTTTGTGAGATACTGTAATTGAGTACCTGCACCAAGCCCAGTACACCAAAGTGCTTGGGGACAACAGTCAGTGCTTTCAAGCCTTTTTCATAATCAGTGGTGAATTAGATTGGAATTAGAATTAGTAGATGTTTTCTTTAAAATTATTAGTTTCACATTGATTACTCTAAACAGTGTGCAGCAAAATGGCAATTCTTGCAAACTGTCATTTAAGAACTGCTTGGAAACTAGTCTCTCACTATTGCTTGCACACATTTATGCTCCTGAGCATTAGCATAAACTGCCAGATTTGTTTGCATGTGGTACTGGTCCCCTGCTAGGTACTACATAGTGAATTAGTTCACTGAAATCACAGGGGAAAAAAAAAAACATTAAGGAAGTGTGTCATATGCTCCCTGACAACAAACAGTGGCTCCTGGCACTTCCTGATAAGTCACTGTATCCCTTTTTAACGTAATTCATATATCCAACATCCAACAAACAAGCATATGCCCAGTGCACAACAAAATGACTCAACTGTGGTATGTATGCTGAGGACTGATGACCACACTCCTTGGTCCCTTACACCCATTCAGTAACAGGGGACAGAGTAGGGGTATGGTTACAATGACAGTGGTGCAGTGAAGGTGTACTGAGGTGCTTGTAAGTGAGGCACAGGACAGCACTGAGTGGGGTATGTGTGCTGTATTCCAGTGGTATGTACCCCAGTGTGGGGCTGGTAAGTGGGATGAAAGCAAGGGATAAGTTATTTTTTGGTGGGTTCATCTTTCCCTGACATACTGTCACAATTCTGTTTCACTCCCAACTGATGGAATGGCTCCAACACATTCAATCAAGTGCTTTTCTCTGGGTAACTCTCCCTGAGGCCCATTGTTTATACCTGGATCGTGGTACATTTCAGCAGGCTCTTCCCATTCCCTCACTGCCTCAGTAGATTCCACTGGATACATCTCTCTGAGATAAGTGATCCTCAGTGCCCCTTGTGCATCCCCGCTTTACCTTGCTGATCCAGCATTTCTCTTGCACAGTTTTGTGACTTGACCAGCAGCTGCAACCAAGGGCGTAGGTTTGGTCTTGATATCGGTAGGGACCACCCCCCCCCCGGAAAAAAAAGGACTGTTTAATGTTGACAACCAACTGGTTTATAAAAATATAACATCTATATTTACATTAAGATCTGTATTTACACATAAATAGGGGGCACACGGTGGCTTAGTGCGTAGCACGTTTGCCTCACACCTCCAGGGTTGGGGGTTTGATTCCCACCGTGGTCCTGTGTGCGGAGTTTGCATGTTCTTCCCGTGCTTCCGGGGTTTCCTCTGGGTACTCCGGTTTCTTCCCCCAGTCCAAAGACATGCATTGTAGGCTGATTGGCATGTCAAAGTGTCCGTAGTGTATGAATGGGTGTGTGAATGTGTATGTGATTATGCCCTGCGATGGATTGGCACCCTGTCCAGGGTGTACCCCGCCTTGTGCCTGATGCTCCCTGGGATAGGCTCCAGGTTTCCCCGTGACCCTGAAAAGGATAAGCGGTATAGAAGATGGATGGATGTATGGATGGATTTTTTAAATTGTGCATTCCAGGTTATACAAATCAAGCTGCAATTGGGTTGTTTTGATTACATTTATTTTCACTTAATTAAAACAACCCAACTGCAGTTTGATTGATATTAAATGGAATGCGCAATAAAAAAACATGATTTTTAAATATTCATAAGAATGGAGATATCCGTTTTTGCAAATGAACTCTTGATATAGGCCTATGTTTAATCGCAGTATCATTTTAAGACCTCACCTGAAGCCCTGAAGGTCCAGCTGCTTCTCCCTCAACCTGCCCTACGGCACCTTAGGCCTACTTGGTTTCTGAGTTTCCTATGTGTAATAAATTATGCACTGATGAAGACACAAACATATAGTTAAACTTTGTATCCCATTTATTTTTGAGGGAAATGTTAATATTGAGTGAATAGGATCTTATGTTGTTTTGATGTAAGATTTTTTTCAAAACAAACTTATGACCAATATGTTGATTTTCAAAGGTTATACTGTGTATTTGCTGAACATCCTAAAGACTGACTTTAATGCTGATGCCTCCCTACAATTCCAAAATATAATTCATAATTAGGACCTCACCTGAAATGTTGAAGACGCAGCTGTTTCATCCTGCTCTACTTCGGCCTGCTGCTGCGTTTCCTGCATACAAACTAATTCATTAAATGATGACATTTTCATGGGATTTCTTGATTAAAATTCAACTCAACATAATTTCATATATACACCTATTTTATGTTCCAGCTAGCAACCTGACTGCTAGCCTGCAGATGACAGAAGCCAGGGTTAGCTTGCTAGTTAATACTAGCGAACACGGTTAACTAACATCAGTTGACATTACTTTCCACAGTGCAAGGCTGGTCACGTTTGGCTGCTAACAGGTTTTCATTTTAAATCAATGTGGTTACTGGACAGTTAGTTTACTACCTATTACTTACGCTTTGGGTGGGGAAAAAGCTCTTGATGTCTTGTAATTTTTTTGGTGGCATGATATCTGCAAAGTACAAAACGTGTTGGCATGGGAAAAAATACTTATGTATGCTGTGCCATGCAGGCAATAGAGGAAAGGGAGTAAAGTCATCTGAAAGACTAAATTTTTCGCCCATGCTTGAGGTATGGATTGACAGCCTTGGTAACTTAGTTACCATTGTCAGCCGATCAGCAATCACCTCCGTGTCTGTACTCTACACTGGCAGTTCGATATTTGCATGTCAGGTGAGCCTTCAGATAGCCCCTCCCTTTCAGCTAGCATGCTAGCGTGCCTACATCCTTCAGCTTCTGGGAGAGTATGCTATGGAATTTACATGACTTCACTCCAAAGATAATGCAAACGAGTTCACGCAAATATTGGTAGGGACAATTCTGCCCTCCCAAAATACTGGTAGGGACATGTCCCTACCGTCCATATACAAACCTACGCCCTTGGCTGCAACTACAGAAGGGTTTGCCAATAAGTCACTTACTTGAAGGAACAGGTTCTGATAGAGAATATGAATGGAGTGCCCTCCTACCTCTGGACACACTCTATAGATCAAGTTATGAACAAATTTGCTCTCTCAGACAATGTTTTGTTGAATGTTTTCACAGTAGGATTTCAGTTTGTTTGAACCACCCCTTTCACTAAGATTACCGACTAGGACCCTGTCATCAGGCTGGTGGGTGATGTACCTGTTCCTTCTGTCATAATAATGCGTTTCCTTTGCACCCAAAATTTATACAGTGCATCCAGAAATTATTCACAGCGCTTCACTTTTTCCACATTTTGTTATGTTACAGCCTTATTCCAAAATGGAGTAAATAATTTTTTTCCCCTCAAAATTCTACAAACAATACCCCATAATGACAACATGAAAGAAGTTTGTTTGAAATCTTTGCAAATTTATTAAAAATAAAAAACAAAAAAAAGCACATGTACATAAGTATTCACAGCCTTAAGTATTCACAGCCTTCTATTGTTTGTAGAATTTTGAGGAAAATAATTAATTTAATCTATTTTGGAATAAGGCTGTAACATAACAAAATGTGGAAAAAGTGAAATGCTGTGAATACTTTCCAGATGCACTGTATGCCCATATTCGTCTGTGGTTTGTAAAATTATCCCACCTAGTCTTAAATCCAGAGTTGGTGTAGCATTTGAATGTCATAACTTTCACCTTGTAAAGTTATTTATATAATTACCAAAACAGTTAATTCCATTTCATTGATTGTATTTACAGTCTAACAGGTCACTGATTTAATTTGTTTTATTTAAATTCATTTTTTTATTAATAAATCCTGTGGTTGTTCATTTTAAGGTGTCACTAAGTTTATTATTTGTTTACCAGAGTTACCACACAAAAAATTAGTAAACAGTTAAGTTGACCACTTAGTGTGTTGACTTACATTCATACAGGAAGCACTGTTGTAGCAAACAACATAAGAGAGGTCCCCTATAATTAGTCGAGATTCCATAGTACCTGAACCCTAGTGCCTGCCCTAGAAGAGCTCAGGTCCGTCACACCTGGGAGGGAAGAGGGTGCTACAGGTGATATGGGCTTTTCCTTGAATGACTTGTCCCAGACAGCTGCCTTAGCATTTGGAAAAGCTTGTTTTCAAATTCTCTTCCTTGATCATGGTGCAACTTAGAAGGGTATCTGAACATGGGTATGAAATCCTTATATTATATTATAATCGGTTATATTAGATTTTATTATGTGGTTTTATATATTTCTTTGTAATTTTTTGTTTTGCTGGCCAACTTGGCCAGGACTCCTTGGTAGAAGAGATACTGTATCCCAACAGGACTTTCCAGGTTAAATAAATTATAAATAAATAAAAACGGAGCCTCGAAAAAAGGCCTAGTCCTTCAACAGCATGGATGGGTCTGCCAGCAGATGCATCAGCGAATAATCCAACACTTTGAAAACAACATTCCCCAAAGACAAATCGTTAGGATTTAAAGTTAAAGTAACTTGTGCAGTGGAGCTTTAATAATGAGTGAAGGTGCGTAATTGGATTGTAATTATCTTTTGTGGTAAAGCTTGAAAGGTAGACTACCTGCACCTTTGTTTGTAAAAGATACAAATAAAAGTCAGGTGCATGACTAAAACACTTCACATGCAATTCTTATTTATAATCATATGTGGGTAAACTTGTGTGTATGTAATTTTTCCATAAAGGAATCCGTTGTCACCGGCTGCAACCCAGACATTTGTCCAATTATGTTATGTTTATTTAAAAAAAAAAAACTTTTTAAAAAGGGTCCAAGATGCTGAAAGGATTTATTGACAGATTTCAAAAATATTGTCTGAAAGGAAATTATTCTAAAACAATTACAATGTAATTCACATTAAGTACATTTCTCCCAATAATTATGCAAAACAGAAAATGTTTCACATCATGAGGAAAGTGCAGAGTTATCAGTAATGCTTACATTTACAGTCATAGACATGTATAAAAAATAAATAAATAAAAATATAATTATAAAAGAGAAAAGATCAGACCTTTCTGCTGTATTTGAAGGCACGTTCATCAAAAGAACACCAAGTATGTAAAACGGTTTTCATTTTATGACTGATCTACTAATCTCTCTCTCTTAACAACAGATTTATTTATTTGACAGGTTGAGATACAATTCACATACCTGAACAGTTCAGAGCAGCTAAGTTTTTTTGCTCAAGGATTCATAAATGGCTCTCTGGCCATCGTTTAAAGGAAACCTCCACCCTGAAACACACACACTCTCTTGTACACAAGAAAGACAGCTAGACAGACAAAAGGACGAAAGAGCTGCTGCATCGCTCTCTTCAGCTAGAGATGACATGAGGGCTAAATCTCACTGCACCACTATCACCAGGGAGTGAGACAGTATTGTGGGTAATGTAGGAAAATGTCAATCAAAGTGAAAATACGGCATGTCACTGAAAAAAATTGAAATAATAATAACAACAACAAAAAAAAAACTCACAAATTTTCACTATAAAAAATCTTAGACTGAGATCTTCATTCATGGTGTATGTTCAGTCCATACAGGATTTTTATGTGAAGTTTTTTTGTGTTGCGTTACAGCCAAAAATGCTTAATTTTGCTGCGAGTTTTTTGTGTTTTTTTTTGTTTGCAGAAAACTACTTGCATTGGTAAACTTGTGATTGCACAAAATTGTTTTGTACGGTCTTTCACAGCGATGTTTGTTGGTAAACGAGACATTTTAGCTGTATTCATGTTCGATGCATGTAAATCAAAGAGGCCTTTGTCTGAATGTGTGTTGTGATGATGTCACATGATGCGTCCTAGCCCAAATCGGCGGAAATTTTGAAAAATTGCAAGCTCCTCCGAATGTTGCGTGGTTTGCTTGATTTTGCGTTCACTTCTATGATCGCAAAATCCTGGAGGGACTGGGATGTTCCCAATGTAAACAGAAACATAAAAGAGGATAAATAATGATGCAGAATAAATAATGATGTAGCAAGTGCAATTCATGATTCCTTCATGACTGTGTGCTTTGTTGAGCTTCTTGTCTTGAAATAATCATGTTGCTCATCTTTAGAATACTGAGGTCATGTAAACACAACAGATTGAAAGACAAGATTGAAAGATAAGAAAAGCTTGTTTTGTTAACAAGTTGCTCTGCTGGGTGCTAAAATTCTTCTAATCTTTGGATACTCCACTGGTTACAGTCAGGGTGTTGAAATTCTGTGATCAGGGCCTGCAGTCTGAAAACAATTAGGTCAATTAAAAAACATTGAATTTTATTTCATTGTTTTTTTAAAATATAAAATCTAACTTTGATAAGTTTTTGGATTACTTAAATTCCTAAACAAAAATAGTTAAAAAAAATTATGAAGTCTCAGATTGTTAAAATAATTTCAGTAAGTAAAATAATCCCAGGTGAAAATAACATGCACTACATTACAGTACATGGTGGAGAAGCTGAATGCGTGACTATGTCCATACAGCATTGTGTCTCTTCATGAAGCTATGAAGGTATGTATGAGTCAGACTCACCTTTTATTAGTTAAGATGTTGAAGTAAGCAGGATGATCCGAGTTCAGATCAGTTCCTGTGCACGTAAAGCTCAGTACTGCACCTGCTGCTGTCTCTGACCTGTGTGCAGTTATTACAGCTTTATATTTTAGTCTTCATTATTAAAGTCATAACAACTGTGATGTGTTTATGGAAAGTTACTCACACTGGGTTTGGCATTTCTTGCCCATGTCCTGACATGTTATTTCCCATCATGTAGTTCTCAATCCTCACACATGCACAGCAGGAGATGTGACGTAGTGCTGATAAATACAAAGAATAATTTGATCACATGTGAAAGACATACGTAGGTTTATCGCACCATGTAATCACCTCCTGCAGTCAGCCCTTAATAGTGTATCTGATTAAAGACTAATGAAACGACTGGTTTCTCCTGCTTTCTTCTCGGCTTTTCAGGCGTCTAACTTGTTATTTTTGCACCATCTCTACAGTTAAATTCTAAAGAGTTTAAAACAAGAATCCAGAAATCATCAACAATAAAAAGAGAGTCTCAAATCCACCAACCAGTTCTAAGCCATTAAAAAAGTACTTTAAAACACAATCTGGCAACCCTTCCTGCTTGTACATGGAGGAACACTTGTAAATTTCCACATGCGAAGAGAGAATAAGAGAACTATGCTCTTAAAGCGAGGTTATAATACAAGAATTTTCTATTTATAATACAAGAACTTTCTTTTAAATAAAATAAAAATCAATATTCGTTCCCCCCCGAATCGTTTAACTTGTTTTAATCGTTTAAACAGTCAGGATTATTTACACAAGTTTCACGATCATTTATTCCGCCATTTTAAAGTAACAGAGTAAAGTTTTCAAACTGTGAACACTTAACAGCACACTTGAGCAGCAGGTTAATATTTAATTTACAGTATTTAGAGTGATTTATGTTCTTACCGACTGATTCAGAGCTCGTCTTTCTATCTGTAATGACAAACACGAACTGAACTGAGCTGAAAAACTGGTTACTGTTGCTGTGCTCCGTCACGTGACTTCTGCGTTCTGATCACCAGAGCGTGACGTAGCATGGTGAATGGATCTGAATGGATCACACGCACACGCACACACACACACACACACACACACACACCTTCCTTACATGGCATTTATACAAGCTCACATATCTTAAAAACTAAAAATCATTTGTATTTTGCTGAAAATGACTTCCTTATAGAATAATCACATGAAATGTACACTTTCCCCCCTTAGTTTACATGTTTCTACATTTTCACACATAGAGCATGTCTTTTTATTTTCACCTGTGATTATTTACCTACATGAAATGTACATTTTTTTATGTGATCCCCTACACACACACACACACACAGACACACACACACACACACTTCATTTACTTTATTTTAATGCGTTTGAATCATATTTAGGGTGTTTGACTGTATCTGTTTATCACATAATATTCATAAGACATGCGCATAAGAAATATGAGGAGTTTAACATGTTGAAATGCAGCTTTACATGTTTCACGTCACTCATATATCACGCACATAACCACACATGAATCACAGTTTATTTATGTAGGCCTATTTAAGTAATAACAATAAGACATAGTAATTCACCTGATAGATTTCTGTTGCAAGAATATATATATATATATATATATATATATATATATATATATATATATATATATATATAAAATCATTCACAGTACAAATAGAGATATACAGTCTCAGGTTACAATTCATCTTAAAGCATATTATACAGTAGTTTCTATAAATGTCATTAAATATTTGTAATGTAATGTGTTTAGTAACAGCAGTCCATTTTTCATACACAGAAACCAGAATAGCTGTAAAGTACAGAGTTCACTTCTGACACATAAAACTTGGTCTGTCCCTTATGTCACTGTTGACAGATAATACTTTCACTTCTATTGTTGTGTCCTATTGTTCAGCTTGCACACATTATAGACTATAAAACTGGTAAAGCAAGTATTCCAGGTTGCCAGATCAGATTTTAATAAAAATTTGGCTGTCTCTTGGGCTGATTTGTCCTGTTAAAAATATGTAAACATGATAAAAGATGATAAAGCATTACATGATTCACATGCAAAATGAAATGTTGATTGTAAAAAATAAACTAATCGTGTATGAAAATAAATGAATCACTTGTGCAAATGAGTTGTGTGTGAAAATTAAATGGATCATGTGTGAAAACAAATGAATCAGGTGTAAAAAAAAAAAAAAAAAAAACTTGAAATGTGTTTAAGAAGGAGTGAATCAACTATGAAAATAAATTAAACATGTGTAACAATGACTGAACCATGAGTAAAAATAAATTAATTGTGCATAAATATAATGATGTTGTGATGAACAGGCCATGGAGACAGTATTAGGATCCATGTGCAGGAAGTTTTATTGAAAACACACAAACAAACAACCCAAATCGGCAGGTAGTGAGACATAGTCAGGTGCAGGCAGATAAAGTTCTGTAACCAAAAGATAGTCCAACCAGGCAAACAAAACAAAGGGTAATCCAAAGAATCGGTAATTCCAAAAAACAGGTTGTTAGGGATCTTCAAATCTCAGACTATGTCTTTCAGACCTCTGTCAGCCCTTTCAGCCTTATATTTCTCTTAACTCTTAGTTCTGTGCTGCTATGAGCTAGAAAGTGTGGTTAACCACAGAGTTCAGGCACCTGGAGAGTCTGAATGAACACATACACTGAAACTGTTCATAATATGAGTACATGATATAAGAGAATTTCCTTTCACAGGTAAAGGTCATAACATGAAGCTAATACAGCAGGCAATGGAAAACAGCTCAGTAATGCAGATGAACTAACAATACTTTGCAAAGGTGAGGTGGAAATGGCATGTTTATATATGCAGCAAACAGGAAGTGAGTGTGAGGCACATGTCCATGTTTAGTATTCAGGTGAGGGCTCCCTCTGGTGGGTGGATGAATGTGGGGCAGCCTCATTCATTACAGATGTGTGAAAAATACTGTGTGAATATATAAGATTCAGGTATGAAAATAAATGGGAAAAAAATCCCATTCATATGACTCTTCAGTTAGGTATGTTTCAGTTATATACACATTTGACTCACTTTAAAAGCTTTCTGTTTTGTATTAATTCCACCCAGTGATGTGTGAAACCAGTATTCACCCACTTTGTCCATCCATCCATCCATCTTCTATACCGCTTATTCCTTTTCAGGGTCATGGGGAAACCTGGAGCCTATCCCAGGGAGCATCGGGCACAAGGCCACCCCCTTTGTACTTTTCATAATGTTATTACCTGGAAATGAAATTTACATCATTCGGGATTGTATGTCATGAATCTACACAAATCCACCATTACAGTATAACCCCTAAATTATTTATGACATAACCAGTTTACGATCAGGATGTGTGCTTGAAAAAATACCTTACCTTGATCCTGCTTGCACTGGCTAGCTAATGTTAGCAAAGTTAAATCCTTTTCCCTATTTGTTTTGCTTGTAACAAAAATAATATAATTGCTATATAACAGTGGGTTTTTTGTTACTATGCATATGTATTTTAGGAGAAATTATTTGCTATATTGTTTACTGGGGCACATGCTCCAGGTAACTTTTTTAAAATTAATCATACTCAGAAGGAAGGTTGTCCTTCCTTGGACCACTTTTGGTAGGTACTAACTACTGCATACTGGGAACACCCTACAAGACCTGCCATGTTGGAGATATTCTGACCCAGTTGTCTAGCCATCACAATTTGGCCCTTGTCAAAGTCACTCAGATCTATATACTTGCCCATTTCTCCTGCTTCCAACACATGAGCTTAAAGGACTGCTCACTTGCTGCCTAATATATCCCACCCCTTGCAAGGTGCCATTGTAACGAAATACACAATGTTATTCATTCACCTGTCAGTGTTGGAACAGGTTCCAGCTGGCCCACTCAGTTCCAGTGAATGAAAACCTTAATGCTACAGCATACAAAGACAGTCTAGACAATTGCTTGTTTCAATCTTCGTGGCAACATTTTGGTGAACAACCACATATGGGTCTTATATTATAATAGAATCTTATTATTTGTGTATAATCAAGTTCAGCATATCTGATCAGTCAGTGCACACGCTCTCTCTCTCTCTCTCTCTCTCACACACACACACACACACACACACACACGTGCGGTTTATAATGTTTATAAAGATAGTGCATCCACATGTCTTTGAATTTCTATGAATAACTAAACAGACTGGATGAAAGCATTGCATAAATTAAATTGAGAATGTAATTCCTGTATTAACCAGTAGAGGCCGGTAAACGCCTGCAGAATATCAAGAATATCAGTGAAATAACTAAATGCATTTCACCTGTGTGTGTGTGTGTGTGTGTGTGTGTGTGTGTGTGTGTGTGTGAGAGAGAGAGAGAGAGAGAGAGAGAGAGAGTGAGAACTGAATGAGAATTAAAACAACTGTTGTTGAAAAAATGTGTGTTGATTTATAGCATGAAATTAATACATGTAGTGAAAGATCAGAGAAAAGTGCCTACCTATCAAGCCATAGATCTATTTACATATTTGTCATAAAATTCCATGCATCCATCCATCCATTTCACCGTCCAACCAACCATTCATCTTCCATTCATCCATCCATCCCTCTTTTGTCTATCTGTCCATGCATCCAATAATCCATCTATCAATCCACCCATATACCCCTCCTACAGTCCATCAATCAGCCCCTCCATCCATCCATCCATCCATCAATCCATTCATCCAGCCATCAATACTTCCATCAATTCACTTGATTCCAATCAACTGCCTATACATCATCCTATACACCAAGCTAGGTCCATCCATTATTCTATACATTCATCTATTATTCAATTAATTTATCCATTCAGTCATCCAACCATCAATCATTCATTAACACATTCATACACCCATCTACTTATTCATCTACTAATTCATCTCAAAATGTATCCATCCATCTAGCCATCCATGAATCAATGCCTCCCTTCTTTAGTCCATCAAACCATTCACCCTACCATACATCCAGGTTTGGGGAGTAACAGAAAACATGTAACGACATTACGTAATCAGGATACAAAAACTGGTAACTGTAATTCGTTACAGTTACATTAAAAAAAAAAAAAGTAATCAGATTACAGGTACAAATTTATTAAAAAAAAACTGGGCATACTATCAGGATTACACCTTTTTTCATTTAAAATGAAAGAAATTAATCTTCTGACATAACACAATATAGATAGCTGCTTGATTATAGTTCTGGTTCTCTCTTGCCAGTCGTGACTCACATAAGCAACCTCCTGGTGCGTGCACAAATAAATTAACACAAATTGTTCTCTGAAATACTTTTGTTAGGGTGACCATACGTCCTCTTTTTCGGACCTTAAAAAAGCATTGAAATTTGAGAAAATGTCCGGGATTCCACTTTATTTACATTATGATGTGTTTATGGACTAATACTGCAAATGTGTGTGCATATTTGCATTGTTTTAACCCCTCTGTAATTCCCGCTTTCTCGCACACGAATTGGCAGATTATAAAAGGCTTGCAGCAACTATTGGCCAAATTCCAGCCTCTCGAATATTAGCCTACTCTCAGTAAAGAAAGTGTGAAGTTGTGTACAGCATCAAAAAGTTGCTTGACAGTAGCAGCAAATGACAGCTGTCCTGAGTGGAAACAATGCCCATGGCCATATAAGGTCACGTTTAATTTCATGTTACCAAATTGCTTCATATTACATGGCCATTCAAATGTGTAAATGATGGCAGACGGTACACTCATGGCATCTAATATTTTATTTTATTCTATTGGCATTCAAAATAATGTAGGAAAAAAATGTCAAAGGTGGGCAGAGTGAAACCAATTATATATATATATATATATATAATTGGTTTCACTCTGCCCACCTTTGACATTTTTTTCCTACATTATTTTGAATGCCAAAAACACTGTTTTGAATGCTATTAAGTCATCGTCCCCACCAAAAAAAAGGTGTCCTCTTTTTGGAAAACCAGAATATGGTCACCCTAACTTTTGTGATGTAATGTTACCTGCATAAGGGACAGTGATCTCTTATGTATTTCTTTATTTATTTTATTAAAACAAATACAAACTTTGAACACAGTTAAGCTTAAAATAAGCTCTGAATAAAAGTATTTTAGATCATCTTACTTTTCTCTTGACTTTATTTACATATGTGTCCTTGAAGTAATCCAAAAGTAATCAGATTACATTACTTTCATATTGTGATACTTGTATTACGTTACTGATTACTCATGAAGTATTTTGTAACTGTAACACAATACATTCAAAGTAACCCTCCCAACCCTGCATACATCCATCTTTAAACTCATCTGTCCATCCATCTTTAAATCCATTTATCCACTCCTCCATTCACCTCTATGCTATGCTGTAAGGGAAGAAGAACACTTTCATCAGAATTGACCTACTTGTCATTTTTATCAAAATAGAATTGAATATTTGACATAAAATGTATCATGTATAGTATATGTAATTAAATTTCATAATTAGAGTAACAGTGATCTGAGAACCATGTTAACTCTGAAGATTAATTCTCCTTAACAGAAGGTCTTTACACCAAATAAAATATGTACTTTCATACTTGAATGGCTATAATATAAACCAACAAACTGGCATAATCACAGGAGAAATGTGTGTGGTTTTTCTGCAGTGCAGATGTGTGTGCAGTCTAAAGAGAAATGTTCTGTGGAGAATATTTAAGTGACGGTGTAAAGTCAGTCCCACACCGAGATTAATGTGAGGAGTGTGAACGCATATCCTGTCACAATATTCACTAATAAACACTTGTCACAGGGCTTTTACAGGGGTTGTACATTTCCACCCCACTGATCTTAGACAGAAATAATCCACAGCTACACACTCAATAAGAAGGAGACCACCAGAGACTTGACAATCATCTGTTATTATGTCAGGATGATTAGGAAAAATGAGTCACTGACACTGAAATGCTCTTATTTAATCATTTATTTTTGACTGATTTGTTTATATTTAAAATTTAGCTGTCTCACAGATACAGCTGTTAGAATATTGAGTACAGTTCATTAATGATTTATTTTATATATATATATATATATATATATATATATATATATATATATATATATATATATATATATATATATATATATATATAGATAGATATATATTTGGGATAAACATAATAACCGAGGGCCGTTATTCACAGTTGGTGACTTAAGTCCAAAGGTATTTATGTGGGAAAGTTCCTCATGTTATGTAGGTTTTCTTTATTAAACTTGTTGAATAGTCTCTTTAAACACAAACAATTTAATAAAATTAATTTAAACAGGGCTAGAAAATGTGGACTGAATAAGGAAACAGTGAATTTTCTTCACTGTCAAATGTAACATGGCCCATAATAATTAATGCATATATAGTTTGATTCAAAACAAAATGATCTGCTTAAAGATAAGATTAAAATAAACAATCCTCTCTTTCTTTATAGGGCAGATATTTCACACCTGTTCAAGATGATAACCTAAGTACAAAGTTAACGTTTCTGGTGAGAAAAATAATAATAATAATCATAATTGCACATAAATATCTGGTTACATTATACAAAGAGAAAGTGTCCTTTGAAAGTGCATCATCCAACAGCAGATCATATGCTACTGAAAAAGTAAAAAAGTATTGCAAGTTTTCTTTTTAATAGTGCAAATGTTCTTTTTAATATATGAGTATGTATGAAGTGCAATATGTACAGTATACACTGCTTTGATTAATGATGGATGAAATATTAATGATTTGGGAAACAGGCGTTCAGAGAAAATAGTTTAGCAGGTTCATCTTTGTTTTGTGGATTCTAAATTGATTAAATGTTATAATACCCAACCCAACATTAAAATGAAAACTGTTTTAGCTATTGCTGAGAAAAAAAAAGAGAGAAAAGGGAATTTCTTTCTAATGAAGTTATTGTTTCCTCTTCCTGAACTGACAGATCAACCTCAACACCTATGTATGATGGTGCAGTTGATGAGTGTTGGTTCTGGAAGAAGAGAGAATATATTATGAGTAATTTGTGCAATATATACAGAGAGAGTAATATAATATATATAATATATAACTCTCTCTCTCTCTCTCTCTCTCTCTCTCTCTCTCTCTCTCTCTCTTTCTTTATATATATACGGCACAGTGAAATTATTTTTTTTATTAATGTAACACTGAAGGTTAATCTCTTACTTTGTGCAAAATCACTCTGCTCCTATTAGGCTGAAATCACAGTTTCAGAAGAAACATGCTTGAGGCTGCTTCGAATTCCAGGGTTCTGAGGGCAAAGATATTATTCCAGGCAACCTGAAAGCATCATAGACACATCATTGGGGGGTGGGGTGTGTGTGTGTGGGGGGGGATGCACTTTAGCAACTTTTAGTTCACATTCCACATTCACATTTCATTTGAAGGAAAAATTCTTCATACCTATTTTTTTTTTTTTAATTATGTATGTTCCTTGGAGATATGCACACTCTACTCACAAAATAGGTAGATAAAATAAGTGCTACTTCAGCTGTCATCAATCAGTGAGTAATTTATTAAATGCCAAAAAACAAGACTACTTCATCCACTATTTAACCTTATTTTGAAAATGAAATTCTTTTCAAAAGGTCTACAGTGACAACAGTATCCTTTGAGAATACGTATTAGCTATGAAGCACTCTGAACTCTTGCTTGTATGTATTATTTCAGCCCAGTCTCCTACAACAGGCATGTACAGTACATCTGAATGAGTCTGCAATCAGATGTGTGCTTGTACATGTATTTCATAACAACCTAGTGCCTGATTCTAGGTCATCCTGCTTGATCTCTTCAGTTAATGACCCCTTAAATGGCATTTCAGAAAATTCTTGAATATTTTAAAGCATTGAACTAAAGCAAACAGCTAAGAGATGACATGACATTGATCCATTTGAATATATTGTGTTTCCACAAAACATTTTTTTTTCTCCAGTGTAAGTGCGTTTGTATATCTTTTTTGTTTAGTATATTAGCATATTGTGTGTATTGTAGTTTATGTATATAAAATGTTGATTGTGTGGATTGCAGAGTGTTGATTTTTAATAAGACTTTAAAATATAATGCTAGTTCCTGGTTTAGAATCTTTAACTATAATGGTAGATCTTGGATTAGCCTATTTTACTATAATGTTAGCATCTCAGTTGTCCCCTTCACTTTCACTTATGCTGATGACACTGAACTTTACCTTAATACTTCATCATCATTAGCGTCTGTTGTTTTTTTGCTTGAAGCCATCTCACAAATATCACATCTCCATCCCTTTAACCCTGACTATTCTCCAAATAGGCAATATATTTAAAACTCTTCTGTCAGGATGCTCACTCTCACTAAACCTTGGCAGCTTATATAACTTCCACCCTGCAATAGCTTTACTAGCTACACTTTTAAATACAGAGTCATTTTCAAGATTCTCCTTAACCTAAAATTCCTTGCTCAAATTGCTCAAGCTTTCTTGGCTAACGTCTCATGCATATACACAATGTTTAGTTTCACTAGATATTAATGATAATCTAAAGGGAAATAACTTGCTGTGTCATCCAGGGTTTGACTCCACTTAGAGGCAAGGTAGAGGGTAAAGGAGTGAAATGGCTCTTGAAGTTCAGATGCATGGCCAGTGGAGGTGCTACTATCAATTTGTCAAATCTGAAAACATAATATCGAGTCACTACTGAAAATAAGAACATGTAATATAGTACATTAAAGTCACTAAACTATATTTAATTTCAATAGTGTTTGCTTTTTCCAGTTCTGTTTTCATTTTTCCAATAATTTAAACGTTATAAATATAAACTAACGGTATGCTAATACTCTTCCGGACTGTAAATGAATAAACTTTAAAACTGCATGCTAAAAAAACCTCAGAACTGTAGGCTAATAAATGTCAGGACTGGGACAGTAGGCTAATAAAGCTCAGAACTGTAGGTTAACAAACCTTAAAACTGTAGACTAATAAACGTCTCTTGAAGTGATAAAAGAACCACCCTTAAATGCCAGTGGGGATTTAACCAAAAGGAGATTTACTCCTTAAGAAGGTTGGATGGAAACAAAACCTATCATTAATGATCTATTGAAGGATAATAACCCACCTTAGGGGGGAGTACTGGTATCCACTTGAGACGTTAGGATGGGAGGAAGTAGTGTCACTTTTGAGTCGCTGTTTCATGAGCAGTGGAGATTCTGTATTTGGTTGATTCAATCTGACATTATCATGCAGAATTATTAAAGACAATCTCTTGCCAGATAAGAATGTTGTATAAAATACAAAGTATTTTGGTGTTTACAACATACATAACACATGTATTATTGTTGTTCAGCAGCTGAATATACTGTAAATCCTTGCATAGTACCATGTGTTGCCCTCCATTTCCAGCTAATCCTCTGCAGCTATCAGAATCAACAGGACCAGAATGTGCCTGTCTCTCCATTGCACTTGTGCCAATGTTCACACCCCAGCTAAGTCATTACCTGGCACTGGCTACCAGTGCCGTCAGTATTTTCACACCTGAAACATATGTGTCCCACCATTTGCTCACGAACTGCCAAATTCTCTGCACTTTTACTCAGAAACTACTCACCTGCTGCTCTTGGCTTGTAGGCCTGCAGCTAAGAATTGCAGCACACTGACTCAGAATCAACTTAATCAGGCCAATAACAGCACATTGTCATTTTAGGGTGTGAGCTGCACACTATGGCTCACACCTTTTAGTGCAGCCTTCCTGATAACTAAAGTCAAAGCTTCTCTCTTTGTGCTGTGTTTGTGGATGGTATGTCTCACTCATTACAGCTCCAAGTTTATTCTGAGTGCTGTTTGGCTCCAGTAAGGAGAACGAAAATTGACAGTGAATTGAGTTAGAATGCTGGTGGGCTTTTACAGAGTTAGAAACTGTGGTTTAGCCTAGAACACTGAAAAAGTTATATTGTTCGTGCCAGGATTGATTGGCCATCAGTTACATGCCAAAACCTACTTGTATGATCCTTAGCTAGTATACCAACAGGATCGGCCTGGATCACATCCCCCCTGTGGAGGGGTGCAGGGGTGCATTGCATTGCTTGTAGTTTTACTAGATTAAGCATTATAATCCAGGGCATGGTGCCCCATTACTGAGTGCAAGAACCTATGATATGAAAGCTTATGATATACGATGATAAATGATATATGATATATGATGATAAAGCTTATGCCACATAACTGACAATTCCTTGATAATTCCTACTTTCCAGCTAGCATTGAGGTGTCCGTTCCAAGTGATAGAGACAGGTCCACTCCACTCTCCAGTTTGCCACAAGACTGGTCCACATAAGTGGATGAATACTTTACATCGCCAGCCTTGAATCATGGCGTGTGATAGACTTCACAATGCTCATCAGCAAATGTACACCAGCTCCTACATCCAACCCTAACTCACCCCATTGTCAATTAATTAAATAAACGGTGTGTTGTCCATTGTAATTGAATCTGTCCATGACTGATGTTCCTTTTATGACATTAAATTATCATAATTGACATAATTATCTGTTTCTTCTCATCAGAATATTCAACAGAACAGCAGTTGATGGAAACAAACAATGGATGATTGGAAATGTTGCTTCAATAGTTACTTGTGTCACACATAAATTAAAAGGGATGGGAAATGGCTAACATTCCCGAGCAGCTATGTTCGCTGAAGTATCTGCTACTCATTCCAGACTATAGAATTGCCTGAGTTCAAAAACAATACAGAATCATATTATTATGTTACAGTATCTCACAAAAGTGAGTACACCCCTCACATTTTTGTAAATATTTGATTATATATTTTAATGTGACACCACTGAAGAAATGACACTTTGCTACAATGTAAAGTAGTGAGTGTACAGCTTGTATAACAGTGTAAATTTGCTGTCCCCTCAAAATAACTCAACACACAGCCATTAATGTCTAAACCGCTGGCAACAAAAGTGAGTACGCCCCTAAGTGAAAATGTCCAAATTGGGCCCAATTAGTCATTTTCCCTCCCTGGTGTCATGTGACTTGTTAGTGTTACAAGGTCTCAGGTGTGAATGGGGAGCAGGTGTGTTAAATTTGGTGTCATCGCTCTCACACTCCCTCATACTGGTCACTGGAAGTTCAACATGGCACCTCATGGCAAAGAACTCTCTGAGGATCTGAAAAAAAGAATTGTTGCTCTACATAAAGATGGCCTAGGCTATTAGAATATTGCCAAGACCCTGACACTGAGCTGCAGCACGGTGGCCAAGACCATACAGCGGTTTGACAGTACAGGTTCCACTCAGAACAGGCCTCGCATTGGTCAACCAAAGAAGTTGAGTGCACGTGCTCAGCGACATATCCAGAGGTTGTCTTTGGGAAATAGACGTATGAGTGCTGCCAGAATTGATGCAGAGGTTGAAGGGGTGGGGGGGTCAGCCTGTCAGTGCTCAGACCATATGCCGCACACTGCCTCAAATTGGTCTGCATGGCTGTTGTCCCAGAAGGAAGCCTCTTCCAAAGATGATGCACAAAACCCCGCAAACAGTTTGCTGAAGACAAGCAGACTGTTACGAAACGTAGACTGGAGGTGGATGCAGGTGCAGGTCTTTATTAGATACAAAACTCACGATTAAAGTAAACGCGGTCTTCACCGGGAAACGAGAACATTCGAGGCATGGAAAACAAACGAGACTACTGATCCAAACAATACTAACCAGGATCAACTAAAGACACAATATAATACTGAGTGAAGTGCTCAGTCACCCAGGCATTTAAATAAAGAACATGATTAACTCAAAGCATGGACACCTGGGGCAAATTAAAGTCACTTAGTACAAAATGCTCAATCCGGAGGCGAGCAAACAAAAACAATGTCACGTGACTCGTCAGGAGCCGAGCCACAGTGCCCTCTGCTGGCCGTGGCGTAACACAGACTAAGGACATGGATTACTGGAACCATGTCCTGTTGTCTGATGAGACCAAGATAAACTTATTTGGTTCAGATAGTGTCACGCGTGTGTGGCGGCAACCAGGTGAGGAGTACAAAGACAAGTGTGTCTCGCCTACAGTCAAGCATGGTGGTGGGAGTGTCATGGTCTGGGGCTGCATGAGTGCTGCCGGCACTGGGGAGCTACAGTTCATTGAGGGAACCATGAATGCCAACATGTACTGTGACATACTGAAGCAGAGCATGATCCCCTCCCTTCGGACACTGGACCGCAGGGCAGTATTCCAGCATGATAACGACCCGAAACACACCTCCAAGACGACCACTGCCTTGCTAAAGAAGCTGAGGGTGAAGGTGATGGACTGGCCAAGCATGTCTCCAGACCTAAACCCTATTGAGCATCTGTGGGGCATCCTCAAACGGAAGGTGGAGGAGCACAAGGTCTCTAACATCCACCAGCTCCATGATGTCGTCATGGAGGAGTGGAAGAGGACTCCAGTGGCAACCTGTGAAGCTCTGGTGAACTCCATGCCCAAGAGGGTTAAGGCAGTGCTGGAAAATAATGGTGGCCACACAAAATATTGACACTTTGGGCCCAATTTGGACATTTTCACTTAGGGGTGTACTCATGTTTGTTGTCACCGGTTTAGATATTAATGGCTGTGTGTTGAGTTATTTTGAGGGGACAGCAAATTTACACTGTTACACAAGCTGTACACTCACTACTTTACATTGTAGCAAAGTGTCATTTCTTCAGTGTTGTCACATTAAAATATATAATCAAATATTTACAAAAATGTGAGGGGTGTACTCACTTTTGTGAGATACTGTACATACTGTAATTAATGTCATTAGACATGGGAGTTTTTTAAAAAGTATTTTAATAAGTCAAAAGGTCAACACAAAAAAAGTGGATAGCACACATCTTTGAATGTACACAAATTACATTTCAGTGATGTCATGCTAAATGGGAAGATATTGATATTGAATAAACCTTAGAACTGTAGATACCTCAGGACTATAGGTTCATAGAACATTTTTTAACTGATAAAATAATAGAACAGTCCTCAAAATGGTGGCAGAAATGTAACCAAAAGGAAACTGATGAAGGAGAATTCAAAACACTATTGTTTTGCCAGTGAGTTCTGTGTTGCTCCCTGATTTATGATTTACTTATCTAATGGTTGAGATAAAAAGAACAGTGACATTCTGGAATGCTAAAATAGACAATAACTGGAGATATACAATATTACTAATGTTTCTTTAGATTGTCCAAACTTTTCCTTAGTAATCAATAAAACCCAATTAAATGTGGGTGGGTTTTTTTTAGATAGAGTGCATTGTTTATTCCTGTCTACCATTGGTATAACATTTAAATTCCCTCGGCATTTCTAATATAAATAGGCTTGTGTAACTCATGGTTTATGGCAACGAGGATTCATGCCTTCGTGCTGTCGACAACAATGCAGCCTAATCGCAATGAACACATTTCATTTTTTTTCTTAGGATGTAAACATTGGCATACGCATAAAGAAGATATGTGATACACAGTAATAGAAACAGGATGGGAAACTTGATGCAATCTTTTCATGACTGTGTTTAAGTGCTGATGACATCATCCTGTTGCTACTTATCACAAAATTCAGTAGATAGATGAAAACATGTGACACTGGAGTATAAAAAACTCACAGTAGCTTTCTTGTCTCAACCTCTCTTGAGAATATAATGGGTCTGGATATGAACTTCATGAATGTCATTTTTTTCCAATCTGAAATAATCAGATAGAAACATTAATAAAAACACCAAACATTCATTCAAAGAAACCCTTTAAACTTTTTAATGTTATATTGGTCTATGAGTCAACATTTGATGTCCTTAATTTCTAAATCATAGGTTGTAAAAGTTATAATGAGTGTGTTCCAATCATTTCATGACTGTATGTGTTTAAATGGTGATGATGTCATCCTTTTGCTGCTGATCACAAAATTCATTAGAACTCCAATTAATGAAAAACCAGTAAATAGATGAAAACAAATTCATAGCTTCAGTATTTATTAATGTGACACTCAAAGATACAAAACAAACAAACAAAAAAACTCACCAAATGTCACTTGACTGCACTCCACTTTCAAGAAAACTTTCAAAAATAAGTGCCTGGACTGGCCTTAATGGTGATGCTGATTTAAATCTGAAATAATCAGAAACAATAATAAATAGAACAGACCTTCAACAAAAACATTTACTAAGGTTTAAATGTTGTTTCAAAACTTCTGAATCTGTAAGTCAAAAATAATATTTTCTGCAAATGTTAATGTACAGTTACTTTACTTAATAAAAGTAATCATGGCATGTGCAGAAATGTGAACACCATTGCAGATGCAAACTCATTAGGCCTTAATGGACTCATTAGTACTCATTACTCAGGTTATGAATGGTCATTATTAATTGTCAGCTGATGAAAATTCCAGAGTTTTATCATTTTTTTGACTCTTCAAACCTTTTGCTGCCACTCAGAAACCTCGGCCTCCTCTAAGCAGCTGACTGAGGACTTGAGTACAAAAGTCATGCCTACAAAGTATGCAAAGCTGGAAGGTTCTAAAAAATATATCAAAGCACTTCCAGTTCACAGGTTCCACTGTCTGAAAAGTCATTAAGAAATGGCAGTTAAGGGGAATTAGGGAAGTCCAGGCAAGATCTGGAAGACAAAAAGAAACTCTCCGATAGAACTGTCAATATGCTGGCCTGAAAGGCAAAGCAACCATGGTAGTGCACCATTCTACTGTGCAGCATTGCTTTCACAAACATGATCTGCATGGATGAGTAGACTGATGTAGACTGATGTAGACTGATGAAGTAAAACTGGAACTCTTTGTCTACAGTCACTAAAGAGATGCTTGGAGAAAAAGGAGAAAAGGACACATTGCCAACTGCAAAGAATGGGGGTGGATTTGTCATTCTTTGGGGGGCAATCGATTTTAAGATTTAAGCTTAGACCCTAGGAATCTGTAACAAACTCACACTGGCTGGAGGGTTGGAAGCCATGTGCAGAAGTTTATTAAACCCAAAATGACAGACAGAGGGATGGTCAAAAAAACACCCAAATGTCAAATAACCAAAAACAAACAGTCTGAACAGGTAACCAAGACAAAAACAGTAATCCAATAAACATGACATCAAAAAACAGGCAAATTGTGATAACAAGAAACAGTCACAATAACAAATGGGAAACCACTCAGTAAAGCAGATAGACTGGTAATACTTCAAAGTGTGCTGCTAGCATGCATGGCTCTTAATGGTTAACAGGCAGGAAGTGATTGTAGAAGGAAGTGGAGTGTGATTAGTATTCAGGTGAGGGCTCCCTCTGGTGTTGGGAGGATGCAGGTGTTAGAGAATCATTGCTTATAGCCAAAGCTTAATTTTCTACTTATTTGTTTGCCATCAGTTTTTTTTAACCCACTCCATTCCTGGCTTTATATATATATATATATATATATATATATATATATATATATATATATATATATATATATATATATATATAAAGGACCTTAACGAGTCCTAAAGAACTACCACTAGTCAGTATCATGGTAGTTGATATAAAACACCAGGACAAATTTGCAATGAGTCAAATTAAAATTTCCCCCCCCTAAAAGTAATGAGTATCAGTTAAATGTGGTAACCCTGCATTACATTCTGCCAGAAGGCACTGGCTGTGCAATTATCCTATCAACAGTAATCATTCTAATGCAACAAACACACTGAGTTGTCCATTTATCCTTGTGCACCTTCCTATTTAGTACCTAGACACATTGCAGGGTTTTTTTTTTAATTATTATTATTTTCTCCTTGATGGCAATGAAAACACCTTTGAAACAACCTGCACCTGTAACTTTAAACCCTTTATAATATGTGTGAACACTGCACTGTTTTGCACAATGAACAATTGCAGTTTTCTATTTTTCTATTTACAAGTCTATTTACAAAACCTCATTGTTTAATCAGGAACAGTTTAGGCCAGGATTATAGGCTACTCTATGAATGTATCCTAGCTCATATAGAATGGCTCATGCAGTATCTGCACAGATAGTCTGGATAAGTTCAAAACATAGTAGGTCTTATTAAAAATACAACTACTGTAATAGTGTAATACTGTAATAATACTATAATGTTTAGGAAAATAATTTTTTAAAATCATATAATCTGTAATATATAATATTGTTATAATATATATAATATTATATATACCATATAATATTGTTGTCTCCTGCACATTGATGATTAATGATTAACGATGAGCATGCAGTTTCCCCTCATATTTACACCAGAGGGCAGCAGTAGGTGGCAAATCATACACACACACACACACACACACACACACACACACACACACACACACACACACACACAAGCATACAGTGGGGGAAATGAGTATTGGATTCTTTGCTTTTTAAAAGCTCTTAACTTTTACCCATCATGAGATGTTTCTTGTGTGACACCTTGATGACGAAAAGCCTTTTTATAGACCATCAATTTACTAACCCAGCTGATATTAATTTGCACAGATAGGTATTAGTACTTATGGATTTCAGCTGGTTCCTTGCCTTATCTTGCTTGGAGAACTGCTTTTTCTTAGCGTGTTCAATACTTTTTTCCCCGTGTCATTCCACTTTATTGCACATAACTTTATGTATGGACTTTAATGTTGTGAATTCTTCATATTTCCAGATTTCTTGAGTTAATACTGATGTCTGGTGACACCATGTGAATGGCCTCATTGGAAATATATTTACTAAAAAAAAATGTTGACACGTCCAGTACTTATTTCCCCCAATGTGTGTGGCAAACTGTGGCACCTTTAAATCATGTATTGTTGTACATGACTATGTTAATGGGCCAAATAAGTTTGGAATGTCATTGCTACTTACATTTCTATAGCCAACCACTGTTATAGCAATTTGTATACCCATAAAAGTATTTAACTAATAATAACAGAATGTATCTTGTTTTCGCCCAATCACAATTGAGTTAAGTCTTCATGTAAATAATCTCTTCAGAATATATTTTTTATCCAGTGTTTTGAACATTTAATGATAGCTGAGACAACACATGACTCAAGTACTACATTGCGTGCTTAGTGTAAGCAATGGGACCAAATTCTATACATGCATACATGAAACATGCACTACGTTTTCAATACATACCTGAGTTTCTAATGAGATGCTGTCAGGGTTTTTCATCTATGAATCATGTAAGCTGTAGCTGCCCCTGCTTGCCTAAACCACTTTTATTACTTTTACTGCACTTCTTTGCTTAACTTTCCTCAAGTCAATTTTTCTGTCCTTGCTTCAACATTACCTTTCTTTGCATCTTTAAAGGCAACAAAACAAAATAATGAGAAGCACCTCTGACCCCCCAACCCTCACCAAACACACACACACTTTTTTTTTTCATAATGTACTTTACCTACAGAAAGAATCAGGATATTCTAAACATTAGTTGTGTTATTAACTGATCCGAACAAATCTATTTTTATCTAAATTGACTTAAATTAGTCGACTCACAAAACTAAACAGAGCTATTATTTGAGATATATACACGTACATTTAATGTATATTGCTTTTCTTACCGAGTGACTCTGTTTTCTTTTATTCTTTGTTTGCTTTTAGTTTCACTTTTTATGCGCAATGCTGATCAGCCAGATCCTCTGAAATCCCACTTACTGAGGATTCTCACACACACACACACACACACACACACACACACACACACACACACACACACACACCTGCAGTGCAAAAAACATCATTGCTAAATCCGAAAAGGTTTAGTCAGGTTTAGACTCATACAGTTAATTCATAATAAAATAGCTTCTTCTGCACAGATATATTTCATATGATTTGTCACGACAGTATGCAGAATAGTTTTAGAACAAATCAGAAAATAGAAATTTTTAATGAATCGAAATAAATGTCTTTTATGTGAGCTAATGTAATAATGCCACTGAGAAATAAAGAATGAAATATATATTGTTTGCACATCTTCCGTATTCTTTGTGAAAGCGCTGAATTTTTGATAGACTTGTGCTTTTTTGATCACATCAAATAAAGACATCACTTTCAGGAATTTATGACAGTGTTGTGGAATAAATCATGAATATAGTATAAGTTAACATTTTGTATTTTTTTAATATGTTGAATGAAGTTGTAGACTAATCACCAATGTTAAACCTGATACTTTCCCTGAATTAGGGTTTTGCTTGCACTGTGCTGGCTTTAGTGACGAATTATCACTATATGCTCACTGTCCACTTTATTAGGAACACCTGCACGTTCATGCAGTTATGCTTAAGCCAATCACCAGCCAATCAATTTCATCATCATTATTATCTGAGGAGCTTAAATCCTCACGTTAGTAATGCTCTAATGATGTGACCTGGAGGACAAAAGGCATGAGAATCTATTTATTGTTTGGTATTCTGAAGGTACGTTAATTTGGTGTTCATTTTCCATATAAAGACCTTTCTTTTTGAAATTTCACATTGAAAGGGAGTGGTCACTGCTGGTGGTATCTGCTGCATGTAAACAAGTTGACTTTTGTTGGCTGCATTTGGTTGCAAGTTGGCTGAATTTGTTGACTATAATCAAGTTCAGTCAGTACACACACACACACACACACACACACACACACACATTTGGTTTGCAATGTTTATAGAGATATTGCTCCTCCTGTTTTTGAATTTCTATGAATATCTAAGCAGTCTGGGTGAGAACTGGA